>NW_009952709.1:816980-832048 GCF_000747805.2 Chaetura pelagica | reverse complement strand
CTGGAGAAGAGAAGGCTCCAGGGAGACCTTAGAGCACCTTCCAGTGCCTGAATGGGCTCCAGGAAAGATAGGGAGGGACTTTGGACAAGACAATGTGGTGAGAGACAAGGGGAGATGGCTTTAAACTGGAAGAAGGGAGATTTAGGTTAGACATTAGGAAGAAATTATTCACCATGAGGGTGATAAGACAATGGCCCAAGTTGCCCAGAGAAGCTGTGGCTGCCCCATCCCTGAAAGTGTTGAAGGGCAGGTTAGATGGGGTTTGGAGGAACCTGGTCTGGTGGGAGGTGTCCCTGCCCATGCAGGGGGGTTGGATCTAGATGATTTTTAAGGTCCCTCCAACCCAAACTATTCTATGCTATGATTCTATGACCTGGAAATGTACAATGTTTAAATGTAGAGGCTTTCCTCAGCTGGTTAACATTAGGCCTGGAGGCAGATGACCAGGGCACAAGTGGCTCACCAGGCTCACCACTAGTTCCAGCAGGAGGTTGTTGGCATTGCAAGGGCAATATGGATGCTGCAGGTCAGAGACAAAAATCCAGAGTGGCTCAGGATTTGGATTCCTCTTGGTGCACACATCTTAGCCTATCTGGAAGGTTTTGCTGTATCCAGGGTTCAAGATAAGAGTGCTGTTTGCTGTGCACATTCCTGCATAACTCAGCACGTGGACAAAGTGCCATGCTTTTCTGGCAGTGGAGTTAAAACTAATGTAAGGAAGTCTAAAAGATTCTAAGAAGCAATCCAAAATTTCCATTAAAATTAGAGGTGCAGGTATAGTTATAAAAATTAAAATTATATAGAACATATACTAATTTAGACCTTTATTCTCCCACCAGTGCAACAACTATATAAAGGCTCAAGTGCATCCTAGCACCAAAAAACCCATAAAACTAAGTGTTCCCAAGGATAACTCCTGTCCCATAAATGAAGTGCAGTGCCTGTTTTCAATTTACTACTGAATAAGCCTCATTTATCTTTGGGTTTTGTTGTTTATTTCAGAAAGGCTGAAAAACCCTTTCAGCAATAGCTGCTCAATGCAGAAACTATCACCAGAACATACAGCTGTCTGTGTCTTAACCAATTATGTCACTTGAAAAGCTTGCCAAGACAACAGAAAGGATGAGGAATAGCACGAAAGAATCTTAATAACGCCAGGAGACAAGAGACTGAAGCAATGTTGAATGGTACTGCAGAAAGAAAATAATCTCAAAATAGGCCAAACCTGATGGAATGGTTGATAAATTTACTCCAATTAGTTTCTTATTCTATGTATCACCAAGGGAGCCCAGCTCCTTAACTCTGAAAACTTCAGTATTCATCAGACAGCACAGTTTTGTTGTGTCTCACCTGTAAACAGCTCGTCCAGCCTCAACCTCCATCCAATCCAGGGCAAAGTCAATTTGCCTGACAAAGGGGGACATTCTCTTGACAACAGTGTGGGCCACACCCAGAACCACACTGGGCTGCTCCCGCATTATCCTGGAAGGAAAAAAAAGTGTTGTTGAAGTACTTCTCCAAACTAGGAGGAGGTACAGACAGACACAACATCCCAAAGCAGCTGTCACCACTGTGATGGGGCAGAAACATTGGCACTAATTCAGAATTTAGCACAAGCTCCCCCCCCACACACACACACTATCACCACAACCACAATCAGTGATAATTTGACAATTGGTCTGACCAGCCTGTTGACTTAACCCAAAATAAACATCACTCCAAACTGACCCTGTCATAGTAGCATTAGGACCAGGCTACTGGCTGCTTGCTAGTCCTGCTGCCTGGCCCAATTCCCTTCTTCAAGTGAGCAGTGGGGTCGATAAGAGCCAGGCTAGCTCTTGTTTATGAGCCACCCTCCAAACCTCCCCTTCATCCAGGTCTCTTATAATTCAGCAAAATGTTTGTACTGTCCAGAAGATTGTCCCTCCCTGCCATTCTGTACCTCTCAATCCCTCACACGTACACAGCTTCCTCTGGATTTTTTTCCAGGTCTTACACATGAAGTCTGATGCTCTTCAAAACAAGTGACCTGCTCTGTATTACAAATGTCTCCTTTTTCCCTTCGCAAAGGCCAAAAAGAACTGAAACATCTTCTAATAAAGCTTCTCATCTTCACGCCGATGCTTAAAGTGTTTAACAGTAAAGACACCATGTCACTCAATACTTCTCCCAAACTGAACTTTGTCCTGCCAGTGATTAACTGCAAACTCAACACTGACTGAAAGGCCTGAGGTCAATGTCTTATTTCTCATTCCTTCCTGCCTGAAGATCATTGTGTCCTGTTCCCTTGGGAGTGAGCACTCCAGCTCTCACTGAAGCACTTACAGTCCTGCCCCACAGGACTGAGCTGATCACACACATCTCTAAATGGTGTAGCTGCCAGGACATCTGTTCCTGTGCAGCATCAAGAACAACTGGTGGCTGACTGAAAAATTAGGTACTTCACACAAGGCACCACAATTCAGAAAGAGTTAAGTGTGTGCAGAGCCAGTGTGTGAAACAGAGATCAGGGAGCTACACGAAAGACACACATGGGCAGAAAAGAAAATGAAAATACCTGACAATCTGCTCAGGAGACCCTGTGTATGAGGGTACTCTTACTAAGCACAAATCATGGAAGCTCTGGATCCTTGCACCCTAAAAATAGGGAGGAGGAGAGAAAGGTATGGAAAGAGTATTGTCAGTCTTTGTTCCTTAACTGAAATAGGGTTCCTTGGGGATCACTGCAACCTGGCAGAAATGAGAGGAAGCCTGAGTAGAGATCCATGATCCTAGAACACAGTAACAAAAGCAGACTCAGCAAGAGCCTGGATGAAGCACAGAAACTGCCCTGAAGTTCCTAAACCATCAGATGTCTCACTCCTTAGTCCTAAAGCTGCAGCCAGAGACCCAGAGCTGACAGTAACTCGGGGTCAAGTGCAGCACACAGGGAGTTTATCTTCTCTCCTTACCCAATGCCTCAAATTACTTCATAATAATTAAGCGTATTGTTTCTTCAGCCAAAATCCCTGAAATTGGAACAGCAGAGATGCCTAGGCATATATCCCTGTTCCACACTGAGCTCTTCACAGTTCTCCCCCTGCACTCATCTGTGCCATTAGTAGGTTAAACTGAACACCAGCTCTTGCATTTAGTGCTGCCCCAAACCCAGCCATCAAAGCAGGTCTAGGAAAAAGCAGGCCAGCTTTCCTCTTCTGTCCCTCTCTCTTGCCTTGAGATTTCCATGCCCCCATCTCTCACCCAAGATGCCCACAGACCACTTTGGGTTTGATAAGCTGTTACTGCCATGAAAACAACATGGTCTCTTATGGAAACTGTACCACACTGATGGAACTTGGAGCACAGACCAAAGGAGGTAGAGAAAGCAGACCAGGATAAACCCTAATAAACAAACAATCCTAATCCCTCAACACACATAATGCACTCATCCCTCTTCTCAGCTGATCTGAAGGTTAAAGAAATCCCCCCAAAACTCCTGAATGGAGTAAAAGCTCATTGCTTTTACTCTACTTGCTTCTTTAGCCCTCAAGGTCTCCACTCACACAGGCTGTTTGCTGTGATCAATAAAAGCCATTTTACTCCTTTTCCTCCCTCAAGACATGTATCTTAATACTTAATGCATTCAAAATTTAAGCCACTAACAGACTGCTTTTATTTCCATCTGGAGCCCTCTGTTATTTCACTGAGCACTCTACAGCTTCTACAAGAGTATTAGCATTAGTAAAAGCCACTCTGATGCACAAGAAGAAAAAAAAGTACATTTTTGTCTCCATTATCAGCCAGGTTTCCTTCCTCTTACTTGGGCATTTTCATCTTGGCAAACACCTTGAACTGGGAAAATTAAAAACCACAACTCTGTACTACAGAAATCTGTTCTGGAGGGATTCTCAGGATTCTTTATTAGAAAGCTCACCAAATATAATGATGAAAAGGCTAAACTAGTGTCTGTGAAAGCCTGAGACTTAAGCAGATATTCTTGTAGATGTGGATACAATTTGATATTCAGCTTGGCTGGCAATACAAAATAAAAATCAAAGCTTTCCTGCTATTCTGGCAAGAATGAGACTCCAAGCTGTGAAATTCACTGAAGCAGAAAATGTGACAGAGCCCCCAGTACTTCAGAACCTGAACATATTCCCTCCAGAAAGTCTGGTGACAACTTGATTACCCTGTTTGTCAGGAGACCCCAACAGTTGCAGTGTAGGCACTGCACACTGGCTACAGGAGATCAGCAAAACAGCAAAGCATTTCAGCTGTGTGCTATATGATTAGCTTGTGTTACCCCCAGATTCAAGGCTACATTTATAGATACTGAGTCATGGTAGCACCACATAAAAGGCTCCTGCACCAAAGTTTCAGTGAAAAGGGTTAACCTGTTGTCCAACTTCCAACATCCAGATCTAAATCCCAGGCTCCTTCCATTACTGTGCTCTTTGCCCAGTGGCCACTATTGACCACGTTCTTCCTGCTTTGCCCTCTTGTTATTCTTGAGAAAAGCCATATACAGAGGTTATTATTTCTCATAGAGTTCAAAGCAAAACTGAACAAACTTAAAAGAATTCTCATGCTTTTCAAAGACTTTCTACAATGATACCTGCAGATATGGGAATAGGAGTTAGAAGCGATCTAAAACTTGTGTTTCATGAGAAATGGTGAAGATGGAACTCTGGAAGATCACAGTGATCACAGTGAAAAGGCAGAGAACTGGCAAGGAACTTTTAAAGGAGAAAAAGAAAGACTTGCACAGGTCCCAAAAATCATGAAGAGGTGACAGTGATAGGCCTGAGATCACTGACTGGTAAGGAGTTAATAGAAGCAAAAATATAAGTTGGGATAAACAAGACAGAAGTCAATTCTCAAGAGAGAAAATTCAGAAAAATGAATTCAAGCAAATGAGTCAGTCCAGGACTGAATATCAGAAATGAAGAAGAGGAGGAAAAGGTAAGATCTGACTGGTTGGCTGAGTCAACAACATGAAATTTGAAGTAAAAAACAAATGAGGAAACAGCAGCAGAAAGAGAAAGAAAGAAAAAGTAGGAGTTCAGAAGAGAGATCCAATAGCACATGAAATGACACAAGTGGGGAGCATCCATGAGAAACCAGGTCAGGGAAATGACACCCACCACATGGACTTGAAAACACAGCTCATCAACCAAGCACACTGCTGAGAACAGCAGGTGCCCTTTTCCAGCATCCAGCCTTTCCCAGAGGTGAAAAAAAAAACAAAACACTGAACCTTCTTCTCGAGAGTGGATTAGGAATATAAACAGTTGGAATTCTCAGGACAGTAAGAAGTACACAGAAATATACACCATAATAGTGGCCTAGAAAACCCAACCTCAAAAAGCCTTACACAGAATACAGGACTGATGGCACATGCAAGAGAAGTTGAAAAGGAAATAGAGGTATTTGACCCAAATTGTGTGTGTGAACTAACTGTAAATCTAAATAATAGGATCATGGAATAAATCAAGAGCATTAATCATTAATATGGGACACTAAGGCTAACCATAGTCATCATACAGGGCTGGGTGTGTGCTTTTTAGTTAAGAAATACCTATAGCCCCCCTTAAGTATTAAGTCACAAGTCATGTACTACTTCCAAGGTCCAGAAAGGACCTTGGGCATTTTCCCATCTGCAGGGGCATTTTCCTTTGACATCTATTAGTGAGCATTGAAAACCTACAGTTAGTCCAGGACCAACCATTCATAACACATCCAACAGCCTGGGCTGTGTTTGGAAATGGAACTGAGGTGGTTCTCCAGCAAAAAGGAATAATGAATTGAGGAGAAAGGGCCTGGCAAAAAAAGCACAAACCCAGCAAAGCTCAGGTGCTGGCCAGACTTTCTTATTTGGATTATGAAGTATAAGAGTCTTGGATCATAAATCACCCCACCAGGTTAAGTGCTCTATAAACCTGGAACAAAGGAGGTACCACCATTTAATACTGCCATGCTCCCTGCATTACCTCCTGCTGGAAATAAAGGTGCCTGAGAGATGGGGCAGAGCTCACCTGGGCACTTGAAACCCCCATGTAAGATACCTGGTTTGCTACAGGAGGTGTTGTAGCAGTACTTGCAAATATCTACATGGGGTGGGATCAGACCCTTTTCACTGGTGTCCAGTGACAGGACAAGGAATAATGGGCACAAATAAGAACACAAGAGGTTTAACCTAAACATAAGGAAGAACTTCTTTCCTGGGAGGGTTACAGAGCCCAGGGACAGGCTGCCCAAAGAGGGTGTGAAGGCTCCATCTCTGGAGACATAGAAAATAAGCCTGGATGCTATCCTGTACAACCTGCTCTGGATGAACTTGCTCTGGCTGAGGGGTTGGACTAGATCACAGAATGCTGGGGTTGGAAGGGACTTCCAAAGATCATTGAGTCCAACCCCCCTGCCAGAGCAGGACCAAAACCAGGGCAGGTTGCTCAGAAAGGCATCCAGACAGGTCTGGAAAGGCTCCAGAGACGGAGACTCCACAGCCTCTCTGGGCAGCCTGTCCCAGGGTTCTGTCACCCTCACAGGAAAGAAGTTCTTCCTCATGTTGAGGTGGAACTTCCTGGGCTCCAGTTTGAATCCATCGCCCCTCATCCTGTCCCAGGGCACAATTAACAAGAAGTTGTCCCTGACTTCTTGACCCCAGACCTCATGTATTGATAGACATTAATAGATTTCCCCCTCGGTCTTCTCTCTAGACTAGAAAGCCTCAGGTCTCTCAGCCTTTCCTCATCAGGCACATGTTCCAGTCCCTTCATCATCCTTGTAGCCTCCATTGGACTAGATCCCTGTCTCTCTTGAACTGGGGAGCTCAGAACTGGACACAACACTCCAAGAGAGGTCTCACGAGGGCTGAGTAGATGATCTCAGAGCCCCCTACCAACCCCCACCACTCTGTCATACTGCACCACGTGTCCATCCACCACTCCCCCTTGTTCAAAAGGGTCATTAAAAAAAATTTAAAATACAAGATTTATTTTCATGGCAGAACTCACTGATAGAAATGGGACTTGGAGATAGACAGGAAGCTGCAGTCACGATTGGCCTTGATGGTGAAAATCAGTGGTTCCCCAGTCAGGACAGCAAGCTGGCCTACAAGTTCTCCTGGATGGGTGATGAAGAGGCAGGTGTCCTCCTCCGAGTCGATCTTCCGCTGGTACACGTGGAGCATCCCCGAGACCACAAAGCACACATTAACATCCTGGAGAAGATGGAAAAAAAGAGCTCAATACAATCCCCAGAGACTTTAAAAGCAACTATCCCAGTGACAGTGCTATCACAACCAATCTGTTTTCCAGAAAGCTCCCTATAGTTTTTGAACAATTAGGTAATAAAATAAGACAATGGTGAATTATTAAAATCGGGTTATGAATATTTAAAAATAAGCAGCCACAATATTGAAAAATGTGTTTCTCTTTTGTCTGGTCATGAAAAATGAAGGTTGCATCTGTAAAAGCTCTGAGAAATAACAACAGAATTGCAAATGGAGATAATGGGGTAATCACAGATGCATGATGAGGGCCACTGCAGTTCAGCAGAGCAGAATACAGCAGCACTGTAATTGCAGCTGCCCCTCAGCTGCTTTGCATAAGATGGTCTATTTACACAGTATTGTTATAAAGGAATCTGCATATCCTAATTGACTTTGCTAAAACAAATAACACTGGATTTCTATAGGGAGGGAAAAGAAATAATTTACTTCAACAGAATGACCTCAGCAAAAGCTCACAGTGCAGGGCATGGAAAAGAGCTGCCTGGTGTCCACAGCTCCTCAGGAAGGACAGAGGTGAGATGATGCTCCACATCTCCTCATGAAGGGATGTAAGAGCTGGACACAGAGAGGTACCAGATTGCTGCTACTCTGTGCACAGAAAGGCTGAGAGCTGGGACCACCTCACCTGCAGCTGAGAAGGTCTGAGAGGGGTCAGGGGGACTTTTGTATTTATCATCAATGTGTATAAATCACTCATGGTGGGGGGCAAAGACTGAGCCAGACTCACTTTCCTTCTGCTCCCAGGTCACTCACTCACCTGATCCCCTTGCCTTGACAGCACAGTCCCAGCAGTTACCTGGTGCAGGGTCACTTTGCCATTCAACAACGAAGGATCCTGGAGAAGAAAGGAGCAGGGGGCAGAATTAATGGTCTGTGCATGTGTGACCATCCAAGGGTATCAGGCAGCATTGAAATAAAGCACATGAGAATAGTAATTGCTAAAGAGGATAAGTACTTGAATCTCTAAAACATGGTGCAAGATTTTTGTATTGCTCTACCCAACAAACATTTCTTCCAGAAGGAAAAAGGTTTCATTAGTTTCAGTTGATCACACCCAGATTCTTAAGGATTTTATATTTGACCCCAGACTCTTTTAAGGGTCTATAATCAAGAGACCTAGATTAGCTGGCACAAAAATAATGAAATATGAAGTTATTTTCAAAGGAAAGTGAAACCAGAGGAGAGTGTCTACATCATGGAGGAACTGGACAAGATGACCCAACAGTTGCTTTATCCCAGCCCTTCCCTGGTCCCATAGCTCAGCTGTGCTCTGCTCATGTAGCAGATTTTCATAAACACTGTGGAACAAGAGCTTCCCCAAAGTAATACATTCTTGTGTGCGTTCACACATGGATTGCACAGAAGAGTGGGAATTTTCCTCCTGACTGAAGAGCTGCAGGGAGGGAGAGTCTTTCCAAAAGCCTGCCTTGGTTTGGGCTCACCCCCAAACCCTTGCAGTGGCTGATCTGATTAAGTGTATAAGCTGCTGCCTCCCCAGCTCCAAAGCTGGTCACCACCACAATCCAAGTACATGAGAGAACCAGCAGGCCTGGAGAGAGCTTTCCATCATCCCAAAGAGCTGCCCATGCCACTCGGTGTCCCACCTGCAGGCAGCACCAAACCCTAACGCTTCAGGCCACCTTTGCTTTGAAAGAACTTTTGCCCAAACCAGCTAAACTCCAAAAGCTCAACATTTTATCATCATCACCCAAAAAGCAAGGGTAGGAAACACAGGCACAGTTGTGTGTGATTCTTGCATTATGCCAGAGGGACAGTGCAGTCCTGGTGTCTGGCACCTTCACCTTTGCAAGGCAAAGTTGGACACTGCTGTGTGTTGGTAGGACATGGTAGAACCACTAAAAGTGAGAGAGCTGCACACCCAGCAAGAGACAGTTCAGCAGCAGAGCAAAATCATCCATGAGGTTTCCCTCATGGCAGCAGGAAAACAACATAGCAGAGATGTAAACATTTCACCATTGTAAATGATATGCCAGGCTTTTTTCTTTTCATTTTTCGTTGAAAAAAAATAGAGCCCATGAAACCATCAGAATTATTCTTTATACCTACAGCTAATAAAAAGAACAGATTTTCATCCAAAACTAGTTTTACTGACACCAATCTGTTCCACAGGAGCGTATCGAGAGCAAAGAACCTGACAAGCACTTGTCAAAATATTTCAGTTCAGCAATATCAATTCAACTAATTTATATGATTTTTTTCTATTTATAAACATTTCTGATTATGTATTATTACTTACACTTAAAGACAAAGTTTTAGGTATGAAAGCATCTCACAGTAAGGGAATACAAGCTCCCTAATGAGCTCTACCTATCAGTGGATTTTTTTGGCTGCATTAGCTCTAAAAAAAAAATATAAAAATGTTGCAAGTATTTTCCTCATGTGTAAGACTGCTTAAGTATTGGAAGAGATCATACACAAAGCTGTGAAGTCCTCATCATTGGAGATATTTAAGAACAGCTTAGATAAAAACCTGCCAGAAATGATTTGGTAATATTTGATTCTGCCTCGGGCATGAAAAGACTGAGTGACCTCCAAGCAGTCCTTGAAATCCTCCTTTTCTGTGCTATTACTGCCCTCATTGAGCAGCAAATGAGTTGACAAACAAGGTCACAGACAAGATCCATCCTATTGGCTTCTTAAACTTATGTTTAGTTTGGAGGAGTCTGAGGGGAGACCTCATTGCTCTCTACAATGACCTGAAAGGAGGTTGCAGGGAGGTGGGAGCTGGGCTCTGGTCCCAAGTGAATAATGACAGAACCAGAGGAAATGGCCTGAAGTTGCACCAGAGGAGGGTTAGACTGGATATTAGGAAGAATTTCTGTACTGAAAGAGTGGTTGGGCACTGGAACAGCTGCCCAGGGAGGTGGCCGAGTCACCGTACTTGGAGGTATTAAAGAAGCATGTGGATGTGGCACTTCAGGGCACACTCTAGTGGGTTTTCTTCTGTGGGTGTTATCTGGTGAAGTGTGGGGGGTGTTTGTGTTTGTTTGGGGGTTTTGTTGGGGGGGAGTTGGGTGGTGTGCTTTGTGGTGCTTTTTTGTGATGATGGTTGGACTCAGTGACCTCAGAGGTCCTTTCCAACCATGACCATTCTGTGATTCTCACTCGAAAAGGCAAGACCAGCAAACCTGAATCCACCTTGCAGAGTTGCAGGGTTAGAGCTAAATAACTGCACTGATCCCCTCCAGCCTCCTCCAGCTGTTAGGAAAAGAAGTTGCTAGCACAACAAAATCTATTTTACACCAAGTTTGTCTTTCTTTGTGTTACTAGAATAAATAATAACTTAGCAGAGGTTGATGCACAAGTGAAAGCACAAACCACTTATTAACAACAAACCAAGGCACCTATTAATTGGGACAGACAATTTTTTGTGTCAAAGGAAGAGACTCAATTATTTTACAACTCAGAGGGAAGAAATGCCCTGCAACATTGTTCAGCTCGTGTGCCATAACTTCTGATAAAGCTGCAAACACCTAGAAGTTGTACAAGGCTGAAAACAATTTGTGACAGAGGCTCAAGAAATGCAAGTTATTTAGAACAAAAGAAAAAGAAAATACTAATTCTGAAGTCAGAGTCCTAGAGGTCATCTGAAATACTTTTGCCTCTCTCCTATAGCAGATTATCCCCTTCTCTCTCTCTTAGTCTCATGAAAAAAAAAAAAAAAACACAGATACCAAACATCAAAAAAACAACACACCACCATCTGTCATCAAAACATCCTGACTTTATCCACACCAGTTGACTGCTCTGAAAAATAACATCTTAAAATGCCTCCAGCCAGCTAATAAAAAGATCTGAGCTCATTTTCTTTATAAGAGAAGAGCTTTCAAAATTCATTTTCTTCCTGGTGTAAGCAGTATTGAACATAAATATTTTAAACACAGTAAGATTTTTCTTAAATTGCCTGTAGAAGAATCAACTTCTGCCACCCTGCATGGAAAAATTTAACACTGACCTTTAAATGACCAAGATTTTTAGTATTTGGATACATTCCATCAGATTCCTAATCACTTGTGAAAAACTAAGGTGCTGTTTAGATCAAAGTCTGTCAAGTCTTCCTTATTTCATTAGTATTTAGATCTTCATGTTACAAACACCAATTTGTAACATGAAGATCTGCATTTTAAGGTGCTGAATTTTAAGAATGTTGTTCCAATTCACCTCAACTCTCATCTTGTTACTTGTTAATTACTGAGAAATCTATTCTGGACTTTTTTTAAAAAGCAAAAGTGCTACAATCAGTAGCTTCAGTGATCTGGGAATTTGTCCTTGTGGTCTGATAGGTCTAAAAAGGAAGCCATCAGTTGGATGTTGGATACCAGATTTCATCACAAGCTGTGTCTGAGGCCACTATCAGGAACTGGAGGTTGAACAGAGCAGGCAAAAGCATCTAGTCCTATTTCACTCCATCTGTAACAAGAATTTCTTGTAAAACAGTCTTTGTGTAAGCTGGGGAGTGACTTTTGTCAAGGGCAGGAGTGATAGGACAAGGGGTGATGGATTAAAACTGGAAGAGGGGAGATTTAAGTGAGACATTAGGAGAAAATTCTTTAGTGTGAGGGTAGTGAGACACTGGAACAGGTTGCCCAGGGCAGCTGTGGCTGCCCCATCCCTGGAAGTGTTCTATGAGGATACAGATGCCTGCAAAAACTGAAAATGACATGACAGTTCAGTCTCCTGCAGAACAACAGCCAGTATCACAGCCCTTAGCCAAAGCAGCCACCAGGTACAGGGGTATCTCCACTCTCACTGAAAGATCACACCCAAGATTTTCAAGTTGCAAGGGGAAAGGCAGTAGGGAATGTTAAAGTTCAAAAGTAAAATCTTTTAAGCCCTACTAAGTGTCATTCAGAGAGATCTCTTAAAACAGAGGCTACAGCAGCTCAATACTGACTGTGAGCACACGGGGAACAGATGTGTCCCTCAGGTATGAAATGCACTTACAGCCACTGGCCAAATGCAGATTCAATTCCAAAAAATCAAACAAGGCACTCAGATGCTGTGCCAAGAGGATGAATAGGTTCAGCAATCATCTGAACACCTTTACTTAACTCCTTCACCCAGAATGTGAGAGCAATGGAATCACAAGGCAGTAGAAAATGCACATTCATTTCTCAATGGGTAACTGTGTACAGAGAGCAAAGGTTCATGCATTTCAGTGGGCTCTTTGTAAGTGGCTGAATAATTCAGATTTACTTCAGGCCTGCTAATAACTTCAATAGCCTAGAGAACAAGACATTCAGCTAATCTACAGTGTGTTAAGGAGACAATTTCCCTTTTAGTGCCTGACAGAATGAGATGAAAAGCAAAAACAAAGCCAGTTTTTCCTGCATTAACTTACATCAAGTTTCATCAGGGTTGAGAGGTCTTTCTTGGCTGCTTCAACGATGGCATCAATATGTTTGCTGTTACAGGAATCCTGCACAGCACTGTAGTGGAAAACTGCTGAAGGAGTTTCTGTCACTGTCACAGTCTTCTTCAGTATGGACTGCAAAGCACAGATACAGAAGGATTGTTTTAGATGTTATAATTGGCACCTATCCAGCAAAAACCTGGCCTATCATCTGTGTTCTCTACCCACTGCAACTGGTGGCCTGAAAAAAAAAAATATGTAGGTTTTCAAAAAAGCAACAGCTTGTTAACTTCATTATCCTTCTATTTTTCTGCAGAGCTCGACACTGAAGTCAAACAAAGTTACTCAGCACAGCTTGAGAAAAGGAAGAACAAGGGACTTCCCACAAACTGGGCAGCTGCCAACTTGATAGAACTAAAACTTGATCAACAACATTATACAAAGAGGAAAAGAGAAAATGTCCACCAAGGTCACACTGAGCCAGAGTTTCTCTCCAGATTTTGGTTTGCAGTTTTAGAATTTGAGAGCATATTTGTGCTCTTCACTTCCGGGTGAGTCTTCCTAAAAAGCAGACCACAAAAAGAAAAAAGGCTCATAATGACTGAAAACCTACAGGAAGTTCAGAGTTTTTATTCCTTGCTGCAAAACAGTTCTCACAAATGAAGCATGGTCTGAAAAATTTGTCTTTCCAAATAATGCTTTTCATGAGTCAGAGGAAGGTAATACACCTATAATCAAGCAGTTGCTTTCCCATTAATTGATAATAAAATCTCCTCAGAATTTCAAGATCTTCCCTCAAAATCCACTCTAACTGAGAGTTAAACACACACCAGTACAAGTCCATCAAATAGCACCTGTAGAGAGATGAATACATGCAAGGGTGTGTTTTTGAAGTAAGGAAGAACACATTTCTATTACTCCAAGAACAAAGATGAATAAGGATACAGTGCAAGGAACAAGCAAGAAACACCCAGAGATGACCCACCTTGCCCACCACAGGGCTGCTGGCAGTGTCCTCAGAGCCAAAGTGCACCCGGGCTCTCTCATAGGCCATGTCCATGTCTGTCTTGGCACTGCTGGAATTACCTACAAGCAATATAAAAACCCTTCTTTAGGCATCTTCTTTATGATAGTTTCTCAGAAATAGTCCTGCAGCTTTTTTTTTTTTGCTTGTTTTTATCATTTCTGAAGCTGAGGATACAACAAAGTGGCACCCTCAGATTCTTGTTTATTTCCAAGTCTCTTTTGACCTGGAAGATCTGATGGAAACTTAAACCTTTTCATCTGAGCTCATCCATGCTCTATGTCCCAAAATTCCCACACCCACTCTTGTATGGGGCACAATAATTATTTTGGGGTAGACAAAACAAAGTCATTCAAATCTGAAGAGTATCTGGAAGAGGCAAATCCACCAAGCAAGATTTTCCTCTGTGTTTTCTTATTAACCTTTTCTCCACTATATCAAAAAACTTTCACTGTACCTGATACATTGCAAGAGCTTTCCTGGGAGAATATTATGATCAACAACATCTTAAAGTCTGCCCAGAAGAAGCATTTCCCCCAGTGCCCAAAATAATTTCAAATCTTTTCTATAATTTGTCCAAACTTTCAGTGCACTGTCAGGAAGGAATCCCCTACCACGTCTCATTGATTTAATTACTTAATTTGAAGTCATTAACAACTTCTGTTCCTTACCTCCCAATTTTAATATATGTCTTAATTATATGAGCTCCTTGGCTGCCCCACCCACCTTCCAGGAACTTAAGAGACAATCAATAATGCAAACATAACAGGGAAACACTTCCTACTTAATTACCTTGCATAGGATGCCTGCATATCAGCCTGAGGATTTACAGAAGATTTTTAAAAAGATGCAGAAATTTCAAGCTCCTTTAACAAATAAACCTACAAACACTTCTATCATATTTCTATGTATAAAATATCTCAAAAATATACTGCATTCAGAAAAGTTTAACCTTCCTCCCCTGTCTTTTTCCTCTGTTACAACATTGTTCTTGTACTTTTATTTTTTAACTACAAATTGCTGCTCAAAAATAGGATGAGCCTTTAAGAAGAATGATTGCCTTTCCTGACTGTCGAATTTGGTTACCAAGTAGACTCTGAAAGAGCTCACAAATGTTAATTCTGAATTCCTCCCCCACCTCTACACACACTTGAGTTTTTCTACAATTTCCCTGATACTTGGAAAATTTGCTTTCGAAAAATGGAGCTGCCCTATATTTACACCCTTGTTCAGCAGAATCATGTGCAAAGATTACCTGCCCATGAACAGCTCATTATGCATTTATTTTTTAAAAAGTTACTCTATTTCTGAAGGAGCTTGAGCCCTATCTCCACCCCAGCTCAGACAAGGGAATCCTCCTGTCCCAAAGACTCAGATCTACCTCAGAGTACTCTTTC
>NW_009952709.1:796356-816713 GCF_000747805.2 Chaetura pelagica | reverse complement strand
TCTTTCCCATGTTATCTACAAGGAAGAACAAATCTGCATGTAGTAAATCCACACCAGCTCCTGAGGCCATAACATCATTTTTTGATCAGCCTCCAAACAAGAAACCAATCAAGTTGATCCAAAGATTGTTATCAGCAAAACTTACAAACCATAAGACCAAAAAAACAAGCTGTTGATGCTGGATTCCATACACACTGCAACATTAAAGGCCCTAAATCAGTTGTAAACACAAAAAGCTGGGATACGAGAAATAGCAGCATGGAACTCCATATGGGCTGATTTGCCTACCTGTCAATTATACTGCCCCTCAAATCACAGTGTCAGCATCATTACTAAGCCCCAATACACCAAGTGCATTTTAAATCTAAACACACATTTCTCAGGTTAAACCCAAATCATCTGATGAGGGGCATGTAGGCATGAAAAGCACTCTATATAGCTCTGCATGTTAAAAAAACAGAGAGGAAAAAGAGGAGGCATTCTAAGAGTGAAAGCTTATGTCTACCGGGCTTCTATTCAAAGCAGAAGTCTTCATCTCAGTCATAGATGTAAGCTTCCCACACAGTGATTAATTAAACTGTCTTGTTGCTCAAACGGGAGTTAGAGAGGATGCAGCAGAACAAGCTTTAACTAGAACTGTTGAGTCAAGGGAACAGAAGGCAGTGGGAAACTCAAAGAGTGGAATGCAATCCTGTTTGATGAACACATGCCTGCTGGTATCCCACACACTGCTGGGATGGAAGGCACTGCAAGAAACAATGGCAACTGCCTGAGTCCCTGGCAGTGTTCCAGCTGCCTCTTCCCAGTCCCCACTCGCTGAGCTCCCTGCCCTTGCTAAGGCAGCAGATCCTGTGCTCCTGGGTATGCTGGAGGGTCAGGGGCTCAGTTCTGAAGATGGAAAAGTAGCTTCTCTTGGCTCTTGAGAAAAAAAACTCAGACATAAGCTACCTGTTACTTAGCCTTAAAAAAAATAACTTGGGAACACTTCCAGGAACAATAAAACTGATAAAGTTATCACATACTAAAGATCCTGTGTTTTAGATGATTTAACTCATCTAATTCTTCTGTCCAGATACTTAATTACTGTCCACATGACTTAATTACATCTTTTTCCACAGAAAGGGTTAGTGTAGTTAAAAAGCAAACTAAGCCTAAGTTGGCAGGATCATATTGCTGATCTACACAACTGCTATGCTCCATGGTGGGTGGCTGTACAAAAACCAGAGGACAAAAGACAGCCCAAACCCAAGAGCAACTGAGGCAAAAATGTCTCCCCCAAAGTAATTTTCAGTAGTTTTGGTTAATTCTAAGGAGCCAAGCAAATCAGAGACAGAGATAACAGCACCTGTATGAGTCTAATAACAGACAGTTCTCTTTTCTCTGAATCAATATTACACATAAGCACTATTCCCAAGGAGTGTGAACACACAGCAAGGCAGTGGAATAGAATCTGAAGCAACATCTTGATCTTTTCATTACAGACACCAAGATAGTTTCTGTGCAAGTTAAACAGCAACTGTAACCTCAATGCAGTGAGCAGAAATCAGCTCCATTAACTGAGGCAAATCATAATTACCTAATTAGAAACACTCCTTCTGTCAGTAAAAATTAATTTTCTCTCTCTCTCTGCTAAGCTCTGTGTACCCTGACAACTCTTAGGAGACTTAAAAGGTGAAAGGAAGGACAAATGGACACACAGGGACCCTTCCACAAGCTTCTAGGAGCACAGATGGACTCTCCATCTACAGTGGAGATGACTGGAGTTCCCTGAAACAAATACTGCAGCATCAAAACAGCTCAGCCTCATCAATGCCTCATCAGAGCACTCAATGATAAATTACCTCTATTACCCACTCAAAAAACATTCCTCTAAAAGCAACAAAGCCATGAGATGTGCTCTTTGGGACAATCAGCCAGGCAAGAATCGTGTGTCATCTTTTGCATGAAAGATGACAGGGTATCATCAGAACTCACTTTGTTTCAGTTATATCAATTAATAAAGCTCTTCATTTGCAGGTCTCTCAGTAGCGAAATTACTGTACTGTTCTCAATTGCAAATAAAGACAGCAAGGGAATGTTCTCTTAGATAATAGTCCATTTGTTACTTCAGAAAACATTTTTGACAAATGAGTTAGGAAGCAGTTCTACTGCGAGATGATTATCTAACATTAACAGGAAGATTATCTAGCCCAGTGCTCCAGGCAGCATGTTCCTTCCCCCATACGATTAAACACATTGCACATGTCCCACAGTTTTGCCAAGCACTTACTAAAAGCTTCTGGAGACCCTGCATAGGGGGGTGAAGAAAGGCTTCTTCTGAAAACATGCTCAGAGTTTTCTGTACCAGGAATCTTCAATGTATCTGAAATTTAGAAATAATAATTACACAAACATAACACAAGGGATTCCCTAATAAAAGAACATTTCCTTGACAGCAAGAACTTCTTGCTACTCACTTCCCAAACTTCTTAAAGGCTGTGCTAAAGGTTTTGAAAGTCCACTGCTTGTGATTTAATTAAAAAACATTCAGGTTCAGAGACCAAATTCAATTTAATCTATTTTGTCAGGCTCAGCTTCCATAGTGACACAGCCCAAAAGCCTTCACCCAGCAATTCTTTTGCTAGTATCTGGAGTGCAGAATTTCCATAGCTTCTCCTATGAAGTTAATATTAGGAGCCACTTTTTTTTCCTGTCCCCTTCAGCATCCTTAACAGCACAGCAATAAATTCCTAATAAAGCTAAGGACTAATAAAAAAAAACTCAAACCTGAAACTGATTTAAGACAATCTTTAACTACTCTCATCAAATAAAAATCCTCTGATGAATAGCACAACAGTTCAAGAACATCACAAAGGACAGTTCCTACACACCTCCACAAGCTGCACCTATTTCCAGAGCTTCCCCAGCTTTTTCAAACTTCTCTCCACGATCTTCTTCAGACATGTTGGACACTTGTCTTTTTACAGCTTTGCTGGAACTTCCTCCAGATGTTACACTTGCCACAGAGATGAGTGGGATGGCTTGGCTCTGCTGCAAGCAGCAAGGTGAAAAGGCAAACATAAACCTCAGACACCAAACAGGACAGGACCCAGTATTGGCCCCTGGAATACTTCCCAGTCACAGGAACCACAGACAATCAAAAGGCCTTGCAGTGAATTCTGCCAGCTCCCTTGGCACTCCGAGGTGCAACCCCCATGGCCCATGTGTGTCCAATTTGCTCAACTATTCCCTGACCTGATCTTCTTCCATCAAGGGGGCAACACCTCTAGAACTGTTCTAGCTAAAAGTGACTCAGTGTCATTAACAGGTCAGGACTTGCTGACACACACAGTGATGCATGTGCACCACCCTGCAGCAATCCTCTTCTTTTAAGCTTCCCCACTTCTCCCCAACCCCCCAGATAGACATTATAGGCTGTTTATAGCAAGAACTTACTTCTCAAGTACTGTCACTATTAAATGAATATGTAACAATTGCTTTATGATCTTCTGCAGGAAGGAAAACCTCTGTGCCAAGGCATGGACAGGCTGCATAGGAAAAGCAGATAAAATGTACACCAGACTTACACAATTGAATAGCTCAGTAGTCAGACCAAGGTAGTTGTGCAAAGCAAGGAATGTCACTCTCTGCAGCCTTACCATGATGATCTAGAAGCAACAACATTGGCTCTTAGAATCTCCCACACAAGTTCTTGCATTTAAATATATATAATTTAGTTACCAGAACACCTGAAGTCTGTACCCTAAGCTGAAATTCCTTTTTAGCAGCTGATAAATTGAGACATAGACAGATTCAAGCGATTTACCAAAGACATCATCATCATTTGATGGCACAAGAATCCAAAGCCTTCTTTCCAAACAGCAAAAAAGCTTTTTTGCTTTCTGTAAATGTTAATAAGAAATATGCATTTAAATAAATGCATTTGCTTCTGGTTTTCTCCCCTCATTAAAAATATTATCTCAGCTTTCCCCATGCTGAGCCTGTGCTACTGCTCTGCAAACATTCTCAACGAGCATGAGACATGGTTGCCACCTGACCTTCCTCTGCCCTGGCAGCTCATTCCCACTCTTCACCCATCCTCCCTTTTGGATCAGCTCTCACAGAGCCAATTAAATTGGTATAATGTTCTCCTCAACCATCATTATTAGGAGGTTCATGTGTCATAAATCACTCATAAATAATCCAGATACCAGAACAGTTTGCAAGGACAAGAAGATTTAGAAGTGATAGTAAAACCAAAGGGCAGAGCAGAATGACTGATCAGATCCCATGCACAGATTAGACTATAGTACCTGTGGGACCATGTGCTGCTCTGCAAACTCTCCAAACTGACATCATTAATTCCCAAGTCCCTGCACTAACTTCCACCTGCAGGATGTACAAGACATTTTTACAGTGCTCACTTGAGAGCTGTCTAAGCTCCTGCAAAGTAAGGGAAGGTGAACTTACAGCTGACACAAAGCACAGCTCTTTCCTCAGATAATGACAGTTGCTCCTGAAGTGGAAATTCACCTGTCAGTCTGAATTTTGTGAGTTACAAAGCACCACCCCTCAACAAACAGCTCCCAAGGGTACACCAGAATATGTGACAGTCTTTTCCATTCTCAAAGCCCTTCTGAAGCCTTGTTGGTGGATAACCATGGTGCAGAGCCCATACCAACAAATTCTACTCCACCAGAACCAAAGAGCTCACAGTGCAGGTCATGCTGATTTGAGAGGCTGTATCACACACAGAAGCTGATTCAAGGTATATATACATTAATTATTTCTTCCTGCACGTGACTAACACTGAGAGAAGTCTAAGTGAGAGAAGTAGCAAAAACAGTAAAATTAAAGCTATATTGAACAGTTCTGTGTCTGCATGAGGATGCAGATGTTTGCTGAACTTCAAGATGTCTTCCTTGTTACCTGTAAATTAGAGTGATTTTTTTTTCCTCCTCAATTCTACTTAACAACAAAGCTTACCTGTACCACTCTAACAAGAGTTTCAGGATATTTCTGGAAGACATCTTGAAAGGCACTTGCTGGAAGTCTCAGTATAGTGGATGGAATGGCTGCTCGGGCTGAGACTGTCTTGTAAGGAGCAGGGTGACCCTATGAAAAAGTTTCAGAGACACAAGATTAATCCACCAATTATCTGACTCAGTTCTTCCCAATTGCTTCCCTAATATCTCCTTTGATATTGTTTGTGTTTGACAGACATCATCTGACCACAAAAAGAACTTGAACTTCTGCTCCATGACCTGCCAGGGGTGTAATGAGGGCAGCATGGTCAGGTGAATTCACACTGGCATTAAACACAGAGGCACAGAAATAAGAGCTACAAGAAGGAGTGTCAGGTTAAGGGGAACTGACTAGTTTATCAGCTCTGATACAGTTTTATTACAAAGCCAGGCTTTACAAGTGTTTCAACTTCCAGCTATTCAAGACTGCAGAGAAAAGACTTTTTGTTGATTTTATTATCTATATTGACAACCAAGCTATTTGCTGCAATAATCACAGGCTCACACAATGAGCAAAAAATACAGCAAAACTGTACAGTAATCACACACATGATGGAATAAGACAAAAAACAGGCAGACTTGTTGTGTTCTGAGTTATAAGTATCTTCATATATATTCATATATATATGAAATATTTGAAATTACAAAGCCAAACAGCTTCTCTTTACTTGAGATGAACTGGGCTTAGACTATCCCTGATTGCTCAAAGAATAGATGAAGAATTAACAAACCAAAGAAGGGTAAGAGTGCAGAATATAGGAAGGCAAGACTCTGGTTTAGGATTTTCCCTCTTGAATCAAAATAGATCTCAACAAAAACCCATTTCTGAATCCTTGGATGACAAACTCCAGGCAAAACCCCTTCCACCCTGCTAGTACATGCTTCAATATCTATAAAAGTATCTATTTACCAATACCTGAAACATTGATTTAGCCAACATTTCTAAGATAAAAGGAGTCCTGTTGTGGTACAGAGCAGGAGCTAAGGAAGGAACAAGAGTGTTTGCTTCAACACAGTCACCTCACAGCCCTGAAGTTTTCATTCCTCTTCAGCAGCAGAAGGGAAATTTTTCCACACACACACTAACCACACAGATGCTAAATGCTGATTACAAACTAAAAACTTGCAAATCCTCCAGAGCATCAGCCAGCTAAACAAAATCCCTGCAAAGATTTTCTGCCCAAAGAACATAGCAAAAACAAACAAGATACATTCTGTACAACTATAACCACACTGGAGAAATAAAGCTCCAGCTCTGCCTGCCTTTCTGGTCTGGAAGTCACGATGTAGCAGATTCTAAAATTAAATTAAATTAATTGGAACCAATTTCTTAATTACACCAACTTCTGCTGACCTTTTTATAAAATCTGGGGATGATATTAATAGCTTTGATTTTCAAGTTCCTGAGGGATTTGAAATTTTAAACATCTCTTTGACCCACAGTGCAAAGCAACCAGGCGCCCTCAGTCTCCCCAAGTTTCCTTTAATTAAGTACAGAAACAAATCACATTTCAGTGTCTTTTGCTGCACCAAAAATAAATGCAACATTCCTCTTTTACACATTAGTTTAAAGCTTGGCTTCAGGAAGAGAAGTAGTTTGGAATTCTCCTTATATTGAAAAGTACTTAGTGTGCTTTTAAGTACATATATTGCTGTCATTGCCACCAACTTATTTCCATTCAATTTCTATACCAAATGTATAGTGAAAAACTATAGAAATGTATTAGATCTTTAGTTGCTGGACAAAGGATAAAAATTAATTGTAGCTGTTCCATAGCAGTTATTCAAAAGGACAAAGAGGCACTGCACATCACACTGATTTGTTCTACAACCTATCCAGTGAAGTGGTTGCTGTTTTCCCTGAGCAGTGTTTGTTTGGGGACAGACCAGCACTGACAGTCTCAAAAAACCTATTTAAGGATTATCATGGAGCAGCCTTTTTCTCCAAACAACAGCCTATCTCTCCAGTTTTTCAGGATATAGTTGTTTCCCTTTTGAAATCCCTGCTGTGGAAGGGCAAAGCCACTGTGTCCAATTGGGTCGGAACATGCTAAAAGCTATCAGAGGAACACAGAGAAGAAATGTTCCCCTAACTGTCAGTTCCCTCAAATATCATGTAATCAGCTGCACATGGAGAGTACCACATTTAAATTATAATATTTTACAGTCACACATTGAGGTCACAAGGAACAGTTAAGTTATAATCAGTTATGAACTGGAGGTTTCTCAACAGAGAACTTCTCAACACAGGTAACTTCTGTCTTGTTCTAAGAGCTGGGGAATAACTAAAGATTGTAGATGACAAATGGCACAGCTAAAGTAGTAGTTGAATGCAGATTACAGCCACTGGTAAAATCCAAATGAATTTGGTTAAGAAACCTGCTAGAAGAGGCATAGGTGCTTTACATTATCCCACCTGGAGTGGTAACTCCTTTTGTACCCCAAAATCTGACACATTGTCTCTCTTCCCCTTGCTTGGATTTCATCTTCCTCCACACTACACCAGCACTGGTGCAACCCCAAGATCTGGCAGCGATCAACTGTTATTTATAACCTCATCTGTCTTGTCCACTGTTATTTGAACAAACTTGAGCCCTGCAGGCTGACCTTTACCCAAGTGCTTTTCCAACTGCCCTAATCCTCACAACTTTACCCCTCAGGCCCTGGCAGATCAATACTCCTCCCAGTCTCTTCTGGTTCATTCCAACTATGCCACCTGCTCACAGTTCTCCAAATGCCATCTCCACACAGAGGACAAAGGAAAACTAAACCCCAAAGCTTTAGCAATCAGCCTCAAACACCTTCTCCATTTGTCCCATTTAACCCTGAAGGAAAATTCCCCACTGAGGAAACAGCTCTGACTGCACAGGGGACAGCGAGCAAGTCTCTTATGTCACAGCTGGTATCTTTGTATCTCATAGATCTGAGGGGACTTTTCAATTTAAAAAATTGTAAAAGTAAATTAGAAGAACACCTCTTGTGTGACCTCTCTTTAGGATCCATCAACAAACACTTCTTGCAGCAACCTCAGTTTTCTTGCACTTCTCTCAACCAAGTGGGGACTGGCCTGAGCCCATGTGTTGCAAAAGCAGTCCAAGGGATCACAAATCCAGCTCAGCCAACTCAAATCCTCTCTGAATGCATTTCCTTTCTCATGTCAGATCCATGTATTCATTGGTATTTAAAGTGAAACTTAATTAATTAATTGCTACCTGCAGGAAGTTCCAAGACTCATTCACTAACTTGGAATGTCACTCAGAAGTCTCCTCTATTTTGACCAATGCTGCTTTCACCCTCCTTGCCCATTTCATGCTACTCCTAAACCTAAAGTCAGCAAGGACTGAAGAGGAAAAGCAGAAATTACACAACTAATGTCAACCACCCTTTAACAAAACAAAGCCAAAGAAGGATTGCTTCTTGTTTATTCAAAAAGAATACTGGGAAAGAACGTGACTAGTAATCACATTCCTGTAACAGTGGTCCTGCTCTTTAGAACATTGTCATGAAGAAAATTTCTGGTGGAAGTAACAAGGGCAAAGATACTCCTTGATCTGCTATTAATATGGATTTGACAGCAGGAACTAGACTTGTACAGTCCAAGTTATTCACATTCCATTACCTACTACAGGAGAAAGTGTGACCAAGCTTAAAAATGGCTTATCACTTTCAGTTGGTTTTATGGAAATTATGTATATATATGATCTATCTGCTTGCAACTGGAAGTGGCAAAGAATACTTTACAGAATCATTAAAACTATTTACACATGGAATGTTGTACATGAAAGTACCTTCTAATGACAGGAGACAGCCAAGCACAAGAGAAGCACAAGACAAGGTCAAATCCAAACAACTTATTGATTAGATTATCTTCACCCTCTCAACTACCAGAATCCTTTTAAGTGCTGCATATTATTGAAGATGATTAATTCACCTTCTTCCATTCAGGTATATCTATTAAACAGATGCTCTGTGACACTGTCAGCAAAACCATCACTGTCATTCCAACTGAAACAAAATCCACCCCACCAATTGGTGCAGTAAATAGGACCAGGCAGCATTTAGCTCATCTTGTTGCCTGTCAAGGAGCACAGCCTCAGATAGGCACCAGCAACATTAACAGACTAGGAAAAAAATCAATCCATCAACTGATTTCACAGTACAATTAAAATAGTAACTGTCAGATTTATTTTCATTAGACTCAATAAAAATAAACTCATTAAGTACCAAATCAAGCCATGCAAAAGCCTGGACTTCTGGGTCTTAACCTGGTCCTTCTCCTGACTGCTTTGTGACATTGAGCAAATCAAACCCTACTCACTTTTACAGCCATGAAAGAATAATTCAAATCCTCCTGCTTATCAGAAATAGCCCATTACATTGTCAAGCACACACATCTCACAACCAACTTAGATACCACAGAGCTAAGTTTAGAGCTGTGAAGGTCTGGAAAGAGGAAAAGAACTCGTCAAAGAAACATTTTCCATTCTGATTCCTCCCAAGCAATATTCCAAGCCTCCTTCACTCCACAGGCTCTGTGACAAAAAGCAGCACTGCAGAATACCTGCAGGTCCAGGAACTCACCGTGATAACATCAAGAATGCTGAGAAGGCTGTGGACACTGTCTCCTGCCAGCACCTCCTTAACAACCACTTCTGTTCCATCCTGCAAGGGTAGAACAAAGATCATTGCAGGCTCAGCACTGGGCATGGGGCAGATACAGGGCATTTCAGAAAGCTTCCCTTGCTTTCACTCTCCCAGTATTCTGAGCAGCCCCAAAACAAATGGTCCCACATTAAAACTTGGATTTTTTTTTCTCTCTCTGCTCTAATGGAAACATGCTAATTCAAGCCCCCAAAGTTTTAAAACACCACTTCAAAAATGCTAAGTTAAAAGAAACTACAAGCCAGTTTTATCTAGGGGGCAGATCTGACCTGCTTGTCTTTGCTGTGTAACAACCAATTCAAAAAGCTTCCTTCGCTGAGACAGAATCAGCTCCCCTTGCTGAGGAATTACATGTCAATGGGCAGCGTAAAACAAAGAGCAGCAAAATACAAAAATACACAGAAATCAGCAAATTTGGCATAATCCACAAACACAAATACCCTGCATTTTCAGCCATCAGAAAACTGTTCACATGTCAAAGCTGAACTCAAAGTTCAGTCAGGAAGAAGGAAAAAATAAAATCTGAATAGGCAGATGGGCTCACAAGCACTGGCACTCAACGTTTTGAGATGTCCTCCCATAAAAAGCCTTTATTTCTTTCCCCTGCCTACCCAGAAGTGAATCTGACTCTTCCACCTCCCAGGCAAATCCACTAACTACCACACAGGAATATTATGGAATGCAGTGTACCTGGTCTCTCCTGCTCTTCGCACTGAACTAGTTGATATCACTGCCATCCAAAAGGAGAATGTTTCCACTGCCCATGATGCTCCTGTCCCCTCCACAACTGTGCAACTAGAGGACATTTCAGAGCAGCTGCTCAGCACTGTGTTTCCCTCTGTCATCTAAGACATGGGGGACCCACAGCTCCAAATATCCAGGCCCTGAAGAGCTGGAAGCAATCCTTTCTAAATCACTATGATTCAAATGTCTAAGTTTAATCAATGCTTAATGATTCACCAACCTATGAACTAGTTGATATCACTGCCATCCAAAAGGAGAATGTTTCCACTGCCCATGATGCTCCTGTCCCCTCCACAACTGTGCAACTAGAGGACATTTCAGAGCAGCTGCTCAGCACTGTGTTTCCCTCTGTCATCTAAGACATGGGGGACCCACAGCTCCAAATATCCAGGCCCTGAAGAGCTGGAAGCAATCCTTTCTAAATCACTATGATTCAAATGTCTAAGTTTAATCAATGCTTAATGATTCATGCCAACCTATGTGCTATGCCAACAGATTTCATCTCCAGAACCACAGATCAGTTTATTCTTACACTTTCTTGAATGCAAACTTCCAGCCTGCCATCCTGCACAACGTAGATGCTGTTGTCTGGCTGCCCAGGACGAAAGATGTATTCGCCTTCATGCAGCTGCACAAAAAACATGTGCTTGCACAGTTCCAGGAAAAGAGGTTTCTCAAAGTGGCCAAGAACCCTGCAGGAAAGAAAGAGAGATTATCAGGTTGTTTTTTTTTCCTTTTCTGCAAAGAGAAACTTAAAAATCTCACTGCCTTTGGAAAAACCTTCCTGAATTAGCAAAGCCCCCAGGTTCAAACAGCAGAGGAAGCCCAGGGTCAGTGGATGCCCAGCAGTCCAACAGTGTGGCAGAAGGAGCAGAACTCCAAGAGAAGTGCAAGAGTGCTGGGAAACACTGGAAGCTGTAAATACTGGAGCTCCTTTTCAAGTAGCACTCTGGGTAATGCCAGCAGGCTTAGAAGAATAGCCAGTCTTTCACAAGTAAACATCAGGATGGCTTTTGAAGAGGAAGAAATACAAAAACCTGATAGATTCACCCATTGCATGAGAAATGTCACCTTTTGGAACTTCCCCTTTTAGTACAGCCACCCTATCCATGTAACCAGAGTGCACAAGGGGTACTGAAAGCAGAGGAGAAAACCTGTCATCTGCACATCCTTGTGAGTTTGGAATATTCCACCTCCTACAGGTAATGTGCAGCTGACTCCTCCAAAACTGAAACTAGTCAGTCACTACCAGGTAGACAGAAACATTCACTTAAACCTGATCATTCTGTGCACAACACCAGAAGGACCCTTAACACAGCTCCATTAGCTCACATTTAACAAGATTGATCAATCAAATTCTACTGCAGCATCAATTAGTCACAGGAGACCATAATTCCACAGTAGAAAGCTTATATGACTTAAGCATCAGTTTTATTACAGTATGTGTGACCTTCAGGACTAAATCGTATCATAACTGGGAGAAAAATGAACATACACAAAGAAAACATTACAGGTCTGAAGATCTCATCCTCTTTGCTGTGTCTGCAAAGCCAACACTTGACTGACCAGGTACAAAAACCATCCCCTCTTCTTCTCAACCCACCAAAGAGCTGTGAGGATTAAGTTGACTTTGATTCTGTTTGCAGCCTTTTTACCCAGAGAAATAAAAGTAGTTTAAAGAGTTGTCAATAATATGGCATCCAATTAACATTTATCAATTATGATGCCTTTCTGTACCAAAGAACTGTCTGATAGAATCTAAAGGGAACCTGAAAAATGTACTAAGAGAAATCCAGTCATGTTAGAAAAGCTTTATTATCATTACCTCCAAATTTAGGACACTTATCTATGTCCTTTTATTAACAGTTATTTTCTTAATGTTTCTAGAAAATAAGAAATCATTTATTCTTTCCTAGTGCTCAGATGAGCTTTCAGTCAACTGCTTAAAGATTCTGACCAGGCAGTGATAAACTTTAAGACTTGACAGAAAACGCCAAGTACTTAGATCACTGGAACATCCATCAAAAACAAAATCCAAAGTCATTTTTCCATTTAACATACCTAACATTTTTAAGCATGTATAGGACTTCTGATGGCAAATGGGAATTCTTCACATCAAATTCAGTCAGATCTGCTTCTAGCAAAGAGGGAGGTGGTTCTTTAGGCTGGAGAGTTGGACATTCCTTTTTAATACGCAGAATCCTACAAAGGAAAACCCAAAGTCAGAAGGTTCAGGACATCTAGTTCATGTCAAGCTTGGGCTGTGTACCAAGCCCATGGGATGGGTAAATGCACATCATGCCAAGGCACACGTTAGCATGCAGGGACAGAATAGCAGGTTCCACCCTCCTGCCTTTCCTTAGCAAAACTCCAGCCTGTGCTGTGTGCACAAATCACTCCCTACCAGCACAATTCTCAGCCTAATGCCAGGTGCTGCCCAGCTGGCAGGGCTGTGAAAAAACAGCAGCTGCAGAAAAGGGCTAAGGTAGGGACAGGCTCCACACCACAGGCAAAAAAAATCCCACCAAACCAGCCTCCATGGCATGACTTCACCCCCTCCCAGAAGCCCAAGTACCTTTTAGCCAAAGATAAAACTTTTGCCCGCTTCCGCATCCGCTGGCGAGGCACAGTGTTCCCAACCAGAGAGTTGGGGAGAGTGGTAACCTGGGAGGAAGCAATGAAAACAAATATAAAAACCCAAATAATGAACAAAACAAGCAACAAAACCCCAACCCACCAGTTCCAACCATGGGAAGGCTCCGACTCATCTAAAAAGTCATGAGAACGTGAGCAGAGCACTTACACAAAGTCTTGGAGGACAGCAACAACATCTACAGCAGGATCACCTTTCTAGAAAGCAAGTGGAGTTTCCTAGGACTTGTAGTAGCAGCTACTACAGGGGTAGTGGATGGTAGAGGGGGAAAAAAACCCTTTGCTGCACAGCTCTCATTCAGGAGCACTCAAGATCGGGCGGACAGGTAACATTTTAAGCTCTGAGGCTCCTGTGGCAGCCTGTAATGCTGAGAAACTAGAGACGGATGCACTCGAGCTGCTGACAACCAGCAGCACAGCCGGGCTGCAGGGCTGCTAGTTGCGTTTTAACAGTTACCAAGTGCCACCGTCTGGAGAAACGCAACCACTGCAAGAACCAAGTAAACGCCTCATTAGTGACTTTCAAAACATTGCTAGTTCTCTGCTTCTTTCTCAAGGAGTTGAATCATAGAATCCTTTTGGTTGGAAAAGACCTTTCAGATCAACAAGTCCAACCATTCCCCCAGCACTGCCAAGGCCACCACTAACACACGTCTCTCAGCACAACATCTACATGGCTTTGAAATCCCTCCAGGGATGGGGACTCCATCACTGCCCTGGGCAGCCTGGGCCAGGGCCTGACAAACATTTCCATGAAGAAATTGTTCCTAATGTCCAATCTAAACTTTCCCTGGCACAACTCGAGGCCGTTTTCTCTTGTTCTATTTACTTGTTCCTTGGGAGTAGAGACCAACCCCCTTGGCTCCAACCTCCTCTCAGGCAGTTGCAGAGCCAGCAGGTCTCCCCTCACCTCCTTTGGTCCAGGCTGGGCTCCCTCAGCTGCTCCTGCTCACACTTGTGCTCCAGCCCCTTCCCCAGCTCTGTTGCCCTTCTCTGGACATGCTCCAGCCCATTAGTGTTCTTCTTGTAGGGGCCATAGTCCTGCCTCCTAAAAGATGAGACTAGGAAGCTTGAATCCCAGGAACAAGTTTCTCTCACAAAATAAAATTTTTGTCTCACTCTTTTATAAAAAAAAGTAAAATCACAGTATTTTATCAAAAGCATATCAAGTACAACCAGCAGCAGTTGGTTTGTAATATTCTGTCTTATTCAGAAACACAAGCAAAAAGCAACGTCTAAAACTCCAAACCAAAAACTACCTGAAGTGATTTTACCATTCAGTATTCTAAGCATTCTTTATTTATGTGTGTTACATACAAACAACACACATTAAAGAATATCAGAATTAAGAAGCTGCTGGCAACATGCACTTTTTCACTGAAGACTTTCTTGACCAAGTTCTACGTGAAGCCTGATCTGCAAGGGAAGGCAAGGCTAAGGAAGGAATCTCCCCTCTCCACAATGAAAAAGCTCTGGAACTGAGTATTAAAGCCAGCACAATGTCTAATTAAGCCCAGGTATTTGAATTCACCTCAGAGAAGTTCAGCAGTGAGGCAGAAGGCAGCTCATAAGAGGAAGTGTTCCTCAACAAGCAGTGACTAACCAAGCAAGTTTACTTACCTGTAACTTGTTTTTCTACAGATCTTGTTTTTCAGTGCCCTGGTAACGTGAGTGCACACCTGGACTCTGGCAGGTTATCCCACAGGACATGGCAGGGACAGCCCACACTGTGGTCCCAGAAGGTGCCAGTCACATTCCTGCCTCACAGCTCCCCTGAGCCAGGGAGCCCCCCAGACTGCACCTTGGCTCTGACCCTATGAACAGCAGGCAGGGGGCACTCATGGCAATCAGAATTAAACAGCCTTCTTCCTTCATCAACCATTGATATTGATAGGTGACTACAAGCAAGAAATCACCATTTGTTATTCTAAGGAGATGTCAGAGGTCCCACCTGAGCAAGAAGCAGCTTTATCAGTAGCACCACGTGTACTAAAACTGCACAGAGCTCCAAGAAGATGCTACATAGATTTTGACAAGGGGAGAGTTGAGTAAAGAAGTCTCCTCAACCTCCAGGACCAACTGCAAAATCTCTGTGCTGACACAGCCACTCCTGACACCTCTGAGAAGATGAGTTCTTTTGACCACAGTGGTACTGCCAGTCAGAAAAAATGATTCTCAAATTCCACATAGGCTAAGTAGCTTGAAGGGAAGAATTATTCTGAGATGAAAAGCAGGAACATTAATCTTCTCAGTGTGAGTCTGTGAACTGAAATCCAGGCAATCAGTGGTGAACACCTAGCATGTCTGCTAAGGGTCACCTCATCTATTAAAGGAAAAGTGTCTTCTTCAGATTTCCTCAAGCCTTCTTGTTGCCATTTCCCAAGAAAAGCCACTTGTAAAGACAGAAGTAAAAACCAAAAGAAAGCAGAACTAAATATCAAACAGGCAGCCATAGGCCTGAAGAATTTAACCAACTGATGCAGAAACAGATTCCTGACTGATGGAAAATTCTTGAGGAGACCTTTCACAATAACAGGACAGGAACAACACTGGAAGAGGAACCTGATCACACAAGTGGTCTTCCTTGTGACAGACCAAGGTCAAGAGGTCAATCTTGGGATAAACCTCTCTTGAACAGCCTCTAATGAGACAGTAGGAGAAGTCCTACTTGCAGTTCAGCCCAAGAAATCCAGGGCTCAGATGGTGAGGCACTTAGTGCTCTGCAGACAGGCTGCAGAGGATCTGTTCCACAGGCAGACTCACATGGGAAAAAAGGTGTCAGCTTGGAATGTGATGGCAGTACTGGAAGTCATTATCTGAAAGGGACCATCCTGAGGCCCCAAATATCTTGAATATAATCCTAAATACCAAGAAAGATAGATTACTAAGAAAAACATCAACTCCATAGTCGAGTTAGATTTACCCCTACCCTCTTAGTTTGCAAACATTCTTGAGAGAGGTGGGGTTTGACCAGGAGAAGCTATTGATGTTCCATCAGCAATTCAGGCAGAATTCAAGGAGCTCTGCAGCATCCTCAAAATTCCAGTGAAATTCTACAGGTTGAAGGTCCCGGGCCAAGCCAAACAAGTGAAGCATTGCAAAGTTTACACCATCTCCCAGTCTAGATTCAGTCTTTCCTTCCCTGCCCCCAAGCCACCCTTACCTTTCTCATGATCTTCCTCCCATAGAACATCACCTTGTCTCGCTTGCGAAACCTGTACTGGGGCACGTGTGGCTGCAGTTGTCCTGAAAAAGAGCAGCACCACCTCAGAAACCATCTGCAGCTCCATGCTGAGAGACACAAAGCAGAGCACAGGCTGCCAAGTCTGCTACCTCTATACAGCCATGGCTCCTGTCCACTGAGCAGCAGGCTCTTGTGGCCAGCCTTTGGCACTAAACCCAACACATGAGCCTGGTTACCCAAGCCTGGTTAGCCAGGCCAGACTGGGGAAGAGCTGGCTTGAGGCTCTGCCCAACCACTGGAGGAGATCAAAAGGCCCTCTAAACAGACAAAAGGATCAGGTGATTTTAATCTCACTAAGGAAACCTCTAATTCACTTGATTCTCATTACTGTAACACTGAAATTGCAGCAGGGCTGATATTATTTGCATGCCAGCTGAAACCAAGGCTGTCCCACAGGGGAGAAACCAAACCCTCCAGCATCCTGCAGTTCTGGATCCCACCTTCAGAGCCGGGGGACTGAATCCACACAAGTTCCTCATCCTTTTGAAGCTGTTTTCCTGCAATAACCACTACCTTCACAGCAAGCAATCGGCACAGAATCTACCACCTATTGTTACACAAATACTGAAGATCACTGAGAAAACTGCTTTAAACCAGGCACAGTCACCCAGTACTTACTAGATTGTTTCACTCTTCTGTAAACAACAAACACAACCACAGCTATAAATAATAGTGCAACTGCAGCTCCAATTGCAATCCCAGTCAGCTGTGAAAGAAATTGAGAGGGAAAGAAGTTAGTAACTTCCAGAGTTGAAATTTTTAAAACCTCACACATACAAGAGTTTGAATTTAAATTACATTTAGTGTCTCACTCACAAGCTCACAATGCAAAACATCCAGCATTTTCACATGCTCACATGCAAAATATTCAGCATTTCTTCCCCCCAAGATCTGTGAGTTGATCAACTCTGTGTACATGGGGTGAAATCACAGGAATTAACTCCTGCCTCATGCACAGCAACAGCAAAGAAACCAACACTCAGACCTTGACTGGGACTTAGATTTCCTCAAACTTCCAAGAAGCTACTTAAGCACACATCACCTTTCATCCAGTTGATTAAAACCATACATTACCATAGTTGTCTGTATTCTGTCTTCTACAAACTGAATAATTGGTGTTTCACCTGCTGGTAACACAGCCTAGCAACAAAAGGAAGGTGAAATTAGTTTCCCACACTGGCAAAAAGCCTCCATAAAAACACCTCAGTGCCTGGTGTGGCACATACAACTGAACTTCACTGCATTTCCCAGCCTCTTTCCCTCTCAGCCCTTTTTGCAAACACAAGGTGCTCAGTTCTACATCAGGGGCAGTTCAACACATTCCTAAGTAGTCCTGAAACAGGGTCAACCAGTGAGGTGATAAACTTACTGGATTATTCTAAATTACTCAGAGTGACAAGGATGAGAACTGAATGTAAAGGATTTTATGAGACTGAGAAAATAAGTCATAAAACAGCAGAATGAAGTCACCATAAAAAGAAAACTATGTACACAGGAAAAACTTCCACCCTCAGATGTACAGTCCTGGGACCTGTGCTGAGTGTTGTTATTCAGGAAACAATCCTGGCAATTAAAATAAACTCACAAACACCACCTCAAAACATACCAGAACAGGGAGAGAAAAGCAAACCAAATATTAGGATCAAGTAGGAAACAACCTGAGCCCAAGGACAGATAAGCAAGTCCTGTAAGTCTTGAGCCTCACAAGTGCTTGAATCTGAAGTGCTACAGGCTGTTCTGGTCCCAGTGTTTGCCCTCAGGTCCAGATCTGGATGGTCTCTTAATTTAGCTTTGCCACCAAGAGGAAAATTAAAACACACTATGAGTCACCAGACTTGTCTCTCATGAAGTTTGTTGCAGTTCTACCAACTCCTGCCTGACCAGGCAGCACAAACACATCCCTGGCTTCAGTTTGCCTTCTTCAGCTGCTCTAACTCAGCACATCCCTTCACTAGTCAAACTAACTCTACCACTATTATTATCCCACTATCATTATTAGTGGGATTGTAGTGGAAGGTCACAAGAATTTAAAAAACAAAAAAAGTTGAAAACATGTTAGCAATAAATACATCCTGGCAAAAAACAGTGAGTTACTGGTATAAATCTACTGTGATCATTTAATATATTTCCCCTTGACATGGCAGAGACACACAAGGTTCTGCCACTGTCCAGGCCTGCAGGATCTCAAATAACATCAGAAATAGTAGTTGCCAACTGCCAGTCACGTTGCTGCTACAGGGGGAGAAGAAACACACTTGTGAGCAAAAGAATAAAACACAGAAATGCACAGACTGAGCCCTCATGCCTCAAGCAGAAAAACACTGAGGGAGAGAAGAAATTCAGGAAATTTCCAAGAAAAACTGAGAGGTTCCTGACAGGTTTCTCACAACCACCAGGAAAATATTGTTCCATTTTTCAGGCAGAGGAAGCAAGCAGACAGGTTGCAAGCGTAGGGAGGCTGGAGACACGGAGCAGTGACTGTGAGAGCACCTGGGGGAGATGTGAGGTCATGGCTAAGTCACCAGCTCTCCAGGGCCCTTCCAGCAGCCCAGGCCTGCAGGACCTCTCTCAGGAGGGCTACAGCAGAATCAAAATTCAGGGACTTCCCACATGCCTTCCACAGCCTCAAACAACCCTTGGAGACAACACAGAGGTGGAACACCCCTGAAAAGACCCTCACTCCATCAGAAACGGAGCAGGGACATGCCAAGTGCATGGATTGCCATCAACTGCACTAACCTGCTTTTGCCAATGATGTTTAAATTTCATTAAGAAAATGAAAATGAGCAGTAATTAACAAAAATATACTGCTGCATAACCAATGATGTTTAAATTTCATTAAGAAAATGAGAATGAGCAGTAATTAACAAAAATATACTGCTCACATCATGCTCACACTCATCCCAAGCAAGAAAGGAGCAGCTTGACTGAGAGTTTAACAGCTCCACACAACCATCCAAGGCAAACAATGAGACACATCCCACTGAGGGAGGGGTGGAAACACCTACCAAGAGCAGAGCCTTCAGATTAGTCTTGCCCAGAAGATGAAACCTCATCCTGAGCACAGAGGACATGCCCATGGACTGACCACAGACACAGGACTTTCAGAAACCCATTTTAACTACATAGGAGTAGGCTGTGTGTATTTTTTTGTTCTGAGAACTATTTCCTACCATGAGCCTTGTCTCTCATTACTATGAAAAGCACCACGTGACTTGTTGGACTATGAGTTTAGTGTTTATCATGAAGAACAAACACAGGCAGAGTGAACTGCCAGAGAGCTCTGCAACTCTTCCATCTTTAGGCTAAAAAGGTCCCGTTGAAGCAAAAGCTACCTAAGTTGTGTCACTCTAACATCACTTAGAGCTTCAAATACAAAGCAGAGTGAGAATTGTTTGCAATTAAAAACAAAACAAAAAAGCCACCATAAAATCACAGAATTGTAGAATTGTTTTGATTGGCAAAGACCTTTAAGAACATCCAGTCCAACTGTTCACCCAGCACCACCAAGGCCACCACATCTACAAACACACACAGATAAAAGTGGGACCAATCTTGAAACATTTGGAAAGCTAACAGTCTTATCAGGAAAGGTTCTTTTCAAGTAAAAGATTTGCATCTGAAGACATTACACAGAAGTTATCAAACCAGGTACAGTGGCTTTCAGCTTCTGGAAATACGAACGTGGAAATAAGCACGTCCAAAAAGAAGAGCAAAGCACCTCGTACCTCAAGGCTGGTGTTGTTGCCTTCGTCATCCATGTCTGGAGGAGCAGCAGGAGTTACAAAAAAACAGAGAGAAGACGGAGTCAGGAGTTGATCACACTCCCTAACCCAAACTCTAACCCAACATGCAGAGTGTGCCCTTCCAGCTGGGCAGAACACAGCAGCTCAGGGGGCACAACACCGGCTTGGCTACCTTGTCCTTCCCTGCAGGCTGAGCAAACAAAACCCCCCGAGTCCTCAAGGAAAAGCTGCGCTACCAGCATCGACCGAGTCCTCTGGAACAGGCTCCAACACGCAGCTTTCCGCTCGCCGCAAACCAAACCCCCC
>NW_009952709.1:786215-795651 GCF_000747805.2 Chaetura pelagica | reverse complement strand
CGCAGCTACAACAAGGGCCGGGGGGCCAAGAAGCTGGGCGTGCTCACCTCCAGCAGGAAGTTCATCCTCGTCAAGGAGATGGTGCCCGAGTTCGTCGTCCCCAACCTGGAGGGCTTCAAGCTCAAGCCGTACGTCTCGTACCGCGCCCCCGCGGGCTCCGAGCCCCCCATGACGGCCAAGCAGCTCTTCACGGAGGTGGTTGCCCCCCGCATCGAGAAGGACGTGAAGGACGGCACGTTTGACCCCGACAACCTGGAGAAGTATGGCTTCGAGCCCACGCAGGAGGGCAAGCTGTTCCAGCTCTTCCCCAAGAACTACGTGCGGTAGGAGGAGGCGGCGGGGCCCGCGCCGGCGGCCTCGGGACAGCTCCTGGCACTGCTATTAAAAACGAATCCTTCCGTTCTGCCTTTCTGCAGTGTCTGATTTAAGTGGCTGTGGGGAAATGGGTGGTTAATGCCCCGTCCCTGGCTGAGGAGAGCGTTGGTGCAGTTCTGGGGTGTGAGCTGCGGGTGTCCTGGCCGGGCACTGAGCCTCAGCTGAGGGCAGTTGCTCTTCAGGCTGCTGAAACATCATTCCTTCCTTCTGAGAAGGAATTCCTGTCTTTTGGGAACAAGAGAGGATGAGTCTTAACTCCATGGGCCACTCCCGGCCCCGAGGGAGAGGTTTAACCCGGGGTGAGACCTCCAGCAGGCAGAACCCAGCCCAGCCCTGAGCTCCTTCTCTGAGGAGGGAACTGCAGCTCATACTGAATGCCACCGTTCTTCCAGACTTCCCCAAGCCTTAAAACCACTCTTTCTTTTAGAGTCAACCGAGATGCAGTTGGTTGGTAGGTCCATGTCATGTCCATCCCTCAGCAGTGCTGCTGCCTGAAGTTGCAGGATAACTTCAAATCTGAAACATTATCTCAAGAATTGTTACTTTGGGATTTATAATTCCTCCAAGAGCTGTCTTGTTGTTCATCAAATTAAATGGATACAAGTGACACCAGTTGTGCAACTGTTTTAAAGTAGAAATCCTAAATTCTAAATGTGTTGGGAAATAAGGTATTTTCTCTGACACCCAAGTGCTGGAGTCTTTGAGAAAATGGTACTTGGGATTGGTTTTGGGGTTTCATTTTCATAAGGTTTTCCAAATCCAAAGTATTTCAAACCTTAGGCATTAAAGAACTGAACTGCAATTAAAATGTTCACTTCTGGCTACAGGAAGCATGTTTAGTGTGTTCTCAGTGAGCAGCTGGTCTGTAACAAGGACTGACAGGTAACTCCTTAAACTGTTGTTAAAAATCATAGAATGGTTTGGGTGGGAAGGGACCTTAAAGATCACCCAGTCCCAACCCCCCTGCATGGGCAGGGACACCTCCCACCAGCCCAGGCTGCTCCAAGCCCCATCCAACCTGCCCTTCAACACTGCCAGGGATGGGGCAGCCACAGCTTTGTTTTCAGGGCTGGACAGGAACAAGGACAGGCTGCCCTGGCTTCTGCAAACAAAGCAGGTAGCACACGTGGGCACAGAAGGTTGAAGAATCACATCTACCTTGAGGGAGAGGGAAGGCACAGCTTTTCTAACTAATTAAATGGTTCCTCTTCATCTCACACAGCAATAAAAAAGCATTACAACCTTTTAAGACCGAGTCATAGGCAGGAGCCTGTTGCTGCAGGGACACACCCTGGGTGTCCTCACTGAGGTGTGAGGGAACTGGAGCCAGAAAACACCCAACAGCACCAAGAGCCACCACAGGACAAGACAGAGGGTCTTCACACAGACCAACCACGAAGGATTCTTAAAACCACAATGACCCAGAAAGATAAATCACTTATACTGATTTTATTTTAGAAACATCCAAAAATAGGGTGATTTTTTTTTTTAACAAAAGCTCTTGTTCACAATACTAATATGAATCTTATGTAGCAGTGCTCAAGAACATTTTCTAAAATACAGTCACCTTGAAAAAAGGAGTTACAGAACAGCACAATTCTGATCTGTACCTCACTTCAGGTGAGCACTGTCATGGATAGAGAGATCCCTGGTGCTGGTGTTTCTTCCCCCCCAGACAACTAATTCCTTAGGACCCTCAAAGAGAAACCATGCAAGTTACAAGTTTCTTACCTAGTTTAAGCTGATTTTTTGTTTCTGAGAAGATAATAGTTAAAGTATTCCAGAAACATTGTTTTGCTGATATTTCACAGTGAAAAAAGAAAGCTAATGGAGCAACCATGAGAAATCCTGCAGCCATCCCTGGAGGTAGTTAGGGCAATGTTGGTAAGATTTTGGTTTCTGTACTTACTTATCTTGAACTTAAAAGATGCCAAGAAACACTGCATGTACTTTTTGGAGGTTTTGATCTTAAAGCTGTTCACCTTTACAAAACTGAAAGTATCTTGACTTTGGACCTAAGTGTATGTCTTGCTGTGAAGAGGAGAAAACCCAAGTCTGAAGGCAAGAGGCCATGGCACTGGAACAGGGCAGGGCTGCCACACAGCTTCTGCTCACCCAGGTTGTGCTGAGCTTGGAGTGATAAAGTTAGGCTGCAACAACTAACTGAGTCTGATGCAAAATGAGACTGAGACACACCAGAACCCTCACAAGAAAGGCCCTGCTGGGAACAGAGCTTCCTGGGGCTGAACTGCTGTCTGTTATACCCCTCAGGCTGGATTTCCTTCTAAAACATGATTCCTCTCTCTTAAAGATCATCACGAGCTCATGGCTCTGTCAGTATCTGTCTCTGAGCATCCTCTCCAGGTCCAGGCTGGTTTGCAGATCACAGAGCTGCTACAGACACAACTAACCCTCTACTCCTGGGCTTTTCCAAGACCTTCAGGGAAACCTCTGCCCACATCCTGTGGGCTCTGTCAACACAGAGCAGCACTGACAAGTTTGGTTTGGGATGGGAGGAGAAGGGGCTGCACAGATCAATGGTACAAAGGCAAACCAGCCTCCAAGGGGTGCAGATGTCAGGTACAAGCAGCCTTTGAGAGGAAGGTTCTCCTTTAACTAGAACACCAAGGGAAAACTAAGTGTGTGTGTGTGTGTTTAACCACGTGCCTAAAGCAAAGGCTTTTCTCAGTAGAAATAAACCACCAGTAGTTCCATCACTATCAGCCTTAAGGGACTCACAAGCTCAACAATAAAACTGGAAAAGCCCAACAGAGATTAGACAGGGCATAAGCTCAGCTCTGGATGGCAGTACAGGAGTTTCCTACCCCTCTCCCTGGGGAATGGTCAATGCAAACCTTCAGCTGTCCTTTCAGCTGGAAATGTTGCACCTGGCGTCTCCAAAGGGGTCACCAGGCTCATCTCCCACTTCCAGACATGAAGGATATTGTCATAGAAAGAACAAGTGGCTACAATGCTCACTTCCTTTGGGCCATCTAGAGACCTGGCTGAATCGCTGCGTCCATCCAGGCCCCTTCCACTGGCTCTCCTAGCTCCCAGGCCAGCACTGCTGCCTGACTCAGGATGTGCCCCCTGGGCAGACCCCCCAGCCAAAGCTAAACCCCCCTTGAGACCCGAGCCCCTAAGCAGGGCAGGATCCCCAGGCAGCTCAGGGCCCTGCTCTGCTCCCAGCGGCGGGGCAGGGCCTTCGCTCTCCTCATCCAGGATGACATCAAAAGTGGCTGTAGGAGACTCGTAGATTATCTTCAGGTTTTGGACCTGCAAATTCAGGCTCTCATCTCTTTCCTCTGATCTCCCCACAGGCTCCTCTGAAGACTGGCAGGCAACAGCAGAGTCCTGGGTTGCACTCCAGGAATCCCTTGGACACAGCCTTGACCAGTCAGCCCCGTAGGCCAAGGAATTGTGCAGGACATAGGAGGACAGGATGATACATTCCTCCGTGTTCTCCGCTTTAAAGCAATGGAAAAAAAGAAGAAATGAGCAGAAATCAAGTTGTGAAACAGCTTGATGCAGTGCTCCCAAGCCATCCTAGCATTGTGTCCTACAGAAGAGCTCTCTGGTTATTGCCTTAGCCACAGCAGGGTTAAGCACTCTGAGAGAAACAAGGTTCTGCCTGTCCTGACAGTTTCTGAGCCACCTCTCATTAGCCTTGATTTTCCACAGTTCAATAAGCAGACAGGAAAGGAGGGTTTAATGTGCACAAGGTTTAAGAGCCTCATTACTCAAAACACCTAAAAAGGCTCAAGACAGGGCAGATCACACAGTGATCCCCACTAAGCCAGAAACACAACAGCTGAGATTGCCAGAGCAGGTTCTGGTTACTAATAAATTGCAGATGTGTTCATCCTGGGAGGTTTCAGAGTCCAATGCCTCTGATCAGAGTCCTCCTCTGATACTAAATGATCAAGCTTCTCCCTTCCCTGTACAGCAGAAGTGTTATCCTTGTTTCACAAGCCATGGATCTGCCCAAGGCCAGGAAGGCAACCATTTCATACAAGCCTGTATTTGTAGTGTAAATGCAAACAGCTTTTGTTCATGTAAATACCCTCTGATTCACATGGAGAGCTTATTCATGTTATTCCAGATTAACCAGCCTGCACAGCACTTCCCTGCTGAGGCAATAACCAGATCACCAGCAGGTCAGTAACTTCTGCTGACAGTGAAGCATCACCTGACATTTGGAAGAACCTCTTTGAACCATCAAGGTGAATACAAACCAGAATGGTCAGGTCAACAGGTAATGCCTTCCCACCAAGACAAACAGGTTTTCTTTCCAGGAAAAGAAGCCAGGAGATTTGCAGGTGAATAATGCCAATGCCCCCACACAACCCAGCAGGTCTGGAGGAGTTACTTTGAGTGGAAGTCAAAGTCTGTGGCTACTAACACCACCTCGATCTTTTGAGCCAGCTCTGAGCTGGAGCTGCCCTGGAGACAGGCCTGGGGAGCAGCTCCGGAGCACCCTCTGCCCTCAGCACTCACCCCTGCTGCAGTCGAGGATTTTGAAGCCGCTCTGCATGCAGGCTGCCAGCAGCACGAACTCGCAGCTCGGGTGCCACTTCAGCCTCCAGACCCCTCCTTCCACGGGTGTGTCTGCCAGGGGCTGCCTCATGTTCCTGGTGTCCCACAGCAGCACGTGCTCGTCGTAGCTGCATAGGTACCACAAACAAAACACCCAGACAAGCAGCAAAGCTGCTTCAGTGCAACAGGTACAGCAGAAAAGGAGGAAAGGTTGCATGCTTTCTTTCCACCACCACTGCATGTCAAGGGCACCAGGGAGCTCAGCACACCAGCCAGCAGCTGCTGGGAGGGGTTTACCTGCCAGTAGCCAGAAGATTCTCCCGGTGGGGACTGCACTGGATGCTGCACACACCCATCGAGTGTCTGCAAAAGAACAGCACACAGCAGAGGGAAGAGACAGCAATGGGAAGAGACAATTTGAGAAGAGATTTTTCCTTGAATTTCAGGGATTTGGGGCCCATGTGACCAGGTGTCTCAGGAAAGGAGAGAAAGGTGAACTTAAATGAAACAAGATGTTCCATCTACATAGTCCAACAGCCTTTCTAAGGCAAAATTTCTACTCACATAGTTTCTTAGCACAAGTGTTTTCTAATGATAATTGTACCATAAACTGCTGGATAACAGGACAATAGGATAACCAAATTTAACACACACAGAAATTTCCCAAAATAAAACTGTAAATGAGGATCCTTCCTTTAGAAAGAAGATACCACTGTTTTCATGTCTGGAAGTGAGCTGTTGGTTCATTATACTGAAGGACACAGAGAAGAAAGTTTCAGCCCAAAGTCATCCTTTTTGAAAAAAATCTAATGGCTGTCAGTTTCCCAAGGGACATAGAAGGAGGCCTCTACTGTCACAGAATCACCTTGGTTGGAAAAGACCTTCAAGATCATCAATTCCAGCCATTATCCTGACACTGACAAGTCCTTAACCAAACCCTATCCCTAATACCACTTCTATATGACCCCGAAATCCCTCCAGGGATGGTGACTCCATCCCTGCCCTGGGCAGCCTGTTCCAATGCCTGGCAGCCCCTTCAGTGAAGAAATTCTTCCTAACATCCAATCTAAACCTCCCTAACCCTCCCTAATGGACAGGGTGGCACCAGATGTTCCCACAGGACAGCTTAAGGGCCCAGGAATGATGTGGCTTTCTTACCTCCTGCTGGTGAACACAGGAGCCTCAGGATTGCACCTGGTGTCCCAGCCCTTCAGCAGGCTGTCATCTCCTCCTGCACAACGAGAAGACATTGTTACCCTGAGCACCTTCAAAACGACCAGTGCAGGGCACTGCAGCAACACGGGTAACACCCAGCTGAGGCTTTCCAGCCCTGGGATCTCACAGCATGGAACTGGCACAGCAGAGGTCACCTGAGGCTCACAGGACTCACCACCACAGAACAGACCTGCATGAGCAACACCCTCCCTTTGCTAAGAAAAAACGTTTGAAGAAAAAACAGCCTGGACTCCAGAAGGTCCCTGAGCTCTTTTGCACACCACAGGAGATTAACATATTTTTGCCAACAGTCAGCCAAAGTACAAGTGAAAAGGTAGAGCTTCTCCTCAGTAACTCCAACCACTTCCCACCAGCAAGAAGCCTTTTACCACCAGCAGAGACCCCAGCTCTTACAAGCAGCGTGATGCAGGCAGCAGACCTAACCCTGGAAAGTAAAATCCCAAGGAGAAGACTTCCCTAAACAAGGTGCCCCCTCCCCAACACCTCCAGTTGAGATTCCCAGCCCTTACAGACCTGAATACACAATATTAGTGTCCCAGTAATTAAAAGCAGCAATCCAGGCCTCAAATTTGTGAGCTTCCCACTGGTTCAGGACATGCACAGATGGAGCAGATTCATCTATGGAGAAAAGATTCAGCTTCCCCTCTGAATCACTGCTGATCACTCTCAAAGGACAACCACTAGAGTGAAATACAGAGAAAACATCAGAAATTACTGAAACCTGTGTCCTAAGAAGCTGTTAAGAGTAAAAAGTAGCAGCCAAAGATAATATAATACTACATATGTTTGATTGAACTGAACATTGATAGAAACGGCAGGAATGCACCCACTGATGCAGTTCTTTTTAGCTTCAGCTCATCCCATCTTAAGATCTTTGATGATCCCCCTCCCCTGATGTCACAGGGGGAGCACACCCTGTATGCTTGTTCCTGAACCCTACTGAATCTCCTGAATTCCCACACAAGAGATATGGGGTCACCCCCTTCCTACAGAACTGCACGTGTGGCTTCTAGAAGTTCTTTGTCCCTCAGGTGACAACAGTGACAGGCTTTAAAAGGACTTTCCATCATGGCAACAATCTTTTCTCTTGAAGGGCAGAGACAAGGGGAAGAAGGAATGTAAGGAAGAAGAAAGGATAACTGGGAATTCTACTTATTCATTAAACAGCATGCACAGAAACAGCTATAACTGGCAAAAGCTACTCAATATTTGCCTTGCAGCACTGAGCCCACAGTTTCCAGCCTCATAACAAAGGCACCACTCTCCGTTTTGCACTTCACTTCAGAAAACATTTCCCCACCTCTTTCAAGGTACAGTTCATTCTCCTTACTCCATGCAGTGATGCCACTGCTGAAATAAAATATGTGAGCACTTGAGAGAGGGAGGAGCCACTTCCACACCAGTTCTCTCCTGTTTCTCACAAACCCACATTTCAGCTTCCTACATCTGCTATTTTGGCAGTTCTTAAGCAGAACTTCACATGGAAATTTCAGCCATTCTAAGGGCAGAGTTGGAACCAGTGGATCCATCTGCATCTTTCCTTTCAGCAAAGGCAGCAGCAGACATGTCCCTGGCTCAGCTGCCTCCATTTACCATGGCATAACCTCACACTGGTTGTTGGTTCAGTCACTGTTACAGGGGCCATGGTGCTCTTGTTCCTTTGTTACCCTTGCTCTGGAAATAGTAACTTCTAGAGGAGCTGCAGGGAGACCCACCTGGGACCACCAAAGTCTTAAACCACTTCACAAAAAGCCACTAGAGGTTCTTTCAAAGTCCTCAACTTATGCCTGAAAATTGCCACACAGACAACAACCTCCAGCACCAGCCTCTGCCTCCCACCCTCACCATTGCTCTCGTCCTGTGGACCAGTCCAGAGACAAGGCCAGGCGCTGCGCTCCGAGATCCACCCTGAAGCAGGGCTCCAACATGCAGCTCTTCTTCTACTGGAAAGAAAAGGAATGGGTTAAGACTGGGAAGACAGCAGGGGTACTGCTTACACCCCGAGCAGGTGTTTTCCAGAGACCATATTAGGGTTCTGCACTCCTGAAAAGTCCCACAGCAACGTACAATTGCTCAGCACTCGCTGAGGGGCAAACACGTGCACTCCCTGGATCCCCCACTTCTGCTCCCCACCTCCCACCCAATTCCCATTAAACTTTGCTTCCTCCCAGTGAGTGATGAAATGCAGAAGATATGAACTGACTGCTGAATTCCCTCTGCTGCTTCCCGGGCTCTGTGGGAATAGCACTCTTGATTACTCCCTTCCCTCACCAACCAAAAGACACCCCCCTCCAAATTTTTTTTCCCTGCTTTTAACAACTTGGCACCTTCTGCTGCGTTCACTAGTTACTCTGTGTTCTCAAGCCACAGTTTGCAGGGTTTGCTTCTGCTCCCCTCACGCCTCTCATCTCCCACACTCTGCAAGTGGGTAGAGCCAGTTTATCTGGTGCCAGGAACAAATTTGTGGGATTTATGACAAACATTACCAGGAGACAAAAAGAAGCGTTCGAAAAGCTAAGCACAGTGAGTGAGCCATGGGAACCACAGAGCTCTCCTGCAACCTCTGAACACTGCTAATAAACCCAGAGCTGCACCACACCTGGGCTGAGCCCAGCTCCAGCAGCAGCAGGTGCCACATCCACCCACCTCGCTCCCAGTCAGGTGGCAAAACTCCACAGCACCCAGCGAGTTTGCAATGCCAACCATGGGATGTTCTGCAACAGGAACGTGGCACCTAAAACATCAAGACAAGTGTCCAGTGACCATCTGGCTTGTATTGATGGAGGGGGGGAAAAAAAAAAAAAGTCAAAACTTTAATTCCAGGAGGAACAGGAAGGTACAATTAAAACCTGATGAAGAAAATCTAAGGCCCCTCAGGCTCCCACAAACCTGCCTGGTGGAGATAACATATCGGGCAAATCTGGTATAAGTGACTATAAAAACAAAAGGGCTCCACTGAGCAGCTGCTCAACAGGAATCAGCACAGCCCTTCCTCACTGCAGCAGCTGGGAAATACTTCTCCCCGCAGAGGCAGGGACCCCTCCGTGAGTCAGGGCTCACCACTTGATGTCCAGGACGGCAGCCGTGTCGATCCTCTGGATCTCGGTGAGCGGGACGTGGGGCTGCTCCTCGCTGTAGTGATAGAGGTAGAGGCGCCCGGCGCGGTCACACACGGCGCTGCTGCCTCGGGAGCCGGGCTGGGCCAGAACGGGGGGAAAGAGGCTGAGAAAGTGTTTCTGCCTTCCCGCGCGCAACCCTCCCGAGAGCTCCCGGAGAGGGGCGGGGCGGG
>NW_009952709.1:770012-784316 GCF_000747805.2 Chaetura pelagica | reverse complement strand
TGTCCCCCGGCAGCTGCTCACGAGAGGAGATCAGCACCGACATCCCCTCGGCATCCCCGCTCTCCAGACCTTCCCCACGTCCCTGTCGCTCCTCTCTGTCCCGAAGGAGAGACCTGACTGATGTCTCTGTGCTGTTCGGAGCACGGAGGGGCCCCGTTCCTGCCCTGCCCTTCCCGGCCCCCGCAGCCCGGGCAGCCCGTGCTGCGCTGCCGCCGCTCCCCCCTCCTGCCCTTGGGCTCCCTTTGCTGCTGCTCCCCAGGCAGACGCGCCTGCAGGACGGGGTTTCACAACCCAGAGGGTTCACCCAGCGTTGCTGAGTGAAGATTGCCAGCGCTGGCTCAGCGGGTGAGGGGTTCCCACAAGCAACGCTGCACTTACTGACACTGCATTTCACCTGCCAGTCTCGTAAGATCCTTCTGCAATCCTTGACCCAACCTTTATTACATTATTATGACACCGAATAATTGAATCAGTGTCACCTCCCTGATTCATTAGTTTTTCTCAATTACTTTTTAATATATTAGCCATCCAGCTGCTGACTTCCCTCCACCAAAACAACCTCCCTTTACCTGTCCCTTTCCCATCTTTCAAACAGTTGGTTTTGCATGTGCCCCAAACCAGCCTTTTTTTTTTTTTTTTAATGTTCCTTGATTAAAGTCACGACCAAGTGTATTTTCCAAGTTCAAGCAACTGTCCCCTGCTTGTTCTTCTTCATGTTCCATTTTCATTAATTTGGAGTTTGATTTTTTTCACACTTCATCTACCAAATCTTACTCTTTCTATCTTCTACATTTGGACACCAGTTTACAAAGGATTTCTCCCTACCCTGCAAGCATCCCTCATGCTGCTGTTTAATCACATCCAACCCCTTTTGACCTCTCAGTTCTGTTTCAGTGGGTGGTAACCCCTTGCTCCTGGCCCCACCATGCTCTTCCATGGCCTCTGTGCCACCTGCAAGCACTTCAGTCTTGTACCTGCCTCTCTTACTTTCCCTAGATGCATTTAAAATTAAATCACCACCAGGAAAACTTGAAAATATAGATCTGTGGGTGTATTAAAGGCTCAAATTGCTCAAAAGGCAAACACTGAGCCCTGCAATACATTTAATTCAAATGTTGTGCTCCTTAAGCCAGCCATGATTTTTATCAGTTTGAATTGTGACTTTTGCATGTTTTGATATGAAGGAGAGTTCCTGGGGGGAAGGTGTCAACATTTGATTGTTTACATGGCATGTGCACCCCTCTGATACAGCCAGCACCAGTCACACTGAGGGTTCCTGACATCAGCTGGGTTTGCCACTTAGCAACTGTGGCAGAAATCTTTCTCCAGACCCTCCCAAAGGGTCTGGAAGTTCCTCCTGGAACTGGCTGACACCAGACAGATGTTCACCCACTGCTGGTGACTCCAGACCAACTTGGTGTGACCCACCAGCAGGAACGTTCATCCCCCCCAGCTGCACGAGGCACCACGTGTGTTCACAAGGACATGGCAGGTGACAAACCCAAGCCAGCAGGGCTGCACAGGCCTGAGCAGCCAAATTCTGTCTCCCAAAAGCAGACCAGCGGATCCCCAAGCAGCTTGCCAGACATCACAGTTCAGAGGTAGATGGCTGTACAACAGGCTGTTTATGAAGAGTACCCTGATCCTAACCCACTGCTCTCATTTTCTCCCTCTCTCCCTCCCTCTCCCCTTCTCTCTCTCTCAGAAGTCCTCTGGACCTCCTCTTCTAAACAGATGTTCCTACCCAGGAAACCTGACTTGTTAAGCCTTGTTTTGGTCCAGAGGTGAACCAGGGGTGTGTACAAAGAGTACCCATGCTTCAGAGAACCAAGGAATAGAGATGCAGTTGGGGTTTTTTCCCTGCAGGAAACCTCTTAGATGAAGAGCATCTCCATCAGGGAAAGCCAGCTCATTTACCAGTACTGCACAGACCTGCTCCAAGATAAATGACCATGGACTCTTGCTTTGTGCTTTTTAAATACTTGCTCACCTGAGGATATCCACCTAGTTTCTTTATGAGAAAAGAAGGAACTCCATGAGACCTTCATTCTTTGAAAAAACATATAGGCTGTATGAAGGGGAGTTGCCACTTTTAGGTGTGATTAGTTCCTTTCTGACACACCCCACAGAAAGGGACGATCTCTGGCAGATGATCTTGGTGGCTGCCAGTATTGTTGCTCACATCACATCCCACACTAATTGGGAAAAACTGCTCTGCAGGCAGGGACTTGCTCACTGCTGCCCCAGGGACCTTCCTGAGGTCCTCAGTCAGAATCCTCACTTCCCTCCCCTGACAGAGACAGCGGGGAGTCCAAGGTCACACACTGAAGTCAGAACCCGTGTTATTTCACCAAGCCCTTTCAGGATGTCCAGGCAACTCGTTACTTTTCATTAGTTGATGATCATCCCTCTAACCTAGTGAGAATCTTCCCTCCTCATCCATTTCACCCCTTCCCTCCCACAGTCACTGGGATGGGGATTGCCCCAAGCACCCTCCATTCTAGTTTAACAGACATTTTAGCTCAAGTCTCACCCTACCTTCATTCCCTTCCTCTGCTGCTCAAGAGGAATCTACACGTTGCCCCACCAGTCCAGCTTGGTCCTCCCTGCAACCACCTCACAAACATTAGGACTAACTGTGGCCATTTTCCCTGCTTGGTGCTGCACGTGTGTTCAAATGCCCTAAGACACCACTTCAGTTTGCTCAACAGGGTAACACAACAGAAAATTGCTGTCACAAAGAGCAGCCTTTGAACCAGGCAAGGAAAAACCCCTCAATACTTCTGCCCTTTTCAATGGATTACCTCAAATTAAAAAAAAATAAATTATATTCCTCATGTCCCATTTTATATTCATCCCAAACTGTGCAGTTCATGGAAACCAAATAATTGAATGGTTCCTCAAAAACCAAAAGTATCACCTATTCTAGGAAAAGTCCTGCTTGACTTCTTCCCACCAAAGGGCATTTTAGGCTGCCTGAACAGAAAAGCTACAGTATAACCATGAATTAAAGAGTTGCAACTTGACAGTGTTCCTACCCAGGGAACTTCCAGCAGGAAACTTCAGATCTTTGTTATTTCCCAAGAAGCTTAAAGCCGAAGTACAAAAACCCCCCCAAAACACTCATCATTAAGAACTTCCTGTGCAGATATTAGAAACATAATGTAATATTGGAAGTCCACAGCAGTTCAGTTTTTCTAACAAATTGAATACAAGCAAGACCAACATTGCAACATGAAGTGGCAAAGTGAATCCTGATTGAAAAACTAAATTCTTAATGGCTTTTACAAAAAAATAAATACCTATTTCACTAAGCACTCCAAGAAAGGCTCTGTATTAAACATTCAGCAGCTCACATTCTACTGTGAAGTAAGACTAACACCTGGCACTAAATCATCCCTTCAGATCTTCAGGAAACTCAGCTGATATTCCTTGTACTTCTAAGGCAAAAATGAAAAAGAAAAATCTTTCAGATTATACATTAAAAAATGTCTGAATGGAATAACAGGTGTGCACTCTTCAAGCCAAATCCTCACCCCATACTATTTTTACTCATTACTACATTACAAAAAAAATAATACAAAAGTGTTTCTTGGATTGATAGGATCTCTTTAGTGAATAAATAACTCAAATTACCAAATATTAGGTCACTTCAACATCTCTGCATGTCACTGGGGTGTTTGCTCTGCTTACAAGAGCCACAAGGGCCCCCACATCCACACACACCTGCCTGAGCTTCCTGACAGCTTCTTGAGCCACAAAAGGTTATTTCACAACAAGAAAGCTAACTCAGCTTTCTCAGGATTGCTGGGGCAGGATCTCCAGCAGCCCGTGCTCAGCCTGCCTGCACAGACCCCAGGGGCTTCCCCACCCTCTGCTCCAGCTCCTGCTGCTCTGCTTCCCACCCAGCAGGGATTTCCAGCCTCCCCTCTGAGAGCAGCTGGAAGGGAATGGGAGAAAGCTGGAGAGAGCAGACACCAATTCATTCTGACCTTTACTTTGTTTGCCCCTATTTTTTGTTGTTTTAAGTATAACTTCCATGCAGAGTCCTGCTGATGTTGGAGCCTCCTGCCCTCGGCACTGCCACAGACACCTCTAGCCACACAGGAGGAAAAGCTTTTGCTACATGACTTTTTTTGTTTGTTTGTTTTTTTGTTAAACTTTTAGGCCAACAACGTGTTCTCATCTGAACGTTACAGTTAATGAGTCCTATCAAGAATTTCTAACAAAAACTGTACATGAGTTTACAAATGTATTAACATATAAATAACGAGAAGCTTCCTGCCTGGAGCCTCCACAGTAGTCTTTTTGCTTGAGAATATAATACTGGAAGGGTAGACCCAATCCCTTTCCACAGCACCAGTCAGAGCTGGCTTAGTCCAGTCAGCCATTCTGCTCAAGCATCACAGGGTTGGTTGGTTGTTTTTTTAATTCTTCAGTGCCTCTGGCTTCACTAAGCAGTCTGTCATTACTGTGCAAAAGCAAGAGTCCAATGCCTTTGAGAAGGAATCCTGCTGCTAAGAGGCCTCTGCCACCCGGTCATCGTTCTGGTCCGAGCTCTTGCTGGAAGGTCCTTTTCTTCTCCCGACAGTGCTTCTTGTGAGCAGGCCAGTCCTTCTGCTGGCACTGGGACCCACAGTACCTGGCGACCTGGCAGCGGCCACAGATGTTGAATTCACGTAACTAGGAAGAAGACAAGACACCACCAGTGAGCCCCTCAGCACCACCTCCCCAGGAGGCTGTTATCACAGCCATGAACACCCCACTAGGAACATTTGTTTGATTTTGATGCTGCTCTCACAGAACAGGTTTTATAAGCAAAATATTGGATCCATTCACGTTTTTTTCTCACGCTGCTCCTGTTTTGCCAACTTCAGTTCTTTTCAGCCACACACACCTCTACATTCAGAACTGACTGCATGAGCTCAGCCACTGCCAAACCTGGTTACCCAGGAAGCTTTCCTATGCACTCAAATAAAAGGAAATGCTCACTCTTTTTCCAAATGGAGGGTATTTAAAATAGTTCTTGCAAACATTCATTTCCCCACAGGAAAAAGTGGAACACATCAATTTAAGCCTACCCAGCACTCGTTCTCACAGGAAAAGCCCTTCCTACCCCTAGGTAAGGACATCTGTCTGACAAAGCAGCACAGCCCTTCAACATCTCATTCCCTGACTATACACACCTCCCAGTTACCCCCAGATACCAGTGGCTTTACTTGTTTCACCCCCTGCTCATGAAAGGTCAAGCATGTTATTTGTTTCACTCCACTACTGCCCCAAACCAGTTACAATATGTTCTCTTGTCTTACCCAGCTGCTTGCTCATCCCCACTCAGGGTCCCTAGAGGAACACCTCCACACCTGGCTTTTCATACATCTGCAGAAATCACACTCCTCCCTGAAAACCACCAGGTCATTTACTGCCCCAAGTCAAAACCACATTCTGAGACTGAAAATTATTGCAGAGTCTGAGGATTCAGGCTGACAAAAACCTCAGTTAAAACCCACAGTTTAAAAGATGGGTTTTACCAACTACATGGCACGTCTGAAGCTTTCCATTTTAAGGAACAAATCCCCAGGCACACAGGGCAGCCAAGCACACTTTCAACTCCTGGACACACCTGCTTCTCAATCATTGTGCACGGGGGGTAGTGACATTCATAGTATGTGCACGAGTTCTCCTCCTCCTCCACAACGTCCCCGTTAGCGTTGTAATACCGGGTTACATTCAGCACTGGGAACTGCTCCTCTATAGGGTCTGTGGGAAGTTGCTGGATTGCCAGCCAATACAGGCTTTGTTCCCTGTAAAAAGAACAACATAGGACCAATTTGGTCCATAAATTCTTAAGAAGCATATAAGGAAAACTGATCCCAAATTAACTAATCAAGTAAGTAGGGTTAACATTGTATTTAGGCTGCTAAGCCTCAAACTACTCGTGCTCCTCACATATTGGATCTTTTCAGGGCTATTTTTGCCTAAGTTAAAATCAAGTTTTAAAGTAACTATGCAGAAGCAGTTCCATCAAGCAAACTGATGTCTGTGCACATGGCCTGATGTCTGCTTCTTGTTCTTGAACTCCCAGAACCACTGGGAGCATCATTGCAGCATCACTGCCATTCACTGCACCTTCTCAAAACCAGGTTATTCAGCTCTAAACTGTCTCATGGGTGCTGCAAGTGTTTCAAGAGAAGTGTCTAGAGTGAAGCAAAGTCTCTGGGTCTCTCTGGGTCTCCTGCCAAAACCAGGGATGCCTGTGTTACATCACAGACGAACTAAATCCACTCTGACATTAGAGTTCAACCTGCTCTAAACTCTTAGCTCAATTAGTGCAACATGGCAGGCAGGGAGTTCCCCCAACCTACTAGTGAAAGGCAATGGAAGCTGAAACCTGTTCTGGTTTCAACTCAAATAGAGGATCACAAGGACCCAGGCTTCCTGCCTCACCGTGGTGACAACACCTGGCACAGCAGGACCTCTGCATAGGAACACCATGGGGTTACAGGTCCTTTGCAGCCACCATGAACATTAACTCAGCTCCCCAGGAAGCTAAGACACACAGTGAGGTGTGAGCAGCTCAAGGACAAATTAAAAAAGGGATCATACTAGATTAAAATCACTAAAGGAGGGAAAATCAACAACTTTTTTGATGGCAACCCTCTGCCAAACATCAACTCACCTTTGTTTACTAGAGATTTCTTCAGCTTTGGGTTTCCAACCCCAAGGAACCAGGCGCAGATTGTCCAGGCGGTTGTCCACGGTGACTGAATTCAGATGCACCACCTGAAATCCAGGAGCAATCCCTCCCCGGTGTCTTTCCCTGGAGGAGACAAAACCAACTGAAAGGTCAGTGATGAACCAGACCTCATAGCTCCAACGTGAAGAACCACTCTCATGCCAGAAGGTTCCAGTCTGCTGTCCCTGAAACAGTTGCAGTAAAACTCAGGTTGCCAACAGTAGCTACTTCTGCTCTATCAACTCCCAGAGGAAAGAGACTTCTTCCAGGAGGTTATTTCCATTATAAATGAGTTTATTCAAAAGACAATCATGGTATATTTTAATTGGAAGCATACTGCAAAGAAAGTTCTGGAGACTACTGCTCCAGTTACTGCAAGAGCACCCATGTAATGATTGTGTTCCTCAGGATAGGCTTGGAAGGTGCCAATACTGCTTTATTATTTTAATAGGAAACTCTTATCAGACGCATTTATGCAGGCCTGGCAAAAGCCAAGTTTGGTATTTATGAATAAATGTCTCTTAAAAAGGAACAGGACAGTGGTTTCACCAAGTATGCAAAGGCTTTTTAGACTCTAATTGTGTGTAACACACAGCAAGTAACTCCTTGGCTGACCAGGGGGCATCTACTGAAACTTGTCAGACCAAGGAGGACTATCAGCAAGGGGATGGCTGCACGTTACATCCTACTGGGATTCTTCCCTCTTCCCTTCTAACCATTCTCATTTCCCATTCCACCTTCCTTTCATCTCTCCTTCCTCTATTTCATGAAGGTCACTATCAAGCACCCTTACTCCGGGATGAGTTTCCATAGCACTTCTTGCAGGAATTCCCATCCTGCCTGAAACGCAGGCTTGGACAGAAATCATGTCAGCTATGCCAGGATTCATTTCACATCACAGAGAACACACTGGCAGCATCAAGAAGGACAATGAAGAACTGACAGGGCTGTCCCAGGGTTACCCAACCTTTCCTTCTAGGAGACCCTTCCAAGAGCTACTTAAAACTCCACCCAAGCCTGGTTTGGCTGCTGCTTCCAGCTCAGTGTCCACTGAACGTTCCAGTTCAAGCAGCTCACCCAATTTTGAAGAGATACAATGTGTCTGAGTTTAAAAATTCCCTTTTTTTTTTTTCCTTTTACAAGGCATTATCCACCAGAACAGGGGAAATTCACCTAAAAGTGACTGACAAAGCAAGATGTAGTCTTTTGTTTTCTTTGTCAAAATCCATCCAGATAAGGTGAAGTTACACATCTGGGGGAAAGAAAGACACTTGAAATTCACAAATGCCCCAAACTTCCTAGAATTGAATGAGTAAAATTCCCTTGGAGAGGCTATAAGCAGCAGCCCAGCAGGAGGACAGAGCATGGAGCCTCCCATGGGAGGGAGGGAATCCTTTGGGCCTCCACAGAGCAGGGAGAAGCTTTTCCCTTTGAAAGTAAAAGGGGTAAAATCCTCCCTTTTTTGGGGAAAAAAAAAAAAAGCTCAAAATAAACCACATAAAAGCAAACTACAGAAAGGAGTCTGCTGAAATGCCTTAAGGGAGGAAAAGCTACTTTTGTGGTGTTCAAGGCTACCAGAGGGTTGGTGAAGGAAATGAGGAACCCTGAGGGCTACAAGCAGGAACCCAGGAGGTGCAGGGGCCCAAGTGGATGAAGAGGAGAACTGGTCAGAAATGAAGACAGGGAAGGAGTTAAGGTTCTTAGACTAAGACCAGGACAAAGTGCCAGCAAGAGAGATGGGATAGATATGAAGGAGGAATCTGGGAGGAGGAGACTGAAGTTCAGAGCAAGAGCAAACCAGCCAGGGGGGGAAAGGGATGAGGGGGAGTCTAAGACAAATTGAGAAATATTTTTTATATTTATTAGATGATGAGTTTAAGAAAGGTTGGACTTGGGGAAAGAAGAAGGATTACAAGAGTCTGTGACACCAGGAAGTCCCAGCAGTGGCACATGCCAACCACTGCTCCCAGAGCCCAGCTCTGCACCCACAGCTCCCCATGAGCAAACCCTGACAAAAACCACCAGCACAGGGAGCCCCCCTGTCCCTGACCTCTACAGAGATGTACAGTGAAGGAATCTGCCTTCTCCTTGCAGAAGGGGACAGAGAAGAAACAGTCACAGAATCACAGAATAGTAGAATATTAGGAGCTGGAGAGGACCTCCCAAGATCATTGAGTCCAAACCCACTGCCAGAGCAGGACCAAAACCAGGGCAGGTCACTCAGAAAGGCATCCAGACAGGGCTGGAAAGGCTCCAGAGAAGGAGACTCCACAGCCTCTCTGGGCATCCTGTCCCAGGGCTCTGCCACCCTCACAGGAAAGAAGTTCTTCCTCATGTTCAGGTGGAACTTCCTGGGCTCCAGTTTGAATCCATTGCCCCTCGTCCTGTCCCAGGGCACAAGTGACAAGAGCTTGTCCTGCCTTCTTGATGCCTTCATGTATTTATAGATATTAATTAGATCCCTCCTCAGTCTCCTCTCTAGACTGAACAGCCCCAGGTCTCTCAGCCTTTCCTCATCAAGCAGGTGTTCCAGTCCCTTCCAGCCTGGGTAACGCAGCCAACGTTCCTGCAGAGCAGCAGCTCCTGCCTCCCTCAGCACCCCTGAGTCCCTCTGAGATGTCAGGCTAAATGCTTCACCCAGAACTTCTCAGAGAATTAACTGGACACTGTTCTGTTTGTCTTTTAAAAGATAAATTGAGAAGTGAGGCCCTGTGGTTGAAGTGCCAGGTGCAGCCAGCAGCAATTCCAGCCAACAGGAGCCATACCTGAGCAGGGTATAGGCAGTGTGGTGGGAACTGCTCTAAAAAAAAATGCAAAAAAAAAAAAGAAAAATCAGGTCTTAGATGTCTTTTTGAACACACAGTTAGTGATACTTATGACTAATCTGATGCTGCTATTCCCCAGGGAACATCACTACACCCTGCCAAAACACAGCAGCTGGGATCTATACAGGGAACAGGGCAAGAAGATGACAGAGTCCTTCTGCAGGTCCCCAGCCAGAGGCTTTCAAACCCTGCTTTGGAGGAGCTAACAGTCCACCCTGAGAACACAGCAAGAGGCTGCAGGAAGTTCTTCCTAAAGAGCATTTGCAGCAAACATGGGTATTTTTCAGCTGGTGGTTCCCAAGCAGCTCATGCTCTGCAGAGGTCCAGGGGAGGGCTTTGGGGGAGGAGTGGGAGAAGGTCCCTGTCATCACTGCAGCTTTGGTGGCCACCAACTTCCTATCCTGAGGTCCATACTATGTGAACAAAGATGCCTGTTTAACTAAATTTTAAAAAATAATTTAAAATCTGCTTTACTTGCAGTAGCACCAACACAGGCCTACTGACTTAAACCAGAAGCAAACCATACAGTCAGGTTTTTTTCAGTAAGAAGACTTCTTTGGGCTATGTTTGGGGGAGAACAGTTAAATTACACTCCTGTACCTGCAGTAAATCAAGTTCTTTGCTTCTAATTCCCCCAAGCAGCAAGGCTCACACCAGAGAGGACTGACTGTACTGCCCATCTCTCCTGTCCTCCAAAGGCAGAGGCCACCAAGCACCTGCAGCCAAAAGGCTTTCTGAAGACACCAGGGTGTGCTGACCTGCATGGTGCTTGCTTGTCATTAAAGATCACAGTGAAATCTACACTCTCAAAGGGTTCAAACTTAATTAACTCAAAGAGCAAAATACTTTGCATCTTCTAGTCAAAGAATTTGACTTGCCAACTTCAGAATTGCAGCTCTACCTGACTGACAGCTCACACCTCATCTCTGAGACTTTCAAAATACCACTAGTACACAAAGAATCTGTTTTGTTGTTTTTTTTAACACCAGTGCATGCTGGAGTGACACAATCTGAATTACCTAACTGAACAAGTTAGAATTATTTCCTAATTTAGGTAAAACAAGCCAGAAGAGGCAATGACTGAGCTGTGTAATAAGCAACTGGCTGCACTGTCATCATCTACAGCCTTTTACAGTCAGCTGGAATAATTTTAAGGTGCTGTATTAGTGCTACTTACAACAATTATTACTGTATGAGGTTCACAGTTAGCAGTAGCTGACAGTGATTTACATACTGTAGCCAACTTTGCAAAAAAAAAAAGAAAAATCAGGTCTTAGATGTCTTTTTGAACACACAGTTAGTGATACTTATGACTAATCTGATGCTGCTATTCCCCAGGGAACATCACTACACCCTGCCAAAACACAGCAGCTGGGATCTATACAGGGAACAGGGCAAGAAGATGACAGAGTCCTTCTGCAGGTCCCCAGCCAGAGGCTTTCAAACCCTGCTTTGGAGGAGCTAACAGTCCACCCTGAGAACACAGCAAGAGGCTGCAGGAAGTTCTTCCTAAAGAGCATTTGCAGCAAACATGGGTATTTTTCAGCTGGTGGTTCCCAAGCAGCTCATGCTCTGCAGAGGTCCAGGGGAGGGCTTTGGGGGAGGAGTGGGAGAAGGTCCCTGTCATCACTGCAGCTTTGGTGGCCACCAACTTCCTATCCTGAGGTCCATACTATGTGAACAAAGATGCCTGTTTAACTAAATTTTAAAAAATAATTTAAAATCTGCTTTACTTGCAGTAGCACCAACACAGGCCTACTGACTTAAACCAGAAGCAAACCATACAGTCACGTTTTTTTCAGTAAGAAGACTTCTTTGGGCTATGTTTGGGGGAGAACAGTTAAATTACACTCCTGTACCTGCAGTAAATCAAGTTCTTTGCTTCTAATTCCCCCAAGCAGCAAGGCTCACACCAGAGAGGACTGACTGTACTGCCCATCTCTCCTGTCCTCCAAAGGCAGAGGCCACCAAGCACCTGCAGCCAAAAGGCTTTCTGAAGACACCAGGGTGTGCTGACCTGCATGGTGCTTGCTTGTCATTAAAGATCACAGTGAAATCTACACTCTCAAAGGGTTCAAACTTAATTAACTCAAAGAGCAAAATACTTTGCATCTTCTAGTCAAAGAATTTGACTTGCCAACTTCAGAATTGCAGCTCTACCTGACTGACAGCTCACACCTCATCTCTGAGACTTTCAAAATACCACTAGTACACAAAGAATCTGTTTTGTTGTTTTTTTTAACACCAGTGCATGCTGGAGTGACACAATCTGAATTACCTAACTGAACAAGTTAGAATTATTTCCTAATTTAGGTAAAACAAGCCAGAAGAGGCAATGACTGAGCTGTGTAATAAGCAACTGGCTGCACTGTCATCATCTACAGCCTTTTACAGTCAGCTGGAATAATTTTAAGGTGCTGTATTAGTGCTACTTACAACAATTATTACTGTATGAGGTTCACAGTTAGCAGTAGCTGACAGTGATTTACATACTGTAGCCAACTTTGTAGTAATTTTCAAAGTTATAGTTGCAACAAGATTAAACATTAACAGGTGCAGGTTAAAATCCATATTTTATGAGCAGACTGTAAATAATAATAGTCTTGGATATGCTTCCTGTCTGCCTCCTCTTGTACAGGGATTAGTTTGGTGATGAAAAAGAAACCTGGAACAAAAGCACATGGAACAAGAAGCTGTATCCTCAGTATTTTGACTACTAAGTCTAGTTTATGGAACTGAACAGAAAACATACTTAATTTATCTAATAATGCTTTTAAAAGAGATAAGAGCTCTTGTCAGCATACCCTGTCTTTCCTACAAACCCATGAGCAACACATTAGCTCCCTGGCTGAGCTAATCTCTCACAAGCCAGTAAATTCACTTTGAATCTAAACTGGCAGCTACAAAGGGTAACCAGAAACAACTCTTGGAATATGGAAAATAAGACATAGCAGCTGATAGGAAGGATCATCAGCACCACTTGAGGCAGCTTTCCAGAGCCAAACAAAAAAACTTTTAAGTTATCAGAGGTTCTATCTCTCTCCAGTGCTCTGCCAGTTCTCCCTGGTGCCAAGAAGACATACCCGACTATCATGCGACCAAAAAAAAGGCTCACAAGGTCAGTCTTCAACCCACCAAGTGAAGCCAGTCCCCTGCACTGAAGTTTCAGGAGCACTTCTCAGATTGAAACAGCCTCTACCAGAATGATACTCACCCATCACTGTTTTCCCTGGGAATAAGGTTTTTATGGAGATTCAGCTGTCGGGAGGCTGAGTGCAAAACCAAACCCTAACAAGATCTATGGGCAAACCTGTGCTGGGTTCCCAGCTGCAAGCCTCCTGAAAGACTTCAAATACTGCAGGCAGAGAAATAAACAACAGACAAGTGGGTGGCAGCAAACCTCCATCTGTGTGAGCCCCTGAAGCTTCAGCTCTCCCCCTGGTACCCACCAGAGCAGCTCGTGCAGGAGGCGCCCGGATCCCCTGCCGCGGTTCTTGTCGAACGCATAAGCAAATATTTTAGCACCATTTCCATCAGCATCTACCTCCATCCGAGCCTAGGGAAAAGGGAAAGGCTGTGAGAACACCCAACAGGGAGCAGCAGAGCACGTGCTGCACTGGGACACAAGGAGGACCCAACACTAAACACTTGTCTCCTAGAGGTCTCTTGACCTCCGTGGGATTTGAGTTGTTTCCAACCTGTGAGGGGACCCAACCAGCCCTGCTGCTGTGGTTCACAGAATCACCAAGGCTGGAAAAGACCTTTAAGATCATCAAGTCCAGCCTTCCTGAAGATGGGAAGAGGGAGGCTGTGCACAGCAGGAGCCCCACTGGGGCAATGAGCAGCAACTGTCCAGCTGTGAGCCTGTGGGGCCAGGACCTGTGCCCTGCGCTGAGCAGATGTTCTGTCCAGCCACCCAGGCTTGGTTTTCAGCTTCACACCAGCCTAAGGGGGAACCCTGTCCCCTTCCCCACCCCAGAACTTTGTGCTGGCACCAATGCTCAGGGACTGCACCAGGGACCAGACAGACCCAGGACACTCACAGCTTGTTACTGCTCCCCATGACCTCACACTGGGCCACCAGAGGGGAGGGATGGGCAACCACGGTGTTTGCTGGCAGCAGCTCTGCCACAGCTCCTGGACCCCAACTGCAGCTCTGCCACAGCTCCTGGACCCCAACTGCAGCTCTGCCACAGCTCCTGGACCCCAACTGCAGCTCTGCCACAGCACCCACTGCAGGCACTGAGCAGAACACAGTCCCACCTCCAAAAAATCCCCCATTTTAGAAGATTTTGGAAATAAGGATTCTCTCCCTGTCAAAGCCTTGCTGGAACCCCCTCACCCTTTCAGTGCATGTTAAGAACAAACCTATTTTCTAGTCCCAGACTGAGCTACAACAAAATAAGTTATTCTCACCCACAACGATGTGCAGAGAGAACACAATTTTAAAAGTTTCCCAAGCCAGGGAAGACAAGTTGTAACTTCTCCAAAGGCTCACAAATATAAAGCTCAATATTAAAACAACCATTTGTTTTAAACTAATACTGCTTTAAAAGGAAAAACACTCCAGTTTTCCTGTCGGGAACCGCTGATGTTGGGGGATTTCAAACCTTCCCCCCCAGGAGCAGGGTTCTATCCCAGAAAAGACCCCCCTAAACGTTCAGCACCGGACGGGAACTCCCTCCAGCCCCCGGGAGCCCAGACCGGCCCCACGGCAAAGCCCCCGCGGGCACCGGAGGCAGC
>NW_009952709.1:758527-767438 GCF_000747805.2 Chaetura pelagica | reverse complement strand
CCCCGCCCGTGGCCCCAGGCCCTGCCCGTGTCCCGGGGACCTGCCCGTGTCCCCAAGACCTGCCCGTGTCCCCAAGACCTGCCCGTGTCCCAGGGACCTGCCCGTGTCCCAGGGACCTGCCCGTGTCCCAGGGACCTGCCCGTGTCCCCAAGACCTGCCCGTGTCCCCAAGACCTGCCCGTGTCCCAGGGACCTGCCCGTGTCCCCAAGACCTGCCCGTGTCCCCAAGACCTGCCCGTGTCCCAGGGACCTGCCCGTGTCCCAGGGACCTGCCCGTGTCCCCAAGACCTGCCCGCTCCAGCCGGGCCTTGGGAGCTGGAATGGAGGGAATTCCAAGTGCAAAGAAACGGGTAAATGGGGCGAAAAGAGCTGACCCAGCAGCGTCCTGAGGAACATCAACAAGGAAGGTGGGTTTAACCTGCTCTGAGGAGCATCTAAACGAGACACAGGGTCCATCAGGATGAGTCTTGGAGGACTTTTCTGAGTCTTTCAGCCCCACAGGAGGGAGGTGCTGAGGGCTGTCATGGTGGGCCAAGGACATGAAGCACACGAAGCCATTTGGAGCCTTCCATCGTGAGCAGGTTGCCCCACTGGGAGGACCTGATTCTGCAGGCTCTGCACCCACGGCCTGGGCACCAACCCAGCTCCTCGTGGCTGCAAACCAGACAGGCCAAACCTCCCAGCACGGGAGCCAAAAATAATTGTGCTTAATGAGAAAGCTGATCCAGTTGTTGAATTTGAGACGAAACACCCACGTGGTAAACAATGCTCTGCCTGGTAAGGAATTGGTGAGAAAGGGAAATAAAAGCTCTAATAAAGGGTTAATTGGAAAAGAAGATGCAGTGAATTAATGAACGTGCACGTTGGTTTATCAGGGGTCACTTCGTTTTTGCTGGTTGTGAGTTTTGATGATTTGAAAGAGGAAAGAAACCCCAGAGCCCATGGAGCCACCACTGCCCAAGTCCAGGGGGTGGTGTTGGCACTGGGGCTGGGAGGAGCTGGGGTTCCCTGTGGCTCTGCTCTTTCATAGGATCATTGTGGTTGGAGAAGACCTTGAAGATCATTGAGCCCAACCATTAACCCAGCCCTGCCAAGGCCACCATTAAATCATGTCCCTTATCCCCAGTAAACCTTGTGAAGATGATCCCAGGGCTGGAGCAGCTCTGCTCTGGAGCCAGGCTGGGAGAGTTGGGGTGTTCAGCCTGGAGAAGAGAAGGCTCTAGGGAGACCTTAGAGCAGCTTCCAGTGCCTGAAGGGGCTCCAGGAAAGCTGGGGAGGGGCTTGGGACAAGGGCAGGGAGGGAGAGGACAAGGGGGAAGGGATGAAAACTGAAAGAGGGAGATTTAGGTGAGATATGAGGATTACATTCTTCCCTGTGAGGGTGGTGAGACCCTGGCCCAGGTTGCCCAGAGAAGCTGTGGCTGCCCCATCCCTGGCAGTGTTGAAGGGCAGGTTGGATGGGGCTTGGAGCAACCTGGGCTGGTGGGAGGTGTCCCTGCCCATGCAGGGGTGGGACTGGATGATCTTTGAGGTCCCTCCAACCCAAACCAGTCTGTCTCATGTAGTTTGAAGACACACTGAGCAGAAATCAGGGGTTTCTTATTCTGTGGATGGGGAGAAGAAAACGGCCTGGACAGGGAGAGACTCAGAGGTGCTGGTGATGAGCTTTGAGGTTTTCCTGGGGGCAAAGAAGGTGACCTCAGAGGTGGGCTGTGGTGGGAGGCCTGGAGGACCCACAGATCTCACAAGTGGCTGCTGTGAGGTCACCCCCTGTGTAGGGCCCATGTTCTTTGAGAGGTGGGGAAGGAGGCAGGTTACAGAGGCACTGGCAGCCCCTCCAGCACCAGGGACACTCCGGGCTGGGCACACGGGGCCATCACAGCAATTTGGGTAGATTATTTCAGCCCAGGGGATCTTCCCTCCCACAACAGCCCCACAGGATTTGTAGGATTATCTTAAATTTGGAGGCTTCCTGTCAGTGCTGCTTGCATTTAGCCCCTGCAGGGACACCAGTGTGCCCAGCTCCTGGGAAGGACCATGAAGCCCCAGGATGAAGGTGAGCCATGGGGCTGAGCTGCCCAAGCCGTGTCCAGCCAGGGCTTCTGCCTGCAGCTCCTCCAGAAAGCAGGCTCCTCCCTGCCTTTATGCCAGAAAAAAAATCTCCTTTTCCTATTTGGGCCTTTTTTTTTTCCCCTTTTGACACACTCTGTACTTCCCATGTCACCCACCCAGAGTCAGAAGCAGCAGAGGAACCCTCACTGGTGGTTCCCATCCCACCGTGCTGCTCCTGAGCTGAGACAGGACCCACACCCCAGAGCACCCCCAATGGCTCCCACCCTCCAGGGCTGGGTTTAGCTCTTTCTTTTCCACAGTAAATGTAAACCCCACATTCCAGCACCTGCTGTGGGTGGGTGGGGGGCACTGGCCCCGTGGCCTTTTGGCACCCAAAAGCTGTAACAGAATCCAGATTTTTCTACCCCAACATTTCATAGCACAGGCAGACATGAATCCCAAACATTTGCCTTTTCAGGGCCTGTTCTGCCTCAGGGAAAGGAGAGGGCTCCTTCTCCTCAAAGCACACAAACCCCTTATGCCACCAGAGCCAAGGTCTCAGCACTTCTCAGTGTCCCTTTTCCTCTTTTCTCCTGAAGGTGCAGGTCACCAGAGTGAGAAGAAATCCTCACCTCAGGGCAAAACCCAAGTTACGAAGGAGATGGATTCTAAATGTGAACTTCATGTAGGTTGTTACTACCTTTAACAAGCCCTTTGCCTCTGTTTTAAGAAACCTGGCTTGGATAAAATGGATTACTGGCAGGGCAGAACCCTCCTGCCAAGCTTCCACCAGAGCACATGCCCTGAGGTAGCCTGAGAAAGGCTCTGCATCATGCCTCAAGGGAACTGCCCTCGAGCCAGAGAAACCACTTTTCCAATTATTTCCAGCACTACTAAGTGGGGGGAAACCCCCCTGTGTGTGTGTGTGTTTGTGCAGTGGCACAGAGGACAGCCTGGGCACCCAGGAGACTGATGGCTCCTGAGGTCCACATCAAAGTGAAGGGGTCTTCTAACACCAGGATCAACAAACACTTTAAATACATTTAAAATTGGTGCTGAGAGGGTGCTGCAGTCCTCTGCCAGGCTGCCCTGCCTCAGGCAGTGTGAGCATTCATGCAGCTTGTCAGGGAATGGCTGCAGAACTTCAGCTGGAAGGGAGCCAAGCATCTGCCCAACAGGCAGCCAGGACAGCATCAGGCTGAGCTTTGTGCATCTCCACGGATGGACACCCCACACATTCCCATCGTGGCCTCTGTCCACTCACAGAAGGGTTTTTTAACCCCCTGTGCCTTAACAGAATTCATTGCAACCCATGTTCTTTGAGAGGTGGGGAAGGAGGCAGGTCCCAGAGCACGGGGAACTGCACCTGACCCTGGTTCAGAGCATCCAAGCAGTGTTCCAGGACTGCAACATGGTCAAATCCAAGCCAAGGAATTAAAGATGGCACCTGTCTGTGTTTTCACCCATGTTGCTGCTTTATTCCCTGGTGGCCTCAGGAGAAGGACCTACAAACAGCAGGAGAAAAAGCAAAGAGCAAAGCCACAAACTCTCCTGCTCCTATCAGCTGAGGAGGCTGCACAAAATCTTGGCTGCCTTTGTGCAGAGCTGGGGCAGGTGGGAGCTGAGAGGCCAGCGAGGGCCTGGACCAGGGGCAGAGCTGCCCAAGACACAGACCCTGCTGGAACAGACCAACCCGTGACAGTTTGTGGGCAAAACTTCATAGGTCCTGCAGGGAACTGCAATTTCTGGGGACAACTGGGTCAGGCCCTGGTCACTCTTGCTTTAGGAATAAGGAGGGTCCAGGTCCAGGTCCTCCCTCTACACCAAGAATGACAGGTTGGGATGTACAGTAAGACTGGTGTCTGCCATGGCTGCTTGATTTATTTTTGTTTATGCCTTTCTTTCACTACAGCCCGTCTTCAAATTCAGTAGCCCTGAAAATACCAGAGCAGTGTACCCATATTGCGTCAGAGAACAAAGGACAATGGATCTTCTCAGCCACAGACAGCATGGTCAGCCCTGACCCCTCCACCATCCCCTACCATTCCCCCCTCTATCCCCCTCCACCAACCTGCCAGCCCAGCCTTTCTCCAAGGATCCTGGCAGTCCCTGCTGCCCCTGAGCTCACCACAGAATTATGGAGCTGCTGCTTCATTAAACGTGTCAGACAGCAGGATCATGGTGGGAAATGGAGGTGATCTGGGCAGCCTTGATGCTGACCTGGCATGGGAACCTGCTCCTGCCCCAGGGCCACCCTGGGGAGGTGTGACCTGCAGGTAGGAAATGGAAGTCTTGTCAAAGCAGCAGTTTGTTGTCACATCACGTACAGGAACAGGTGACTTCTGACCATCCCATTACATGAAGTGCATTTCATGCCTCACAAGCAGCACAAGATACATGGGCACAGCTCTGCTGCGTGCCAGGAGGCAGCACTGGAGGCTCAGCCCAAGCCCCACTCCTGGTTTAACCTGGGGCAAAGACAAAGGTTGAGTTTCACCAAACCACCTCAGATCTCTTAGCCTCTGAGCAGCCTCCAACTACAGCTCCTCAGGAGCTGCAGTGCCCGGTATCCTGGGGAGGAACACCTTGTCTTTACTTCAGAAATCAATGTTCCTGCAGCTGCTCACCTCTTCCCACCCATTTGGGATGGAATTTATTTGGAGACCTGAGTTTTCCTATTAGCAGAGGCTCCAGCTCTTTCAGGACCTGGTGTGTCCAACAGCAGCAGGTCTCCACCACAGCCAACTTCACTCTCCTGCTGCAGCCTCTTCCTGCACAGGCCTCAGGCAGATCCCATTCCACAGATTTTAGCAGCCCAGCTTCACAGAACACCGCGCTCTCTCCTATACACCTTCAGAAGCAGCAGAACAACTTCCCCCTCCCTGAATTCCTGCAACATACATTGCTTCAAGTCCTGCTCCAGTCAGCACGTTTTCCCCTGGAGCTGGCAGTGCCCTATAGCCACCATTCTGAGAGGTCCTTGCAAAACTGGAGATACCAGCAAGAAAAAGGTTGATCAAATATTGTCAACACTTTGCAGAAGAGGAAAACCTACCTTGCAGGACATTCTTCTGAGTCCAAGGCTTATACAGCTCAGCCTCTTGGGAATAATTTGATCCCCTTTCCCTTTGGATAAACAGCCCAACATTAAGATTCATGTCTTTGCTTTCCAGGAGGCTGTTAGCCCTGCAGTCATGGTGCTGCTGCTAAAAGGGCTTTTAGGAACACATTAGTCAGCTAAAGCATCATCTCCAGGATGATTTCCCTTCTAACATAGCTTTCCACAGCCTGGAAGGCCACAGGTCATCCCTGTGCCACCCTGAGGGAAAATCCAGCCTTTGCTGGAACCAGAACAAGGTTTCCCCTGGATATACACCTCCAGCTGTGCCAGGGTAACAGCTGGACAGAGCTGCCAGGGGTGAGAACCAAGGGTAAAAACTGTCAAGTGAAACCATTTCAAGCTTAATACACACAGAACCTCTCCCAAGGTTAGATAAGTGTGCTTTGATAAATGAGCTTTGGTTCCCAATTGGATCCTCTCTGAATGAGATCCCCATGATGGTGTTTGCACAGCCCTCAAACAGCTCACCTTGAGCAAGCAAGGATAAACCTTTTCCTCTCCCCCCATTGCTCAACAGCTGTACTTGCATCCCCACCCCAACCATGACAGGGTGGGCACAAACTGGTGCTGTCTCTAGTCAGCAAGTTCCCTTCAGGGAGATGCTTTTGTCTGAGCAGCAGCTACACAGGAGCAGGATGTCAGCACCCCTGCAAGGTGCAGCCACCAGCAGAAACGCCCAGAACATTCACTGCTGAACACTGGTTTCATGACTGACAGGTTTTAGGACCCATTTCTTGACAAGCAGTACCACAGGATGTAGAGAATGCCCAAGCAAGGGAAACACCAGCACTGAAACTGTTTTTTCTTTCAGAGGGCACCCCAGGACCTGGAACATATGACGTGGACAGTGGATACAGGGCCTGCTTACCCAGCTCCCCCAGCATCACCATCCAAGGGGTCCGGAGACCCAAGAGACACGAGACTGGGCCCTTTCTCACTCTCTAAGGCAGAGAACCAGAGGATTCCACCCACCACCACCACTTGCTCTTCAGCAATAAAATAAAGCACAGAAATTGAACTTAAGAACCAGAATATACTTGTCCCAGTCACCAGTAGAAATGCAGCTCTCTCCTGTGCTTCAAGGCAGGAGAAAAAGCTGAGAAAAAAATCAAATTTGCTAAACCACAGAATCATAGAATGGGTTGGAAGGGACCTTACAGATCTAGTTCCAACCCCCGTGTGCCACCCAGGCCAGAGGTTCCTCCTGATAATAGGCTAGAGGAAGAGCAAAGGGAAACTGACCCTGTCCCTGCTCCTCAGGATCATCGAACAGCCACACCTTGGATTTCCTTCCCCACAAGCCCTAGGGAAGGCCAGCAGCCCAGAGCTGTTCCCCTGCCTGGCTGTGTTTGTGTCTTGGCTGCAGTGGCTCAGGAGACACCAGACCTCTCACTGCAGCCCATCCCGATGAGGGGCAGCACCCACTGCTCTCAAGAGCTGCACACTGGCCCTGGCAAGAGCTCCCAAGGCTCTACACAGGCCACATCAATGATCTTTGCCCTGGCTTGAGGCAGCTCCTCTCAGCTCAGTGTTGCTGCAAACAGTTTAATGAAACAAATGGGTATACAAACCATCAGCCTGCTCAATACACAGGGCAGGTGGTCCCCAGCTCAACCCCACTCTGTGCAGCATAGGACAAGGACAAATGGAGGCAGCAACACTCTGAAGAGAGCTGGGTCTTTTATTAAGTATTTAAGGTGCTACAAAAAACTTCAGGAGCCTTCATATGGCAACTTCTTTTTTGCAGTCTTAGCTCTGTTGGAAGAAGGAAATAGAGCTCATGAGTGGAATCTTCAAGCAAACAGCCCAGTACAGCAGTTTCAGAGAGGGATACTTACAGCTGGGCACTCAATGGCACCATTATTGATGTCGTCAATGATATCATGGGGGTGCCTGCCATCAATGCTGCAGCCTACAGACTGAGCAGTTCCAAGGATCTCCTTGATGGTCCCTGCAGTGGGAAGATTCAGCTCATCAGTGCTTGATCACAGGAGAAACTTTGAAAAACACAGAGGACTTGATTCCTCACCCAACTGTCCCTCTCCCCCTCCAGGGTTAGCAGGCTGTAGCCACAGAGTTCACCAGGGACAGCACACCACTTAACCCTCATCTAACATACTTGTTCCCAGGGAATCCACCCAAGAGCACCGCACCCTTGCCACATCCCTTTCACCCTGTACAGCCTGTGCACAGGCTGGCTGCTCACAGCCTCTGCTGTGCCCCTCCTGGGGCACTCCATGCCCAAGCCACACAAGGGGCTCCATCCACCACCACAGCCCCTCCAAGCCCCATCCCAGAGCCTGGCTCAGGCAGAGGGAGGACCCTGCACCCAGGACGTACCTGAGAGCTCCCGGGCCAGGGAGCGGTGCCGCATCTGCCGCGCGATGTTCACGATCTCATCGAAGCTGACGCTGCCGCTGTGCTTGACTGGGGAGGGAAGGAGCAGGTTCTGCCAGGGAACCACCATCCCCAGCACTTGCACCACAGTGTCTACCATCCCAGAAGGGCTGTGGTCCACAGGCCTGTTCGCAGACTTGGGCACAAAGTTACCCACAAGAATAACTGTTTCCTAAGCTGGTGTCTCCCCTCAACTCACTGCTGGACTCACCAGGCACACACAGTGAAGTGGCAGGTGACTGTGCCACCCCATCATCTGCTGGTGCACAAGCTGCTGCCTGATCCCTGACACTGCCCAAGACACAGCCCCACAGCACCTGCCCACCCTTCATGCTGACCCAGAGGCAGGCAGCCCTTCCCCTCTGAGCACCCACCCCTCACATTCACAACTAAAGCCAGGTGAGAACTTACTGTTCTTCTGCTTCTTCCTGTCACGGGGAGGCTCCTTCAGAGCTTTGATAATCAGAGCAGAGGCAGAAGGAACAACCTCTATCTAAATGGAAAGAGATTAATTGCTCCTCTTCTCCAAGCAGGATCAGGCAGCTAAGGAGGGCAGTGCCTGGAGAGCCACCTGCCAGGCCACTGAGCCCTGGTTAGGCTGTGGGTACACAAAGGGTTATTTTGTGATGCAGAAACTTGTTCCCAGCCTTTCGGCACAGGCCTCCCCACAAGCAGGAGAGGACTGCTTCCTAGACTGGGGCTTCCTCTCAGCTCACCACTGGAATATACCAGCCACAGAATGCAGGACAGGTATAGTGGCGGGTGGCTACAGCACTAAAGAGGGGTTTTCTTTGGTGTGTAATTTCTATGTTGTTTGAAATACATGTATTTCCTAGTCAGATGTTCTGTAGAAGGAACAATTTACTTGCATCAGGTTAAAACATCAGCTTCTCCACATGAGCAGATCTCCAACTGCCCAGACTGGGGAGCCCCAGGCTGCACACACCAACCCCCCCCTTCCTGCCAGGCTCCAACCAGGGAGCCTCAGAAGCTCAGGCAGGTGTTTAAGGTCTTTCCCAGAAGACCCCCACACATCCACTGTGTGGAACTCATTTTATCCACCTCGGAAGGATGAAGGGCTGAGTCGACCCTGCCGGGATTGGAGCTCGTGGTTGGAGCAAGCAGAGCTGGTCCGTGCTGGACGCCTGCACCCCAAAGCCATCCCCTCTGGCGTTCAGTACCTGCGCTTGCCTGTTCTGGATGGTGAGTTTCACCGTGATCCTCAGCCCCTTCCAGTCACCCGTGGCCTTGGCGATGTCATCACCCACCTTCTTGGGGGACTAAGGAGAGAGGACACAACCCATCACCGGGACCGCAGCGGGGCTGCCCCGTGCTAACCCCC
>NW_009952709.1:742777-757968 GCF_000747805.2 Chaetura pelagica | reverse complement strand
GGGATGGCGGGACTGGAGGGAGCACTGCCCTGGAGGGGAGGCCTCTGCTGCTGCCCAGCTCCTGGTCCTGGCTCCAGCACCTGCTGCTGCTCTTGGTTGTGCCACATACAGTGAGACAAACCCTGTATCCAGGCCTTCTGGAAAATATTTTCCCTGTTTTAACCCTGAAACCAATTGCAAGTTGTCCTTCTGGGCCCGAAAGTTGTCCCAACAGCACAGATGTGTAGAAGACCTAAGACTTTGTATAAAGAATACATTGAATATCTTTTCTGCTAATACCTTAGGTCCTAAACCTTGAAAGGAATCTTTTAACAAGTCTTCCACAATCTATAGGAGACCTTGCCCAGCTCCAGATGCTCAATGTGAAAGGTATGGCACACGTTTCTTGTGGGTGTCTGGGCAAAGCCTTGTTTATTATCTGGGTTATGTTGAGCTGATTCCTTTCCACCATGGCAAGGACCACATGATTTACACCATGGATGCTAAGGAAGAACACAGGAAAGATTTGAATTCAAGTAGCTGGCAAGGCAGGAGAAACCATCTAAGCAGAGAATGGGTCAAACTTTGTATGATGATTTCATTTAGCCCATTGCCTCTTCCCAAAGGAGGGGTTATTCATTCAGTCATTGTGCCTGATCTCAACAGCTGAGAGCTGTGTGTGCCTGCTGGGGCCATTCCAGAGCTCCAGCTACCCTATTCCTGTCGCCAGGAGTGCTGGAAGGGCTGGAGGCACATGTGTCTTCCTCCAGGAGCACAAGACCTGCCTCAAGCTGGGAGTGTGTGTGTGCCCTGCAAGAGGAGTCCAGGCCAGGGCTTGTCCCCCTCTGGATAAGGATTTAGATCAACCTCAGAAATTTGTCTGCAGATTCAAATGTAAGAAAATTAGCAGGTCTTTGTTGGAAGCAGGTCAGTAAATCAAGCAGAGCTGTCAGCCTGGATAAACCAGACACACTGAGCTGGGTCCTGTGAGCCCGTGTAGCCCCACCAGGTTTGCACAGCCCTAACACACAGGTCACTCCATACCCCTTTTCAAGATTCCTGGGCATTTTCCAGATATGCAGTGCCTTTTGGGAGAAAAAGGAGACTTTGTTACTGGGAACTATTGCTGGAATGGGAGGAAGTGAGAGTGAAGAACTTGGAAGTGCAGCTCAGTTTGTTGTTCAGCTCTGTTCATGTCAGCAGAGCTGGCCTCTGAGCCCCAGATGTGTAGTCCCACACTCAGTCCCCTTTCTCTCATCTCTAGTACTTGCACCCAAGGGATGACAACCCCACGTGATGAACATCCTCCTGCTAAAGAGCACAGATCCAGCCTGCAGCACTGACCTCCCCTGAGAAGGTTGGTTTGGTCATGAGGAACCACCGTGGGGCCTGTGGCGCAGTATAGAAAATGGATCATACCTATGCTCAGGGTTTGGTGTTCCTGCAGATGGACTTGTTTGGTTCTGCTTTGAAAAGGTTACGTGACCCTGGATGGCTTTTCTGTCCTTGCAGGTAACAAGCTGAGGGAGCTGCCAGCTGCCCTGAGGGGGCTGCAGAGCCTGGACGCCCATGAGAAGCCGCTGCGGGCGCTGCCGTGCGCTGCCCCACGTCCGCACACTGGAGGAGCACAGCCCTGCCTGCCCCTCACTGCCTGGCTCCCTCCTGCTGGCCCCGTACAACAAGAAATCTAGCCTAGGAAGTGAATTTTTAGGGCTTGGGCAGGAGCCACTGCAGGGGGTTGGAAGAAGGCCGTGTGTTCATGGTGCTGATGGGGCTCCTGGTGTCCAAACCAGCTTCTCCGTACCCCTCCTGCTTTGGTCTTTTCTGATCACTTCTGCTGTGGTTTAATCATGACAAAAGCAACCCACAGACTCTAGGTATGGCCTGCCAGGGCTGCCTCTGAGAGCCTGAGCTGTGCCTATGGGCTGAGGCTCACTCAGCCATTTTACACCAAGGCTGATGCCAAATGAGCAGATGGGTTATTTCTAATGAGGCATTTGCCATGAGAGGATCTTTGACTCCTTGTCAGCCCCGTTGCGTTTCTGGCTCCCTAGAGTGCATGTTCAAAATGGGACAAGCATCACGATTTTTACAGCTGTGTCACCTTCTGGCTGCCAAACTTGTCAGGACTAAATGGTGTGAATGTCAGACACCGGGGCTGACTCAGACATCAGCATGGAGGATGCCAAGAAATGCTCTCCTGCCTTGAACACACATTAGGCTTCACTTCTCATGTGGGCAGTCTCTGAGATGAGGGATCTGTGCAGCTTGTTCCCCTGGGCTTGCTAAAGTGGTTCCTTTCTAGGCCTTCCTGAAAAGCCTTTCTCTACAGGAGGAAAAAATCAGGTCCTTTTGGTGGCCACAGTAGGACAAACCAGCTAGTGGTCCTTCCACTCATTCTTTCTGGTACCTTTTTGTGTCCCCATCTCTTCCATCCATCCTGCTTAAGGGCTGCAGCACGCTGAAATGTAGTAGAAAATGTCTGCAGTTGAGAAGTGTCCCCTCTTGTACTTAAACACAAAGTAGATATGTCTGCATGAGGGGGAGCTCCCAAATAAGGCACAGCAGAGTCACCTCTGAATGTTGTCAAACACCCAGCAGAAATGCAATATAGCCTCAAATTTATGTCAGGGTTTAGAGTAACATAAAGGTATCACTGCATAAGTGGAATTTTGGGGAGCTGCAAGGATAACTGCAGTGGGACCCTGGCTGGGCCATCAGAATAACCTGGAGCTCTGTGTGTTCTCTTTTGGAGACACTGGCCCTGGATGCCTCTTCTATGACCTACCCATCACCTGATGTTTGCAGTGCAGGTACAGAGGCCATTCAGCAGTTCCTCTGCAAAGGTAAGTGAGCAGAGTCTGTGGATGGTTGTGAGAACTTGGGGGTCTGCACTGTGCTCTGACTGGGTGCTGTGGGGTGTCCAAAGATTGCATTCACCAAGGACAAACATGGGGCTTGCTCTGCTTGGGGTGGTTCCTGGTGCTCTGCACCCATGGCAGGCTGGGCAGTGAGGGATGTGGCAACCAGCAAAGCAGGAGCCCTGCTTTGAGACTTGCTTCTTAGTGCCACACTGAAATTTGTAATGGCTTGGTTAAAACATCAGAGTAGCTGGGTCAGAGACTGAGGAACCTTGAGAAGTCACTGCATCTCCCTGGGGTTTTGTTTTCTCGTTTGCATTTTCTCCAGTGGGAGGATTGAGCATTGCCCAGATAACATTGTCCAGAAACCTGCCTTGGGACAACAAGATGGGCTCAGTAGTCACTCGAGGTCCCTTCTACCCTCATTTCCTATGAGGAAGGACCTGGGGCCTGCAGACTGGTGGGCTGTTAAGAGAAAGATGAAAACAGATGGAAGTCAGAGGACAAAGATAACATGCTGTGAGTTTGTAAACAGACAGGGAGGGTTGGTAGAGGTTTTATACAGGGGAAGAGCTTTGCCAGATTTTGGGCTAATTGCTGAAATAAAAGGGCAGTCAGAACTTCTTTTGGTGTGGGCAGTAACATTTGCAGCCCTTCAGAAGCCAGCAGGTCTGTACTAGTGTGAAGGAAATGTTTCTCTCCTAGCACACTGGCTTTGATTGCCTTCCTGGTGGGAATGGACCAACCCTGTCCCCTCTCAGAGCTTGGAGTTGTCAGCTTGAGCTGAAGGAGCTTTTGGGCCCTCATCTGGGTGTGGGGAGAGGGAGCATGGTTGGAAGCAGTCTCACACACCAGCCAAGGAAATCTCTAAGCACCAAATGTTTTGTGTCTGGTACCTTTCAGAGTGTGGAATTGTCTACTATCCCCCCTCACAGAGTCCACTCCACACGCTGGAGAGTGATGGAGGAGGAACAGCAGTGGATGGGGTGGACAGGGCAGTGCAGAAGTACTTGGAGGAGGAGAGTGAGTGGCAGGTGAAGCTCCACTGTGTGTCTGCTTGTGTGAGAGGGTTTGGGACTTGTCTCTCATCAGTGGATCTCACAGCACTTGGCACATCATCCCTCAACACCTTCCCCCCATGAGATGTGTGTTTTGGGATCAAGAGAACATCAGTGCCCAGAACCAGGCATAACACTGTGGGTGTGGGTGGCTCACTCCCTTCCTGGGGGCTGGGAATGGTGATACCACTGCTGATGCCTGGAAGACACCAAGAACTGTCTCCATCCTAGAAAGCAATTATATTGTCAAGGAACAAGAGGGACAATGTGACATGGTGTGTGGGGTGTGGTAACACATGTAGCTGGGGAGACAGCAAACTGCAGAAGAACCTGGTGATTCCAGCCAAGTTCAGCCTTGCCAGGGGGAGGTAAGACTGGGCCTGGCACTGGGATAAGGCTGGGCCTGGCACTGGGATAAGCTGTGCTCATTCCTGTGCTTTTTGTAAAGAACAGAGGAAATTTCTCTGTCCCAGGAGAAGCATGAGTGACTGGACTTTGTGCCTTTGGTTGATGTCTTTACTCAGGGGAATACAGAATGTGGGCTAATAATATCTACCAAAAATTGCTCCTGGGAGTAAATGTGTATGGGCATTGCTTGTTTTTCAGAAAAAATTATTGGATTATGAGAAGAGGAAGGTAAGGATGAATGCCTGGAAATGCTCTGTCTGCAGCTTAGGTTCTGATTCTTGTTTTCCATCCTTTTATTTGGTTACTCAGCCAAAGCTGAATGATTTCAGAGCTGAGTTCTTGCAGAACCCCCCCGAAGCTGCTCACTTTTCACAGCAGGAGACAAGGGGGAGTTGGGGCAGCCTGTGACTGACTCGTCAGACACACAGAGGAGGAGCTGCCCTCTCTCGTGAGCCAGCAGTTCCAGTGTAAACCAGTCCGTGTTTGCAGAGCGGGATCCAGGGCTTCCACACCAGGTGGCGTTTTCCTTGCCTCTCTGTGCTGAAAGCTGTTTGTTTGTCACACGAGGTCGGCAGAGGTACATGAGTAATCCATGCACAGACTGCTCAGAATGTCCCTGCCCAAACTCCAGCCCCTCTGTGACTCCTACCTTGGCTCTTTGGCTCATGGAGCCACTGGTCCCCCTCCTTCCTGGCATTCCTTGTTTCTGTCCTCCATTCCCTCCCTTGGCTGCATGTTTAGTTTGCTCTTCTTTTTATTTCACTGGTGTTTGTCTCTTCCCCTCTGCAAGGCTCACTTTTGAAATAGTCAGAAGCTTCTGTCATGAAGGTCACTTCTCCCTTTGGGTAGAGCTGCTCTTGGCTGGAACAGGTTGCCCAGGGAAGCTGTGGCTGCCCCATCCCTGGCAGTGTTGAAAGGCAGGTTGGATGGGGCTTGGAGCAGCCTGGGCAGGTGGGAGGTGTCCCTGCCCATGCAGGGGGGTTGGAATTGGATGATCTTTAAGATCCCTTCCAACCCAAACCAGTCTATGGCTCTATGATTAGCTGGCTGCTTCCTTCACTCTGTTGTCTTCAGAGAAGGGAGTCCCTTTGCCATCAGGAACGGAAAACAACCTTAATTTTGGGGTTCTCTCTGGGGTTGTTCATTGGCTGTTTCAGTTATGTGGGTTGATGCCTAGGGACTTTGGCTTTGTGTCTATGAAATGAGTTGTGAAGAGTTTGGAGACTGTCATAAAGAGAGCAGCAGCTTCTGCTTCACAGTTTTGGGCTCCTAAGAAGAGAACATTTCCACCCCCTAGTCAAGCCTCCTGTTGCCCTTTGGCTTGCTTTCTTGTCACCAAGGGGATTGCTGTGCCTTGTTTTACACTTTTGGCAGAATTTGTTCTGGATGGGAAGCAGCAGAGCCAGCAGTCTACTGATGTCTGGCATTCACCCATCTTCTTCTTCCTCTCAGGAACAGAAAATGCAGGAGAAGTTGGAATTTGAGCGGCACCTGAACATGGAGCAAAGAGAACAAGCTCTGCTTGTTCAACACTCAGAAAGAGGAAATGCTTCAGACAGTAAGAGAGGTAGGTCTCCTCTGGGCAGGCCCTGTACAGGACATTGCCTTTCCCAAACTGACCACTTTGGTTCTCTCTTGCCTGGGCCCAGGACCAGATGAGGCTGGAGGAGGGTCTGACCAAGCACCAGCACTGCCTGGAGGAGGAGCACCTGAAGCTGCTGCAGCAGCTGAAGGAGGCAGAGCAGGGTGTTGCCACTCGCATCCAGAAGCTGCTGGAGGACAACCAGAGGTGGGGTCCCAGGATATCCTGCAGTGATCTCTGTCCCTCAGGGGCTGATGTTGCTTTGTTCCCTTCTGAGCCGTTTGTTTTGCCCTTTCTGAACGTTACAGAACTGGTCAGGGTCAGTGTCTGTAGGAGGTTCCTTACTTGTTGAACCATCCAAGTTCCAGTTAAAGGAAGTGGGATTAGACACCTTAAAAAATTGTGTTTCACACATATGTGTGCTGTTGCTGTTGGAGTTTTGCAGTGCTATGGAAAAAATGCAGATTCCTTGTGGAAGGTGCATATTTGAAGTATTTGAAGGTACCACTGCCTAGATCTGCCGGGTCTCCTGCTGGGCTGGTGCTGACACAAGTTCCCAGCCTGCTTGAAGTTGCTTTTCCATGCATTTCCCGCCCTCTGGGGGAGTGGGACATCCTGCTCAGCTTGATGGAAACCTCTTCTTTTATCTTTTATTTTAGGCAGAAACAAAGTTCAGACATTCTGAAATCCTTGGAGAATGACAGGTGAGTCTCCTTCAAATAAGCTCTTCTAGAAAAAGGGCAAGAAGCTGGGAAGAGAGCTGAGACCTTCCTCTCAGATCCACCAGCCCAGTGAGTCCACCTTAGGTCAGGGGAGGTTTGTCTCATACTTGCAGCTGATTCTGGTCACTATTGGAGGCAAGACACTGGACTAGAGGTGCCTGAGTGTGCCCAGTCTGGAAAACCCTATGAGATAATGATTTAACCTCTTTTTTATCTCAAAGTGGAACTTGCTGAGGAGTTTGGGAACAAATCCCTGTATTCCAGTATCCAGGACTGACAGAAATCTGGTATCTGTTGGAAAGCAAGGCATTTGTGAAGGTGGTTCAGTAGTGTGTCCAGGCTGGCAGGAACACTGCCACTCAGCCAGCATCTGAAGTGGCTTTGCTACCCAAAGGGGTTGTCCCCAGCTCTCCCCTGCCTTGATGTTGCCCACTCCCTGCAGGCAACTGTGTTGGGGCACAGCAAACTGGATGGGGACACTGACCTGGCTGCAAATAATCCCTGAAAACGATCCCTGTCAGGTAGTTTTTCACCAATTCCTGATCTCTTCAGGGGTGATGTGTTTTTTTGTGCTGGGACAAGGACAGGGGGAGTGGAGGCCAGGCTGCTGCTGCCAGTGGCACTGCTCACTTGGTCAGCTGTAAAGTGCTCATCAAGCCTGAAGAGAAAGGAAAGCAGCAGAAGGGACTGGCTCTGTGGTTGGTGAGGGTGTGTGCACGTTGCATACATGTCCTGGTTCTCAGAAGGATCAGCTTTTCAGTTCCCACAAAGGTCAGCTTTCCAGCCTCCAAAGCAATTGTCCCCAGGGTTTTCAGAAAGGTTTTTGTTGTCTCCTCTAGATTTAGAGGTTCCTTACCAAGAAATCACTGAGAGTTTTGTGTCTCTGATAAGAACATGGCTTTCCTGAGCCAGTGGATCTGCCCAGGGTTCATGTTCTGAGCTGGGTGGGTGGAGGAGGCCTGAGGAGGAGTGGCTGAGTTGTTCTTGTTTGCTTGGCAGGATCAGGATGGAGCAGCTGATGGCCATAACGCAGGAGGAGATAGAGCATCTGCACAGGAGGGAGGTGGCCTGTAAGTCCAGACAACCTTTTGGGGGTGGGAAAGTGCAAGAAAGACATGATTCCTCTGGAGATGCATCGAATAGGTCACAACCACGTGGGAGATGCTCTGTCACACACCTCCTTGCTGCCTTGCTTGGTGTGGTGGGGCAGGGCTGCACCTGCACCAGAGCTGATCCACTGCTCCCACCCTCAGCTCCCTGCCAGCTCTCCTGGAGCTGTGAGCTGCACTGGTGTGCACGTCACACCAGTCCCGGGGAGACTGGGCAGAAGCACAAAGGGCTTCATGTTTCGGTGGTGCCAAACAGAGGGGAACTGATCAGGGTCACGAGGCAGGAGGTGTGTGGTAAACAGGAACAGTGCCAGGAGCCCTTCCTGCTCCTGGTGACCATGACAGGTCTGCTAGGCTGGCAAGGGAAATGGGGTGTGTGGTGCCAGCCCAGGGATGGGCTGCTGGCAGTGGGATGGGCAGAGCTGCAGCTCTGAGGGTCAGTGGGCAGGGACTGGGCTTCTCCAAGGGCAGAGCAAGGGCAGAGTGGAGTTTGCTCAGCTCGTGTCCTGATCAACAGCCACGATTTTTGCAGCTGAATGAGCCTGCTCTGAAATAATGAAACGGAAAAAAGCAAGGGGGGGTTGGAAAGGAGGAAGAGGGCACTATTAATTACAAATGGTTGTAGCAGCAGGAGTAGAGGGGTACCTGTTGTAGACACCTGCCCCTCTGTCTCCCAGCTGCCATGCAGCAGATGCTGGCTGAGAGCTACAAGAACAAGCTGATCCAAATGACCTACAAGTCCTGTCGGCAAGACCTTGTCAACCAGGCCTGCTTCAGGTACAGGGGGAGCTCTGGGGCTGGCACTGCTCTCGTAAAGCCCATTCTTTCCAGCAGTCCCTGGTGTAATTCCCATATACCCAGCCAGGAATTCCTGCAGCTGCTGGAATGCAGCAGGACAGCTGGGTGAGAGCAGGTGACAAGGCAGTTTAATGAAACTGTCAAACTTGATTAACTGATCCAGCCTCTCAGCACAAGGACAGGCACATTAATCCCACTTTGGGTGAACTATCACTTTTTTACACTGTTGATTTTACTTTATACATTCTGCTAAATATGGAGGATGAAATGAGGCTGCTTTGAATCCCGTTTTGTTGGCCAGCTCAGTGGTGAACTCAAGCACAGGGCTCCTTCCCTCCCCTCCCAGGCTGTCTGGGGATGCTGTTGGTGTGTGGGCAGGGCTGGCTGTGTTGCTGTGGCTACAGAGACTGTTTTGGCTCTTGGTGTTGACAAGATGGTGAGAAATTTTAATTTGGCACTGAACAGAAACAACCTTTTGTGCCTGTGTGCTGCCCAAGAGAGGACAGTGGGCAGACACAGCCCTGCCTGCAGGTGCAGGCAATATGTGGCCACATTGTCCTGGTCTCCTTCATCAGCACAGCCCTTTCCAGTGCAGAATTCCAACGGGCAAATCCTGGGTTCTTACCAGGGCAGCAGCAGCCCTGGACTCTGAGCTGTGCATCTGCATGCTCTGTGCTTCTGCCCTGGCCTGGGCTGTGCTGCAGGTTTGGTTGTAGGGAAGGAAGTTTTCAGTCATTCAGCCTTCAGGACCTCTTGTCCAGTAACAAATTTCTCCATTCCTGGATTCCCTGTTACCTGCTTTTCCTCTTGTTTGCGTCGAGATTCCCAGACCCAGCAGTAACTCCACGGCAAATCCATCTTCTTGCAGCCTAGCAGAGATGGATGAGAAATTCCAGCAAATCCTGGCTTGGCAACAGCTGGACCAGAACAAAGCTGTTAGTCAGATCCTGCAGCAGGTAGGCAAGGGAGCAGACTGCCTGGGGGGGATCCAGGGAAAGCAGGATTGAGCTGGAGCTCTGGAGCACTGGGGGCTGGGCTGGGCTGCTTGCAGAACTCATTTTATTTAACTCTACGTGCTAAACTTTGAGAACCTCTGGGATTCTAACAAACTGACTTGGGTGGTTGAAAGAAAAATGTGTTTCTTTTTGAACTAGGCAGCAAATCTTCAGACAGGACAGCAGCACAGCCCTTGGGGAGAAAAACTGCTCTGGTGAATTGAGAGGATTTAGTGAGAGGAGTCTGGTCTTTCTGGCAGGTTTCTTGGGTGACTTGGGGCCAGCTGCCTACAGGAGGCATTTTCAAAGCCTCTGCTCCCCTTGAACACCTCCTTTGAACCTGAGGTCTCTGCAGCTCCTTTTTCAGAAAAGCTGGGCAGCCCTGCCCTATTGCACTCAGTCCTGCTGCAAGTGAGAGGTGGGAATCACACAGAGCCTTCAAAATGTGTGTCTGAAGACCAGGAGTGTAGCTTCTGAGTCTGTCTGTCAAATGGGTTGTACCTTTGGGGCTGTGGGATCTAAGCCATGGTGTGATCAGGAGACTGTTGCCCAGAGCAGGCTCTGTTCAGGTGCTTGTACACTGGTCACTGCAGGGGAACAGGGTTTCTCAGCCTGTTTGCAGCAGCAGCCTCAGCAAGGTTTTGCCTGTCCGTCCCTTAGATTGAGATGCAGAAAGCTGCCTTTGAAGCTCTCCCAAGTGAAGAAGGACCTTATGCACAGGCAGATCAGGAACCAGGTGAGTCAGCAACAGAGGAAAGAGCAACCAGCTACTCAGCTGACAGAGCCTGCCAGGAGACAGTGCTGAGGAGGCTCAAAGCTGTGTGAGCACAGAGCAGGGGCTGGAGGAACTGAAGGTTCTTGTGCTCTGAGGGCTCTGCAACCAGGTGTGGGGCAGTGCTGGTTACAGCCCCAGAGATTGAAGTGTCACAAGTGCAGGTTTTAGGTTCCTGCAAGCTGTGGCATTGCCAGGGCTGCAGTCCCCTCAGCACTGCTGTGGATGAAGTGCTGAGAGTGGTCACTAGAGGCCAGACCTGCCTTGGCTCTGTGGGCTGGTCTGCAACTGCAGCTCTGGTTTCCTTCAAGCTGTCTACTTAGCAGGGCTGCTGTTTCCACGTGAGTCCATCTCCATCCAGCACATCAGAACTGCACCTCCAGCCATCAGTTCACCTTTTCCTTCCCATTCTCAGCCTGCCTTTCTGATCTGCATCCTGCAGACAGTGCCTTGGTCAGGGGAAGAGCAAGAGCTGGTGGAGAAAGTAACAGTGGTTGGTGCACAAAGATGGGTGGCTGGTTTCTGACAGGGTTCCAGAACCTTCCCTCTCCTGATCTGACACTAGCAGGAAAGTCTCAGGTCAGGAGTCGGTGGATAAGCTTAAGAATCATAGAATCAAACATTCATAGAATCCTTTTGCTTGGAAAAGACCTTTAAGATCATCAAATCTGACCATCAAGTCTACTGAGTCCAGTGCTAAACGATGTCCCTCAGCAGCACATCTACACAGCTTTTAAACACCTCCAGGGATGGTGGTTCAACCACTTCCCAGGGCAGCCTGTGCCAGTGTTTGATGAACCTGTCAGTGAAGGTCTTCACTGAAAAAGTTTGGATATGTTGAGTCACTCAGTGACCAGTCTTTGCTAGAACCCTATGGATTGTGCATGGTTTCAGGCTGACTAAACAGGTGACCTACCCTGGCAAAAAGCACACACAGGAAAACAACTGTAGAAGCTGGTGCAGCCCAGGTTTGCTGTGCCAGCTTCTGGAAGAAGGTTCAGGCTGTCTGTTCAGCCAGGCTGAGGGCCCGTGGAGCACAGGGTGTCCACATCTGCTGAGGCTGGTTTAGGTGTGGTAAGTGCCCTGCTGGCAGCCAGGGCAGGTTGGGTGCAGGTAAAGGGTGCAGAGGTGTGGGTGCCAGAGCCCTTCTGTTGCAGGGGGTGATCACAGAGCAACGCCAGGCACTCAGCTACCTGCTGCAGCAGCTGCTCAAGGAAAAGAACCAAAGGGAAGAGGAACTGTGACAAATGCTGGTAATGAAGGCCCCTAATTAGGTGCTGTAGATAAGGATGCACATGGGCTGGCCAGGGAGAGAGCCCTGGGGTCAGCACGGGGATAAAGGGGAGGGGAGGAGGGCTCAGGGGGGTGGTGTCCAGATCCAAAGACTCATTTAGCTTTAGGAAGTGCAAATGGGAAGTCGGGGCAGCGTTACCTCCCGGTACAGCATGAGGCACCATCATCATCAACCTCCCCTGCCAGGACAGGGAGCCATCGGGGGGGTGAGCACAGGCTCACCAGGTCTTTGCTTGTAGCCTTGTGATCCTGAAGACCTCCAGGCTCTTCTGAGCTTCAGGAGACCAAATCCAGTCTCTGGGGCAAAGTGACTGGAGGGATGCTCAACCCTAGACTGGACATGGGGGTCAAAGTGGGGCCATCGTGAAGACCAGGAACATCCATAGCTGTGTCTGTGTCAGTGCTCTGAACTGACTGCACAGCCCAGGCTGGTGGCCTCCCCATATTAATCCAACTCGGGCTGCCCTAAGTACTGATGGCAGCCTTATCTCAGGCTGATGAATGATTGAGTTTGTTTTTCAGGTAGAACTGGAGATGAAGAGTGAAACCAAACAGGAGAATTACTGGCTGATCCAGTACCAGCGCCTGCAGAGCCAGAAGCCCCTCTCCCAGAAACTCCAGGTTGTTGCTGCAGTTCCTTCTTTGCAGCTTTGCTCTGCTCTGCTCTGCAGGATGTGGGGGGAGCAGGGGCAGCCCTGCCTGGACCCAGGGATTCAGCTAAGGCAGGGATGGGGTCACAGACCCCTGGCACAGGCTGACAGCCCCGGGCTGTCCTGCATTTATCCATCGTGCCCTGAGCGGGGCTGCCCGGGAGCCTCCCTCGTTCCTCTGCCTTGGAGGCTGTGAAGAGCTGCCACTCTGCTGTCTGCCAGCAGGAGCTCCCATCCCACCCTCAAACTGCTTGCCAGGAGCAGAGGACTCTGAGCACCCTCCAGGAAGGGCTTTTTGTTCCAGCTAAGCCCCCAGACGGCTCTGCTGGGCTCCCCAAATTCCCGTGCAAATCCATCTGAATGCAGCAGCCTCTGTCCCTTCCTTCCCCAACGTGTTGAACTGAGGACTTGGTGCTGGTGAAACATCTGTGGAGGTTGCCAGGGAGGGATGGAGCTGAGCTCTGCCCCTGCTGCCTGTGTGCTGGACTTGGCACAGCAGGTGGTGTTGCAGACACTGGCTGCCCAAATGGTTTTGTTTCATTTGTCTCCAAAACACTGTGCTTGGAATCGTGCTCACACCTGGGGCCAGAGCTCCTCCAGCTGCTGGGCTTCCCAGCCCTGGTGTCTTTGAGATGCAGAATGCCTGGAGCAGGGCAGGAATGGGCAGGCTGCCCACCCCTGCTGCCAGCCTTGCCTCCTGTTCTCCAGAGCCAAGCCTGGGAGCCCACCCGGTGTTTTGCAGGAGGGGAGTCTGGAGAGGCAGCTGGTGGCCCTGCTGATGGACCTGTCTGCAGGGCAGTACGTGCCTGTCTTTGCCCACCACCGGGTCTCCCTGCGGGCGCTCAGCACCGTGACTGCCAGTGACCTGGAAAAGGTACCAGACAGCAGATCCACAGGGCAACCCTCCCTGCAGCTGCTCGTGGCTCTGCATGTGGCGGGTCTGGCAGCCGGGAGGGTGGGTGGGTCTGCTGGGTTCCCTCCCCACAGGGAACAGTGCCTGCGCTGCCCTCTGCCCTGTGCCAGGGAGCAGTGCAGCTCTGCCCTTCACCCTCCAGATGCTCTTTGTAGGAGCATCACCGGGACAAATCCCTTATCTGGCTTTGACACCCAATGGAGGTGCTTCCCTTGGCAAGACCAGGGCTTGCCAGCGAGGCCCAAGAGTCTCCTGTCCCCCCGGGAGCTGACAGCCCTCCTCTTCACTGCAGATGGGCGTGCTGGGGGCTGGGCTGCAGAGAGCCATCCCCAGGTGAGCTCAGGAGATCCTGGCTGTGGCCAAGACCATCCCAGGTATCACCAGTTCTTTTCTGTCTGGCCTCACATGCTGAACACTCGCAGCAGGTGCCTGAGCCTGAAACGGGGAGACCTGCAGGGCCAGATGCCTCCTGTAGAGGAGCAGAGTCATGGGAGCTGGTGTGTGAGGAGGAAAGGCAGGGAGCACTGGCAGAGCCCAGGCTGCTCTCTTCATGGGAGCCCTGAGCTCCCATCTGCTGGCAGCCATGCTGATGTGTGCTGGGTGGGTGGAAGATGGGCAGCTCTCCTGGTGCTCAGACCTCCTGCTTGTGGTTTGCAGAGCTGCTGAGGACAGTGGACACCGAGGTCCCTGCAGCCCCAGAGCCCAGTGCTCCCTTTGAGGAGCTTCCCAGCCCGGTGGTCCCAACAGCTCCATCGCTGCAGTGGGATGAGAAGTCTGAGTGTGTTGTCAGCATGGAGCAAGAGGTGAGGCCCCGGCACACGCCTGGTGCTGGAACAGGGGCTGGAGTGAGGGCAGCATCCAGCACATCCCCCTGTGTCTGTGTCCCCAGCCTGGCCCTGGGCTGCCACCCTGCAGCAGGGTGCTCGTCCCTGCAGCTCCGCAGCACAGCAGGGAGGAAGGAGGGCAGCACAGGGCTCCCTGCAGGCTGGGAAGGAGCTGGCTGGGCTGCTGGGCTGGGCTGCTGGGCTGGGCTGCTGGGCGGGTCTGTCTGCAGAGCAGCCACAGGGAGCGTTGCTGGGAGCTGCTCGGTCCAGCCCTGACCTGTGTCCTTCCCTCGGGCCTCTTGCACTCCTGCCCTCAGCACAGCCCAGACCCTCCTGGCCACACAGCGCTGGGGATGGAGCTCGGGGTGCAGGGCTGTGCTCCCCACACTGGGACACCCCCAGGTCATCCTCATCTCCAGCCCCATTTCCTCCCAAGCTGCCGTGCAGTGGCGCTGGGATGGGCGTTAGGGGACAAGCAGCACTTTCCATGTCCTCTCTCCTCCCCAGACCCAGATGATTTTCCTGCCCTGTGACCACGTCTGTTGCCGCCAGACCTGCCAGCCCTGCTGCCAGCGGCTCCAGACGTGTCCCCTGTGCCGCAGGGACATCCCGCAGCGCATCCGCATCTTCCAGCGCGGTTAGACGGGGCGGGGAGGAGCGGCCTGCCCGGCACCGCCTCCCTCACTCCCGGGGCCTCTGCTGCCTCGTCTCGGCATTAAAGACACCCGCACAGCATGGCCAGCGCACCCAGGAGCCTCCGCATCCACCACGGATCCCCAGTGGCTTCTCAGCCTCTGCCTTGGATTCCCTCTTCACCCGTGTCCTCTCTTCCTGCCTGCTCAGCCAGTGTCCTCTTGTCCGGGATCACTGGGTGATGGAACCGGGTGCACCTCTGCCCCCTCCTCTCTGGCTAATGCGTTTGCCTTCAGAAGTGCCCCTCGCTCAGCAGGGACACAGTTAGTGCCACCTTTGAAGCCACCATGACCTTGCAGCTCCACCGGGGTGGCCTGGTGCTGTTGCCCAGAGGGGGGTGACTCTCCCATGGGAGGCCTCAGCCAGGACCAGCAATGCTCTGGGGTGCTGGGGGCACTGCTGGGCTGTAGCCATGGGCAGGAGATGCCAGGACAGCACCAGGAGCTGCCTGGCCCCTAACCAGCCCTTGTGGCTGCCCCATCCCGGGCAGTGTTGAAGGGCAGGTTGGATAGGGCTTGGAGCAGCCTGGGCTGG
>NW_009952709.1:739826-742072 GCF_000747805.2 Chaetura pelagica | reverse complement strand
CATGGCTCCCCAAACCCTGGTGGGGAGACCCTGGGAGAGCCCGGCCAGGGAAGCTGTGGCTGCTCCATCCCTGGGTTGGTGGGGACTGGGAGGTGCTGGGAGGTGCTGGGAGGCGGATGGGCTTGGGGGTCTTTAGATGAGATTGATGAGATGATTTCAGATGGAGGTTGGACATGTGTAGGAAATTCTTTGTTGTGAGGGTGGTGAGAGCCTGGCCCAGGTTGCCCAGGGAAGCTGTGGCTGCCCCATCCCTGGCAGTGTTGAAGGGCAGGTTGGATAGGGCTTGGAGCAGCCTGGGCTGGTGGGAGGTGTCCCTGCCCATGCAGGGGGGTCGGAACAAGCTGATCTTTAAGGTTCTTCCAACCCAACCCAGTCTGGGATTCTATGATAATTCATCTCCTGTTGTAGGGGAGAGCCTGCAATGGCCCCAGATCCAGGATTTGGCAGAACTGCTCTGGCCAGAGGAACCCGGTGGGATTCCTCATCCAAAACACAGGCTGGGAGCAGGGGGGTGTTGCTGCTGCCACCCCCAGCCAGCAGCAGGCCAGGGCGAGCAGGTGGGCTGGGCACTGGTGAGCAGACAGCTCTGCATCCTCATTAATCAGTAACGCTCCCAGTTGGTCTTTTGTCTCTTGCCCTTGAAGTATAAACACAGAGATAAGCCCGGTCCTTCCACAGCCCTTCCCCCAGGAGAAGCTATTAAAAAGCAGCTGGTTTCTGCCCACGGTTGGTTGCTGCCTTTTTCCTCTGGAGGGGCAGGAGAGCTGGGATGTGGAGCAGCAGCAGAGCTGCCACGTGCCCAGCCCTCCCAGTGTCACCTCCTGCTCTCCCAGTGTCACCTCCTGCTCTCCCACATCAAAGGGTCCAAGGGCCTTGGGCTCCTCCAAGGGCATCTCTGGCTGCAGAGCAGCCCCGGGACTGCCAGGCAGGAGAGCTCAGCCCCTCTGCTGGTGCCACCTCGTGTGCTGTGCCCAGGCCCCAGGTGCCCACCAGCCCTCCCAGGGAAGGTGTCACAGCCACAGGGCCAGGCTGGGTCTGCACGGCCCTGGCTGAGCCCTCTGGGGATGGTCCCAGGGTCTTACCCAGGCTGCAGCCTTTGGTTTTCAGCTGCTGCTGCACCTCAGAGCTGGTGGGTCCCACCAAGGACTTGCTGGGTGCTTGGGTTGAGATGTGGCAAGGGGGACACATGGGAGCAGCTGGAGACTGGGGTGCAGTGAGGGGACCCAGGGAGGCTCTCAGAGGGACTCCCCTTGCTGTTCTGGGGTGCAGGCAGCAGAGGTGCTCAGCATTCCCTGGGATCAGGGAGGAGGAAGGAGCCAGATGCCAGGGGATGAAGCTCTGTGAGGCAGCTGGGAGGGTGGCAGGTCCCAAGCCACCCTCTGCCAAACCCCCACCCTGCACCCCACTCCCCCAGGGCAGCTGGGGACAAGGCTGGGACCCCCATGTGTCTGGAGGAGAGAGAGACCCTGGCTCTGCCAGCAGCCTGAGCCCTGCTCTGCAGGTGCTGCAACCTGTTCCCTCCATCCCTGGGCCAGAGGCCAGAGATTGCTGGTTCCCTTCATGCCCCCTGGGCTGTGTTGTGGGGTGGTAATGAGTGACAGGAGCTCAGGGCAAGGTTCCCTGCTTGCCTGTAAATAAGTGCCAGTCTTGCCAGGAGCACTGGCAGTGCTGGGCTGTCCCTGGTCCCCAGGGCCACCACAGCCACACGTGGCTTCAGGTCCAGCTCTGCTCTGCAGAGACAGCTGGAGCATCACCCTGCCAGCTGGTCCTCACCCAGCAACACTCTGTGTCATTCCACACTGGGCATTTTCAGAGATTGGGGGGGTAAAAAAGAAATAATACTAATAAAAAATGCACCCTTGCCCTTTGCCTGCATCCAAACTCCAGCCATGAAGGGGCTGTAGTTCCGGGCACGATGATCTCAGGGTTCAGGTGGGCAGGCAGGGATGTGCCCCTGAACCCCCAGATGGTTGTGCCAGTTGCTGTCCCGGGCCCACCCTGTGCCAGGGTGACAAACACCCCAGGTTTGGTGTGGGATGAAGGCACCAGAGGGGCTGTTTGCTGCTCCTCCTGAGAACAGCAACCACGCTTGGGACAACGTAATGAATTTATGAAGGGAAAAGGGGGTGGAGGGGAGGGAAAAGGGGCCTTTCCCAGGCAGGGGGAGGAGGGACGTGCTGGTTCAGTGCCTGCCAAGCACCCCAGGGCTGGGCTGAAGTTCAGTGAGGGGGCGGCCGCCCCAGCCC
>NW_009952709.1:737526-738927 GCF_000747805.2 Chaetura pelagica | reverse complement strand
CCCCCCCCCGGGAAGGGCACAGCCCCACAGAGACATGAGACATTAAACAGATCCTGGCCCAGCACCGGCTCCAATTGTTTTTCCATCTTCCAGAGAACAAGGCTCTGCTGCCCACACAGGGGCAGGGTGTGATAACCAGGTCCAGGTGTGATAACCAGGTCCAGGTGTGATAAGCAGGGTCCAGGCAGGGTGGGGGCTCCTTGCCTGCCCCTTGGGGACACAGGTGTGATCCCCATCTCTACACCCAGCAACACACCCTCGGGCAGATGCTCAGCAAGGTCCTTCCCTCTGTGGCTCATCTCCCTCCTGGCCCCAAGCTGCACCCAGAAACAGGACCAGCCCCTTCACAGCCCCCCAGGAGCATCTGATGCCCCCTCAGGATGGGGCCTGTCCATCACTCCCTGAGCCTGATGCCCCCCATGGAGGCCAGAGCTTTCTCATGGCACTGAGGACATGCCCCTGCACATGGGCACTGAGGACAAACATGGTTTATTTTAGGTCTTGAGACTGAGCCAGAAAAAATGGGGAGCAACAGGCCTGGGCAGAGGGGGATGGCGAGGGGGGGAAGTGGCTGTTCCCTGCTGTGCCTGCTTTTGGAGGGACAAGTCTCAGATCTCAGCTCCTGAACCCCAATCCGTGCCCAGAGACAGGCAGAGCAGAGCTGCCATGAGCTGGGACAGTTCCTGAGCAGGAACCCTCCTGCACTCACAGACCCAGCTCAGACCAGGCTGCAGAGTGGGGGATCCCCCGGGTCTGATGGAGAACCAGCCCTGTCACCCCTGCCTCCAACACAATCATCTTTTGCACTACAGCTTCTCACACCAACACCCTCCGAGGTGACAGCCTGAGCCACAGTCACTTCACAAAGGGACTGTCTCTCCTGTCCCAGGAGAGGGGGTTAACAGCAAGAACACTCCCAGAAGACCTAGATCAAATTATTCCCACTTGGAGTCATAACTGAGTCAGTTTTCAAGTGCAAGTTTTAAAGTAAAACCCGTGCAAGCAAAAAATACAGGTTTAATTGCACTTTATTTTTCAAGAAGTGAAACTCAAACCCCTCAGGCTGCCTATCTGCAACAGGAAAGAAGTACAGGAATTTGTTAGTATTAGCAACGACCTCCACAGGACACTGGGTGGGGTCCAGAGGCCAGGGCACCCACCCTCAGAGCAGCCCAGGGGAGCCCCGGGAGATCAGGGCTCACCCACCATCAAAACTCAGCACTGAGTAACCACTTGATGCTTGGAGCTCTGGAGCAGCTCCCCAGGACAGCCCAGCTGAGCTCACCCTGAGGGACCAGCTCAGCAGCAGGTCAGCTCTGTCCCAGGCTTCAGTCTCACCCACAATTTTGGCTGAATTTGGCAATTTGTCCACCGAGTGGGCAGGGAACTGTCACAGCAGGA
>NW_009952709.1:711615-737514 GCF_000747805.2 Chaetura pelagica | reverse complement strand
CTCCTCCCCAGAAAACCCCATTTAGGAGGATACAGAACAAATTCAGCTCAGATACATTAGGAGACAGTTGGAGAAAACTCAACTATGGTGCAGTAATTTTAAGCACTTCCTTGGCATTAACTGAAGGAGGGGTTGGGGTTTAAGATCCTAAGAACTGCTCATACTTTCAAGTTGTGTTAGTGCCAGTCAGTGCAGAAGCAGGAGGGCTATAAGCAATCCAGGGGGTTGCCCAGCTGTCCCTCCTCACAGCTTCCCCTTTTGGTCCACTTAGACTGAAAGTGACACCCCAAGCCCCTGGGTGCCTGGCAGAGCCCTGGTGAGGACAGGCTGTACCCACCTCCCACCATCACCAAGTGGTGCTTCAAGCAGCAGCAGAGACCAGGGCACAGGAGAGGGGTGTGGCTGCCCCCCAGGAGCACACAGCACACCTGCACTGCTCACACCTGCACTGCTCACACCTGCACTGCTGCTTTCCCTGCCAGTGAAGCACAACCCAGCACAACTCCCAAGACCTCAGACCTGTGGTGTGAAGAGAGCAGCACAGTGCAAACATTTCTGGGAGGCCTCCATCAGCCTCGGGGGCCTCCAGAAAACCAGGCTGGGGATTTGGCTTCTCCCAGCAGCAATGACTGGGTGCTCCACCTGGGCTTGGAGCCTGGCCTGGCAGTGCTGCTGGGGGGGCAGCCAGCACCACAGCTCTGAACATGCAGGGGCACCCACCCCAAAGCCCTGGGGGTCCCCCAAGCTGCCTGTGCCCCCCCTGGCTCACAGGAAACACCTGCCAGGGCCTCTTGGTCCACTCTCCCACTGCATGTTGCTAATACCTGCTGAGAAGCCAGTGAAGAGCCCCTGGGAACTACCAGGAATCTTCACTGGGAAAGGAGAGAGAGATTCTAGTCTGGTTTTTGCCTTTTTTTTTTTTTTAAGTAGTTACCTACTGCAGGGTCCTGCCAGACTTGTTGTTCTGAAACACTTCGAAGTTCTTATTTGCATAAAGTTTCAGATTAATAAATCAAGGGTTTCACAGAAGGACAGTGATACAAACGTGCAGACTGGCTGGTTCCTTCAGCTCATCCCCAACCTCTGCACATGGTGTCAGGTCAGAGCAACAGGTCTGAGGGCCCATGAGCAGAAAAAGAGCCACTTGCTCTCAGGCCCTGTCAGTCCACAGCACAAGAGCCTGGGAAGCCCCTGGGTGTTCCCAGCTGTCCCATGTGGGCAGCTCGTTAAGTGCTGAGTGCCCAGGAAAGGGCCATGCCCAGAGGAGAGGCCTCACAGGCTCACCAGGCAACTCTTCATCCCAGCCAGTCCAGATCATCATCGTCATCGTCACCGAAGAGCGGCGCGGGGGGAGGACGCCCCTTCATGCTCTGCAAGTCAAACCAGAGGGACACTTGTCACTCTTCACAGCTTCCCAGTGTTTAGTAACTGCTACAGAGTTCTGGCTCCCAGATTTCCACCACCTTTAGGGAGATGGCATCAAGGAGCCTCGTTACTGATGGGTTTGTACTTTTCATATGATGTTCATGTTCCAGGAGATGCTCACAGGCTAGAAGGGATGGGAGAGGGGCAAGACACTAAAACCCTTCACCTGGCACATCTCACTCACTCCATGCCAGCAGGAGTCTCATCTCCACCCCAGCCCAGGCAATCCCTCCAAGTGCACCAAGAAACAAACCCAGACACTCCTGATTTATACAGAGAATGTCCAGGAAGCTCTGAGCTCAGCTGGCAGGAGCCAGGCAGGTCTCCTGGGAAGGATTTCAGACAAGCTATGGGGTTAACACCTGAACCAGTTTAGTAGAAAAATACCAACACATACCACTTCCTCCTCATCCTCCTCTTCAGAGGGAACTCGAGGCTTCAGAGGTTTAGGAGATGCTGTTTCAAAGAAGTTGTCATCCTCAAAGAGGCTAGAAGAGATAAAGAGTGAACAGTTTGCGTGCAGGTGATGGGATGCTGGTTTTGTAAGTTCTGTTAAAGAATGATGGAAAAGTTTTGCTGCTGGGCTCAGGGTGCCTCAGAATGGTCATGGTTGGAAAGGACCTCTGAGATCATCCAGTCCAACCATCAACACAGAAGAAAACCAAAACAAACAACCACCACAAACACACACCCCACCAGAAGAAACATCCCAAAAACCAAACCCAGAACCTTAGTCACTGGAGTGTGCCCTGAAGTGCCACATCTACACATTTGTTGAACACCTCAAGGGATGGTGACTCCACCTCCCTGGGCAGCTGTTCCAGGACCTGACCACTCTTTCAGTAAAGAAATTCTTCCTAATGTCCAATCTGAAGGTCCCCTACTGCCTCCCCCCAGACTCACAGAATCGTTGGGGTTGGAAGGCAACTCTAGAGATCATCTAGTCCAACCCCCTGCTAAAGCAGGATTGCCTGGAGCACATTCCACAGGGCTGCATCCAGGTAGGTTTGGAGTATCTCCAGAGGAGACTCCACAACTTCCCTGGGCAGCCCGTCCCAGTGCTTTGTCACCCTTCTAGTAAAGAAGTTTTTCCTCATGTTCAGCTGGAACTTCTGTTCTCCAGCTTGTGTCCATTGCCCCTTGTCCTCTCACCAGCCATTACTGAAGAGTCTGGCTCCATCCTCCAGACCCCCCCCCAGCCCCCAGCCTGTCCAGCTCCAGAGGAGCAGGCCATGGAAAACCTGCTCAGCACCTGGCTCACCCTGCCCACCTTATTGGTGTGAGGTGCCCTACAGTGGTGGCACAGCTGACCCAGCCCCAGGGTGTGCTGCTGGAGCAGGCTGAGCTGCTGAGCAGGAAAGCAGGACCGTGGCTAACCCAGCACTCACTCCTTACCTGGAATCTTTTTCCCTGGGGCTGGAGCCCAGTCCCTGCTGCCCTGGTGTCTCTCTGATGATGGCTGAGCTCTGCTCTGCTGTGCTGGATACTGAAGCAGGCTCCTCCTGGGAGGTGGCTCCCTCTGATGGGTCTGTGCAGCACCCCCCCATACCGTTTAAGGGAGGGGGCTCTAAAGCTCCCACAGGCTCCTCTATCTTCTGCTCCACTGCTGGCTTTCCTGGAAGCACTGCCACATCTGCTTCTCCTGCCTTGGCTTCTAGAACAGAAGGTTCTGCAACTTCTGCCTGCAAAGATACTCTGGAGGGACTGTGTTCAGTCTCAGCTTTCCTGATGGGACTGCTCTCCTGCTCAGCTGGGACAAGGTCCTCATCCACCCCAGGAACAGGATGTCCTGCAAGCACAGGGCCCTCATCACGATCCAGGCAAGAGTCTGCTCCAGAAGAGAGATGCTCTTTCTTGACCTTCTCATCTTCTAACAACCCACTACTCTGTGTCTCCTGCTCTTCCTCAGGAGTTCTGGGCCCATCAGACAGAGGAGTAGACTGGTCTTCCTGGTCAGACACCACGGAGCCTGTGGTCACTTCCCCAGAATCCACTGGGAATGCAACGCTCTGTGCTGAGCTGGGCTCTTCTTGGTCTTCCTTTGCTCCAGGTGATCCCTCCTGTCTCACGGTTCCTGTTCCAGATTCCTCCTTTTTACTGTCATGATCTGGTTTCTCCTGCTGCCTGTTCAGTAGCTGCAGTGTTACAGTCTAAATAAACAATTTAGTAGAGAGAACACAGGTTACACCCTGGGCTGCTTTGCCCCCCACAGCAAATTTCTACTCTAATTATTTCAGACTCACAACACAAATGTGTGTTATTAGCCCAAGACTGGCTCTATCACATCATCACCTTGTATCTCATCACTGTTGTACCTTAATGGTGTTCATGACAACACTCAGAACTGTCCTGCCACTGTAGGTCTCTTCCAGCTCAAATTCACCCCGAAGAGACTGAAACACACTGTTCATGATCTTCTTGACCTGGAAAAGAGACAGGAGACAAAGTGCTTCACATCAACATGTGAAGCACTGGACTCAAGATCAGAGACTTCTCCAGAACAGTAACTCCAAACACGTGGTTTTCAAAGAATCCACTTTTCAAATCAGAAATTCAGGTAAGGAAGCAGAAAACCTCATTCCACCTTAATTCAGAATCAAACCCATCCCTTCAAAACTGGGGCAGGTGCAAAGACCCAAAGTAGACTCACACTTAATTCTTACTAGTCTTTCAGTTTATAAATCTAAACTTAAAATTTCAAGTTTTAATCTAAACAAATAAATCAAGCAACAAAGTGAGCAGCAGGAAGATCATATCCTTTCTCCCTCTGTAGAGCCTGCGACTAGAAACACAGAGCTTCTGTGGGGAAAATGTTTTCTCTTCTTAGCTCAGCTCAAAAAGAAATCATTCATAGCAAACAGATTTGCTTAGTAAGGAGGAATACTGGATAGTCAAGCTCACTTCTTCTGTGAAGTCTGAAGGTGAAGATCCATCCTGATCCCTCTGCAGGGCTCTGATGTGCTCTTGAGAGTGAGCCCTCAGCACCCCCAGCTCTGCCTGCAGGGCTGAACACTGCAAAGGGGAACCACAGGTGAGAGGAGCTCCACTGACACAGGAACCTCACCTGGGGTGGGTCCTCTCTCAACACTTCTCAATGAGGGGTATGTTGCTGAGTGCAGCTCTAAGCAGGGCTTTGATAGAGAGTTGCAAAAGACTTAGCTGAAAGCAACAGCACCAAAAATCAAGATATCCAGCCAAGCCAGAACCTTGCAGATCCACAACTGTGTCAGTAGCTCTTCAAGTTGCACCAAGAATGGGCATTACTGTGAAACGAGGGCTGGGTCTCATCACTGGACCTGTTCTGGTTTGCTGGGAGCTGGAAGTTTTTCCTTCCCTCTCACATTCCAGAACTTTCTTTGTTTCTCTGGACATGAGTAGGCAGAGGCTGGTGATCAAGGGCAGGTTGGATGGGGCTCTGAACAGCCTAATCTAGTGGGAGGTGTCCCTGCCCATGCAGGGGGGTTGGAACTTGATGATCTTTAAGGTCCCCTCCAACCCAACCCATTCTATGGTTACTGCACTCCAACTCACATTCAGCTCCTGTGTTACTCCCTTTACCTTCTCTTTGATAGGCTCCAGTTGCTCCAAACGTTGCTGAACCTCAGACAATTTCTGTTCCTCTGCTTTTTTTGAGTGTTTCAGAGCTGCAAGCTGAAAGACAAGAACTAGAGGCCATCAGTTTACTGCTCCTTTCAGTGTCACCCAATTCAAACCAGTTTCTGCACAAAACCAGTCACTCAGAACACTGCAGACACACAAAGGAGATGGCAGCTGTGGCTTCAGCCTGAGACTGACAGCATCTTGGCTGTCCCTCACTCAGAGCTGCAGCAGCAAATCCACCACCCCACCAACCCAGCAGATAAAAGCAGACACACTCTACGGCCAAGACCAAATCCCATAATAGCCAATAAATTAAAAGGTCAAGCCAGGGTCAGGTGGGAGAGGACTGCTGGTTAGTTACTGGTTATTTGGCATTGCATTTCAGCAATAAAGAACAGTCTTTACCTTCTCTTCCAGCTGGGACACTTGTTGCTGCAGGGAATCCCTCTGCTCACACACCTCCTGGTACTGTCTAACGTGCTGCTCCTTGGCAGAGGCAACTGCACGTTCACACTTGGCTTCCCACTGGGATTCCAGCTCTGCCTGGAGGAGGGACAGCTGCCCACCATGGAAGAGAGATCATTAGGAACTCACACAAACATAACCTTGATTTGCACAAGTCGCTGAGAGCTTGGGTCTAGATACATCACCTGCCCTGGGCAGGAACACTCCCGTGCAGATGGCAGCCCTGTGGCAGCCACCAGCTCCTGCCCACACCTTGGAGGTCAATTCCAGCCACAGTTCCTCAGGCTGGCATGAAGGTCTGGCTCAGATTTCAGAATTCTTGGCACATTTCTAAGCAGTCTTTCACTCCTCAGCAGTCCTGCATCCTTCTCTCTACTTCACTTGGTGCCTCTCCTTTCCTCAGTCTCTCCAACACTAACCCTGATGCCACCTGCCAGCCCGCATTGGGGTGGGACTAAAGCCTTGTAGCCACATCAGTGGCCTGTGATTCCAGTCAGAGAACCACTGGGACTAGCAGCCTTCCTGCACTTCCTTAGTGAGACATCAGTCTAAACCCTGAGGTCAGAAGCAGGGCCAACTAAAACCAGAAAAGATTTTTTACAAAAACAAAGTGAACCCCTAAAATCAAGCAGAGAACATTTTAATTCTTCCACTACCTGAGCATTTTCATGACTGTTTCCTTGCTGTAGGTTCCCACCAGCCGTCCAGACACTTGCTGGAGAAGCTCCCATGACTCCTCACCTGCTCTGCTGCTGCCTGGTCAGTTGAAGTCCGTGCCTTTTTCAGCAACTGTCTGAGCTTGTCCAGCTCCTGCTGGTAAGATCTGCGTGTTTCTTCCATCTCCTCCTCCGCCTGAGCTCGCTCCGACAGGGATTTCTTCTTCCTCTCTGCAAGATTCTACAATACAGAACAGGACATAAAACAGGCCAGACTGCACCAAAGCAGCTTCTCTTCCTCATGCAGAAAGAGCTTCTCTAAGCAGAGAACCTTATTACTTTAAAAACAAGCTGAGATTATTTTAGAGGTAGGAAAGTTAACGTATTAGTGGCCAAGATATTTTTAAAAAATAAAGAAACCCAGGAGCACAAAGGATCCCCCAGCACGGGGATGAGTCAAGATTTACTTCACTTGCATATGTGCAAGTAAGAACTCTGGGTTAAATTTCAGCAAGCAACTGAATCTCTGCAGCCTTCTGTGATGCTGCCACAGGACATACCCTTTCCAGAGTCTCCTTTTCCACTTTTAGGTCGGTCAGCTCCTCTTCCAGCGCTGCAATCTTCATGTCCAGCTGCTTGCGGCTCTGCTTCTCAGCTTTGAACCTAGTCTGAGTGTCCTCAGAGGCTTCCTGGAGCTCTGCAAAAATACACTTTCTTGTGGGTTTCAGCATGCTGTGCATTTCAGGTTAGCACATTTGGGGGCTGATGGGAAGGAACAGACTCGCTTGCACAGTGAAATCAGCAGCACTGCTTGCACTTGCAATGGGAACTAGAATTTTTCAAGAGCTTCTTCTGTGAAATGGCACTGCTTACACCTCAGCTTTTATCTTAACTTTTCAACCCCTGGAACATCTCTGGTTCCTGTAGGGGATCTTACACTGTAATGCTAAGAGATTGTTGCTACAGGAGACACCCTGTGGCAGGATGACTGTGTTCACTGATTTGGCCCATTTTCCCTTTAGTGGACACACCCTCTCCAGCCACTTCAGTGCATCAGTATCTTCTTTAGTACTCCTGTGGCTGATCCTAGGAAAACCAGGAATAGACATCCTAAAGAAAGGAATAACCTATGATTTATGGAAGAGGAAAAAGAATGACATGAAGGAGCTCTGGTGGAAGAGGTACAAGAAGCCCCACCTGCTAACTGCGCCTGCAGCCGGTTGAGCTGCGCCTCGTGCCGCTCTGCCTCCTGCAAGGCAGCAGAGAGCTGCTTCCTTAGGTCCATCTCCTTCTTCTGGTGGGCAGTCAGCTCCAGCTGCAGCTGGGAAACCTGTGCTGTGGCACCTGCCAACTCCTCTGCAACTTTGGCCTGTATCACAAAATGGAGCAGGGAAAAGGGAGCAGAAAAAAAAAAGGACAAGAGTGTGAGGAGGTGCCAGAACTGTCCTCACTGGGATCCAGCACATCACACATGTCCAAACTGAAGAGGCAACAATGACTTTTTTGCCATGTTACTGTGAGTTCTTTGGCTGTAACCTCTCCAGACTGACTAGAAAGCTGCACAAGGCCACCAACAGCCTTTTCAGCACATCTGTTCAACTCGGTGAGTTTTCCTGAAAAGCCTAAATGTGTTAAAAGACAAATAATACCAGTGCCTGGTGGTCCTGCTCAGAGTTTTCAGGCTATGACAACATCTGTTCAAGTAAAAGCCTGGGCTCCAACATCAAATTATAATCAATGAGCTTACAAATCACTGAAAGCCCACACAAAACATAGGCCTGTTCCAGCCAAAAGAGCTCCTTCCCTCCAGCACACAGCACAGTCACTCTGAGGTGCCCCCAGGGGCCAGGCTGCCCTGAGGAGTGTAGTTCTCACAGTTGGTGACCTGTTCAGATTAAGTATTGCTCAAAGTCAAGGACTCATGTAAAACCAGGTACTAATACAGCTTGTAAGACAACTTGTAAATGACATGTTAGGAGAGGTTCAAGGCATCAAGACAAAGGACACAAAGTCACATTCCCAACCTTGCAGCATGACACACACAACATCCAGAGGATGCTCTGCAGGAACTGCCCCTTGCCTGTCAGAAAACCTCGCTGCAGAAAACACCCCAACAGCTTCAGTATCTCTGCCTGCATCCATATTCCTAACTGGGTTTCATGTTCTTGTAACTGGTAAATTCAGGAGAACTGGAGTTTCCCTCTGCTTTATCCCCACAAGAGAACTAAAGCATTTCTCTTCAGCTTAGGACCATCACCTCCTGGCAGAGAAGAGCTGTGAGCAAAATTGTTCCAGCTATGGTGAGGAGGATGAAATACATGTTGACCTTGAGGGACAGGAACACTACACCATTAGTTTTAGAGGGGAGGAAGCAGCATTTGATAGACCCTGGCTAATAATAATAATAATAAAAAAACAGCTCTGCTTTCCTCTTATATTTCCATAAATGTACCACTGCAGTTCAAGATACTAACTCCTAGCATGCTAAAAACAAATCCAAACCTCATGGTGTATCTCAAGGTTATTTCAACATTTGCCTTAGTCTTCCATGGCAAATAAAGACAAATAAAAAGGAAATAATGTGCCAGGAACTGACTTAAATTTCTGCAGTGAATGCTTTCTATCTCTACTAGCTCAGCTCCAGTCTCCAGCTTTCAGGCGCCAAGAATCTTACATGACCTGTATTTGCTCTGACAATATATGACCTATTTCTCCCAGAAACAGGCAGCAATGTCAGCAAGCTCTCTGAAAGGGCTCCCCAAGAAGGAAGGGTCAGGGGCTACACTGGCAATTACCAAGTCCTTTTCCAAGTTGAAGATCCATGCTAAATCAAGGGCAGGTCTTTCCAGGCCAATCATTTCTATCTAGTTCAAGAGGAAGCTGGGCTGGCACTGTTGAGGGCACAGGTATCTGTCACCTACACAGTCAGCAGACACTGCCTCACCTGGTCCCAGCCCCGATCCACTGGCAGCATGTGCTGGGAAGAGAAAGCAGTGACAGGAAAGAGGGAGAGTTAAGAACACAACTTGAAAGGCAGAGGCATTAATCATCATCAGAAAAGCGAAATGCTTCATTACAGGAGCCTGCAGCATGCCAGGGAAGCCTTGAAATTATCCCAAGAACTGTAAAAGCTTAGACAGAAAAAGGTCGTGAAGCCTGGCTGGAAAAGGAGGAGGCTCAGGGTGCCCTTCCCAGCCCAGCATGGGGCAGGAGCAGCCCTACAGGTGACTGATGTTTCCCTGCCTGGGCAGTGTGGGGTGTTATTTGTCCTCATGCTACCTGGAGCTCTGTGCTCCTGTGCTACCTGTGATGTGCTCTGCCAGGGTCAAAGATCTAGCACCCAGAAGCAGGAAGGTACTGACACCTCTTCTCAGTACTCCGGAGTCCAGATGCTTGGCCTGTACCACAAAACAAAGGGCAAATCCCTATTTTTAAGCAAAGAACAGATGAAATAGCTTAAAATTCTCTTCCCTGATTCTGTCCATAGTGATCCCAGCAGCTGTGGGCATGGAGCAAGCTAGGTCAGACAAAAGGAAAAGGAAGGAACATCAGCCTTCAGATCTCCAGTCAACACTGCCACAAAATCTTCTCCAGTGCAGGTCATGGCTTTTCTGGTCTAGCCCAAAGTCTGTATCACACTTATCACCTGGGCAGCAACTGCTGGATCAAGTGGAGTTCTACTGAAGATGAGGCCCAAAAGATTCCTGAAGATCATATCTTATCTTTCCAAAAGATGCTTTCTCATCAAGTTACTTACAACACAAGCTGGATGTCTGGCTCTCAGATAAAGGAATTTATTAATTATTTCAAGCTGACTTATTCTTGGTTAGAATCTCTCACACTCCCTACACATTATGGGTATGTGACTGGGCTCTCAGTGGAAAAATACGTCTCTCCTTCATTGTCTGCTCATACCAGCACACAGTTATCAGCCAGACATTGCTGTGCTCCTTAGCATACTTTGGAAAGCTGCAGCTTCTGTTGGTTTTAGGTGCACCAAGTTATGGTTCTCATGCAGAGCAAGCACATCTCATCTCATTTCTGAACTGGAGAGCTACACAGCTCAGCAGGGGAGCAGGGCATAAGACTGACCTTGGTGTAATTCATTAAGCCAGTGATTGAGGAAGCAGAGAAGACATCATGCAACCACAGACCTCAGAGACAGCCTACCTGGGCTAGGCAGACATGACAGAATATGCAGCCATGCATGTGATGGGTTTGAAAGCTATTTCCCAACAGCCCCTTCCACAAAAAGCACAATACATTATTGGTAGAAACAACCAGCTTTTGATTAGTATTAAAAGGGTAAAAGTGCAATGAAGAAACTGGAATAGAATTTATTTTTCTTACAGCTCTGTTCACTGTGTCAGTTAAATAGGAGTAAAACTTCTCTGAAACTGCCAGTGCAATTAAATAAAGTGTATTTTCAACCTGACAAAGCCCTGTGATATACACAATTCCTCAACATGTTGGCCTTATGCCTGCAAAATAAGAATAATCAAGCCCTGACCGCATAAAGATCTACATTTATACCCTCTGTGCTGCTTTTGTCATGAAAGCCACAAAAACATTCCATTTTTTTCTCAAAAGAAGCTTTCAAACCATAAGTTCAGAACTACAGCTGTCTCGTAAGAGAACTGACTTAAGCCTTGACTAACAAGGCTTCTGCAATGAGTCCCTGTCCTGGCTGCAGCCAGAGGTCCATGTGTCCATTACCTTCTCCTGTTCTGCATGCAACACTCTTGCCTGTGTGTTCTCATTTGTTGTTTGCAGCGAATGGTTCCTCTGCTCCATCAGCAAGTTACTTTGCTCAACATACCTGTGAAGAGGGCAGGTCTGCATCAGCATTTAGGTAAATTTTGGAGTAAAAGGCTCAGACAGAAAAGGTAGCATCTCCAGGCAGTTTTCTTCATTACCCATCTGAAACAATTTTGCACCAAGTCCTGAACTAAGAGAAGCCCGATCTCAAAAGGGATGGGTGTGCCTGACACAGCCGAGATTGTATCAGTTTGGGAAAGTGCTTTTACCTCTTTGCAACACGTCTGATGCTCTTAGCACACAGCCAAGAGATAATCTGGTATCTGCTGGCCTTTTCATTTCCTTAAACAAGTTATTCCCCTTCTTCACCTGAATGGCGCACCCACCCAACAGTGGAACTAGGGACACCACATCCCCTATAATTTCTTCCACCTTACTAAAAAGCTAGCAAAAGTAAAGTAACTCCCAGAGCAAGAGTGCTCAAATGAGATGGCATGAGGGTTTTTTTCCCCTTTCTGCACATTCACATTGACTGTAAGGCATAGTTTTGGAGATCTGCCCTGCGAGAGCAGGGGGAATCCCCACACTTTTGATGCCTTAAAAAAAAATAATTAAAAATACCAGAACATGTGTTTATCCTAAAGAAAACCTCTCCTAATTACATCTAACCAAGTGTAAACTAGGAAGCCTTTGCAGGTGCAGAGGCTGTGCCCCCAGCTCCTTACCTCTGATTTCTCTCAATTAACTCGCTGATCTTCTCATTCTGCTCCTCAATCCGACTGCTCTTCTCAAATATCTCTTGCTTCAGCCTCTCATTCTCCTAATGCATAACCCAGCATGAGTATTCATCTTACTCCAACATCTTTCCAGCAGTGGCTAAACCTCTGTTTTGTAGATGCTGGACAAGGGTGAGATTATCCCCTCCCCCTGGGGATAAGTCACAGGCAGGCACTGTACTACAATTAGCATGAATCCTGCATGGGATTGTGGTTGCCCAACCACATTCTAGAGAAAAGTGTCTTGTTGACTTTTTCACCCACAAAACCCAAGATTGTTAACACTGCTGCCTAGAAAAACTAAGAAGCCCAAGTCTAAGCAGAGAAAACCAGAAGTGGGTGGTTCCTGCAACAGGTACTTCAGCTGTGAAACTCCACTCTGCAGGGTGTTGTGGGTTCAGTCCTTAACGGTTTAAGAGGCTGAATTTCTCCTGAATGAACCTTTTCCAAGCCTATTAAATTCCAATATATCAGCTCTGCCCCAGAAAGTACCCACACCACCAACTGTTGAGAAGACCTTCTGGCAGGGAGGACAGGGCAGAAATCATGTGCATCATGGACAAGCTAAAACAGAACACATGGGTGGATGGGCACTTGGGCCAAGCAAGTACTGCTGTTCCTCTTAGGAATAACACAGTTCCTTATGGAAACAGTCAAATAAGACTCCACACTCACCTGGATTATGCGTTGGATATTGCTCATGATCATGGAGGCTTCCATAGTAACAGAGGAGATACCAGGCAGCAGGGAGCTGTTACCAGTGCTTTGTTTCCTCAACTCCTCCACCTGCAGGGATAAACCACTCTTAAGCCAGATGAAATTAATTTATGGGCATAGGTAAGAGCCAGACACCTGCAAAGATCCATGGCACTCTTTCATCTGATCAGGTGTAGGGAAGATGCTGCTGTTATCAGCTGTGACACCTCCTGCAGGACAGTGAATCTCTCCCAAAAAACAACACCCTCCCCCAGCCAGGCTCAGCTTTTACACAGTAGCTGAACTGCTACCACTTCAAGGTCTGATCACATCGGCATTTCACTAAGTTAGCACATCCCTTACAATCCTAATGAAGGCATTTAAATCGAGCCAAGCCCTCAGACTCCATCTGGAAAGCAAACAGCAGCAATGCTATGAACAAACCCAGCCAGGCCATACATCACCTTGGCAGCCAGATGATCCATTTTATCTACTACTTTGCTGACAGCCATTCGGATCTCAGTGTTGTGCTGCCGAGCTTCTGTCATCAGAAAAGAAGCAACATCCCCGGGTGCTTGAATGGAAAGGAGAGAGATTATAGTAAAACATCTGCACTCAGACACACCTGAAGCAATTATTAGCAGTTTGAAGCCTGCCAGACAGGACAGCTACTCTCTTTCCAGAATCAAAAGCGACACGTTAACTGGAATAACTGATAACACTGTTATTTTCCAAGGAACATGAACAGCCAGGTTTGTGACCACAGGAAATTCTTGAGCCAGGTGACAGCACTTAGGTCAACAAGAGGGAAACCCCCAGACACATCAGAACAGAACACAACAAGGTGATCAAACAACAGGAACCAAGGTTGGCTTCTTAAACTTTGAACTGAAAAAAATATGCTCCAAGAAAGGTTCAGATGTACTCAAATCTTCACCAACAGGAATTACCCAAATGGTTCTTTAAAGGTCTCTAAGTTCTTCTCAGGTTGTGCTTTTTTTTGGGCTATGACCTCCTACTTAGCAAAGGCCTCTCTCTCTCTCTCTCTCTCTCTATATATATATATATATATATGCTTAGAAGCTAGAATCCATATTACTGATTATTATGGAGATACACAAAGAGGGAAGAAAATGGAATTTTGCATTAAATAACAAGAGCTAGTTAGAAAACTAAGAAATCAACAGGTTTCTCGCAGTAATGGGTACACCACACTGTCTAGAAACTCTGATATTCAGTTATAATTTTTTTCTGGTCAAACCATGTCAGATCAAGTCTCCTACTATCCACCCAAATCTGTAAAAATATTAACTTCTTTTGTCCCATATAACACAAAAATGAAGGTAGTTTGCTTTTATATGCTTAAATTCTTTCCCTGGCTGGCAGGACAGCCCTTTACTATTCCAGTTATATTGGCTCAAACCAGGACAAGCTATAAAATACATATATTTATATATATATAAAAATTACATGTTTTTATATTTATATATATAAAATATATAATTTCATATATAAAATATATAATGCACAGCCTTGGGAATACAACTAGAAATTCCCTCCACGTTCATACTGCAGAAAGTTTCTTAAGGTAAGAAAAAGATGGATATTTATTGGGGAATGTTTGCCTCTATTTGGTACCAAAAAATAGCAACTTATGAAACATCACAGCACCACAGACAGGAGGTGTATGTTACCACTGCTACCTAAAGCATCATTATAAACAGTTTAGAGCAGGTTTTGCAGCCTTGTTGTACTTGTTTAAACATACCTTGATAAGGTGCAGGATACATCTGTCCCACAGGCTGGAGCTGAGAAGCAGATGCAGCAGTTTGGGGATAAGCAAATGCCATTCCTGGATACGCCTGGCACCACAAGTTCAACAGATTACAGCATGTTTTGGTATTTCCCCCCTCCTCACTTCAGTGGTTTTAATGGGTTTTAGCCCCAAGAAGCCCTCAGTGGGCAGAAAATTAGCACTTTATGATTAAAATTACAGGGGAAGTGATGGAAAGCTGAGAATGCCACAGAAAAGTCAAAAGAAGCAGCCCAGGATTCTCATCCTTACATGCTGCTGTGAGGTCCTTGCTCCCAGCACTGGAGCAGACAGAAAGATGTAGGAGAAAGGACAGAAATGCCAATATACTCCTTGATATTATTTTGGTACCTGAAAGCCCTGTGCTCCTCCAGGCAGAGCTGAGTGGGGCTGGATTGTTGCAGGGATTAAAGCAGCAGAAGATACTGGAGGTGTAGAAACAGATGCCTGAGGTACTGAAAGGGAAGAAAGCAATTCAGCAAACCATAAAGCAGCTTGAAAGAATGAAACTTGCCCAGTGTGAAATGGCCAAAAAAAAGCTAAGTAGAAAAAAATTTAGCACTGCCTGTCTGCAGTCTTGTGAAAATTAAATCCAGTAAAACAAATGATAAAAGGTCAAGAAAATAGCACACTTTCACAGAAACTTAACTTCTGGCTACATTTAGACCACCTCTTTCCACTCAAACAAAAGTGGCTTTGTTTACTGACACAAGATGTTCCTCAGACTGACTCTAAAAGCTGCTCAGCAGATCAGCAGCTGACACAGCTGTTCCATCATGGGATGACAAGCGGTCAAGCCCACTCCAGAGCTGCCAGCTCTCTGATGTCCTTTGCTATTATTTCCATCATTTTCAAACAAAAATTTCTCTGCACTGGGGAAGGATTTTTGTAGCAGTTCCATTTACAAATACAAATCACATGCCCTAGAAATCTCAGTGCCCCAGAGCACACACAGTGACAGAACAGCTCCCGCACTGTGTCTTCTCCTCAAGCTGTAATGCCTGCTCAAGATCACAAGGAGGACATACTCTAAGGAGTTCAGCTTTCTAGCATTAGCCTACCTTTGGATCAGCAATCATTGTTAGAAGCTATCAGAAAAATCCTCCATTCATACAGCCCTTGCACTTGAAGCCTGCTAAGCAGTGAGATGACTCTGTAGCTACTTTACCTTGTGCTGACACCGTGGGCAGCACAGCATGGGCTGGCTGGGATGGTCTCATGGAAGATGAAGACACTGGCTGTGCTGTCCCTCTCAGTGTATTTGGATCCTGAAAAAAAATTCTGATTACAATGAATGCTAAAGAATGAGTGAACAGCTTGAACCCAAGATCACTGCAGACTAAGTGTTCCCCAATTAACCCAGACAGGAACAGTGGAATCGTTAAACCCTTTTGCCACAGCAACAGAGAATGCTTTCCCTGTATGAAGGAACAGCTGTTGCTCAGATCCCACTTCCAAGGATTCACAGTGTAGAAAAAGCATCAGAAAGAGACACTTGTGTGATGAGGGATGTACCTCTATTTCTGAGTCACTGGAGTCCAGCTGCCCCCCCGCTGTGCCGGCGAGGAACGGCAGCATGGGCTGCCCCATCTTGGCCATCCGAGAAATCAGCTTTGCCTTGGCTACGTCTGGGTTCTAGAAGAAATGTCTGCAGTTACTCTTCCTTTGTCTCTCAGCTCAGGCTTTTCAGACACTGCAGATACATCTGTTAGTATCAGACTGTTCTAAATCACTGACTTAATTCTGGTTCTTCCAGTTTTTCAAGGACTGTGTAAAAAGCTAATTTTCAAACACACAGGTTAACACTGGATTTGTTCATCTGGCTGGCTTTATATACTGTCCTTCTGGGATGACATGGCTGTTATGACAGACTATCTATCCCTGCAGAAAACACAGTAATAAGAAGAAAATGTTTGAATTAAGGAAGCTGCTTAGCAGCTTTTGCTGTCCTGAGGCACATACAAAGTCTTGTGTAGCTATAAAAACTTACACTAAATGTTCCAGTTCCTCTTTGTTAACCATTTAAATGTGCTCATTTATCCAAGAAAACAACAACTAGCCTTGTGATTATCCACATGGTCAACATCACTTTGCATTTAAGAGTAGAAAGTGGGACTGAGGTTCCTCATGTTCTGCTAATCCCTGAGGCCCTAATCTGAACCTTTTTCTTGCATGATGTTCACCTGATCTTCAACAACACTGAAGGCAGAGGTGAGCCAAGCTTCCCTACTTAAGGCTTCAAATGAGTTAGGAAAAAACACCAGCACTTACTGCTAGCTGTTCACTGATGGAGTTTGACTTGGCCCGAACAGCTGGCTCCCTGGAAAGCCAATGGGGGATGTGGATGTCAGAGATTAACAAAGACTACATTCAGGATCCAATATTCTGCATTTCTTAAAATAAACCTCCCTCTAGGAAAACCATTTTCCTATATCATGAGCATTTCTTCTAGCTTACTTCTGGAAGATTGTTTGCAACAAGTCTGTAGATTTCAGACCATCATTTTGGGCAGGTTCCATGGCTGTGGAACAGCTGATTCCAGAAAGATGATTTTGCTGGTTGCTGTAACAGCCACATTCTGGTACAATTTTAAACAAGTCCAATACCAAACTACTTATGGCAACAAAAAGAACACTTAGACTAACTCCTCAAGAAGGATGACTGACCTATTTAGTTAAATGACAAATGACAGTGTAAAATCTGCAACTAATCATACCAGCCATTACTGAAGACAACACTGTCACCCGAGGTGAGAAAGCTGCTGCAGCAGCACCCATGCAGCCCAATCACACCAGGCCTCAGCAATGCTGCAATGACTTCTTTCATCTGTGCCCATTTCAATTACTAGAAACCTGAAGGTCAGGTTTCCTGAAGCTGGGAATTATTTGCATATCTTGCTAGCAAACATTCCTCTGCCAACTGAAGGCACCGAGATGGCACCCACAGCACCCACATTTGCCACATGATGTGCTACTGCAGCATGGTGCCAGATGTTTATCAGCACTGGCATCTCTTTAATACAGTGAGTTATTTTAACTGTGCTGCTTCTCACCCAGGCTTTGGAGGTATAGTAGTTGGAGGCAATAAACCAGTGTCAGCAGAGAAGCCATCTGAACTGGGTACTGGAGAAGGTGCAGGAGAATCCCTTGAGCTAACACTCTGTCCATCAGAGCCAGAACATTCCTTTACCAGCTTCACCTTAAAAAGCACATAAGAAGAGAAGTTTTTCTGGGTTCCCAAAAAAGAGTTTCCAGCAACTTGGTGACTTTTGCTGACTACTCCTTTGTCAAGCTCATACACTTCAAAAGTAAAAGCATACAACTGATTCAGAACCAGAGAAGCAGAGTCTTTAGATCCTCACTATGAGCATTTTGTTTTCCCAAGTGACTCACACAGAAGACAAGGAAAAGATCCCAAGACAGTTAGAACAGACATGTCTTAGTAAGCAGCCTAGAGGGATTTTTTTGGGTGAGGGTTTTGTGTACTTTTAAAATTACAGATATGCATCTTCCCGAGGTATTTGGTTTATAACTGCTTCAGATCTGCAGTTCTCATGCCAACAGCAGCTTCTCACCATGCAGACAGACACTGCCACCCACCAGCCACAGAAAAGATGTTAACTAAAGGCTTGGCAGGAGACACTCACCCTCCTCACCTCCACCTCAAACACTAGAGTTGAGTCTGGGGGGACACGACCAGTCACGCCCTGAGCCCCGTAGGCCCAGGCTGGAGGGATGATCAGGAACCTCCGTCCTCCTTTCTTCATTCCCTGCATTCCTTCTTCCCAGCCCTTTGGTTTTCAGAGACACAACCAAAGAGAAAGCAAACAGTTTGATCAGTGACGTTAGTTTCTTTTATTACACTGATTAAGAGTGCTTCAGGCACCAGTTCAAGAAGATTCCAGGACACACAGAGAGATTCTTGCAAAATCTTATTTTCAGTCTGCAGCACTAGATCTTTGTCTTACAAGTCATAAAGGCCAATCATAAATTGCAACATTAACTTATGAATAAAGATGCAGCTCCTGACACATTCATAACGAACTCAAACAGGTATCAGCAATACTTAGCATGAAGGTTGGAGGCATCCAGGTCTCTGTATGGTTACAGACACCTAGTTCAAGTTTTAAATATTGTAACCTCAGCAGCTATCACAGATCACACTGACATTCTGGTGGAAAGAACTGCTTGCTGTGCTGTGTGCACAAATTCTGAGAGATCACTTCTGAATTGCTTTGGTTGGATTTACCAAGCACCCACAGAAAACAGTTGTAGTGAAGGAGATTTCAAAACCAGGGCAATGCCAACTGTCATATGGATGCCAGCATTTAACAGGATGACTACAACACCCAGGCAACATGAGCAAGAAGATACAGGTCAAAAAAATAAAGTAGAAAAATAGTGCATCTTCAGTAAGGGACAAATTATAACAGGTCAGGTATGAATTACTCAGGGAATGGCAGTGAGCTGAACAAAAGCACCTCTGATCCACAACCCGATTTTATGGAATAACATAAGGGAATACAACACCACCTAAACTGAAAAATTCTTACAGTCAAAACCCTCACAGCTTGACTTGAGAGTAAAACCCCTCCAGGCAGCAGTACTCTCTTTTATCAGACCATTCTAAAAGTTGTCAGTGCTCTCCTTCCAGGTGCTTTATCAGAACTACCTGATGCTCTGCTGCTGAGGCACAAGTGGGGAGTGGGAAGTTTTTCTCAAATTGAAATCTTTCTTTAGGGTTCCCTGAGAACAAGGTAATGGACTAAGTGATTTCCAGAAAAGCAAAGACAAAAAAAACCCAAAAAGCCCAGTTCTTTAAAACAGGAAGCCTTCTTTCTGTCAAACAGGACTATTTCTTTCTAACACTGCCAGCAAGCAGACCTGGCTATACTGCACAAATTAAGATGTAATAAACCTTGAGTGAGTGACTGTTAGACAGTGTTTCTATCAAATGAAACATGTAACAGAAATAGGATATATGAACCCTGAAGATCTTGAGCAATTCAAAGCTCTGAGATTTCAATGATTATAAGAGTCAGAAGTTGTACCTTGATGACCTTCCCAGATCCCAGCTTTAGCCGCAACAGCTTGTCTTTGTTAACATTTGAGTCAAACACCTGGAGAGTTGGACAAAAACACGAAACACGTTCATTTCCCAACTGTTTCAGGATTCTGAATGCTACTTTACATAACCCATAAACTCTTGCAATCTCTTATGTGCTACTCCCCATTCTGCTACTTCCAAAATTAATTCTCAACAGACTTCAGACTGAGCGTGGCTACAGTTTCTAGCCCAGCATGGTGCTAGTTCTTCAAGTGAATAAGAGCTGGAGACTCAAGACCAAAACTGGTTTGAGCTTGAGGGTCAGGACAGGGTTGGGCCAAGTAAACCACTACACAACAGGCCTATATCAAGCAGCAAATAGCTGTCTGGAAATGTTGTACATTAAACAAAGTCATATGCAGCTGAACAACTCTGCCAGGAGATAGGAAGTAGACTCTGTTTTGCACCATTGGCACAGAGGGAGAGAAAGATGCCAGGCAGAACAGGAAACAAAAAATCCCCTGAAGATGAAAAACAGAAAGCCCTTTTTTATAGCAAAAAGATTCAACTGCAGATGGATGCAAAACTTTTTCCCATTCATTACACTAACAGTAAAACCAGCAGAAGTGTTTGAAAGGTAATGCTTGGAAACATGAAAGCATTTCTTCTGCTTATTAGCAAATTGGATCAGACACAGCTGTAGAGGATGGACCATTTGAAGATGCACTTTGTGTCAGACAAGGCCCTTCTTATTCTTATCACTTCCTCAAGTCACTTCCAAAGGATCATAGCTACCTTCATTGTCTGTTCTCACCATTTCCAATAAACATGGGACCAGGTGATCTCCAGGTGACCTTCCAACCTGGCATTCTATGATGTGTGAGAGAGCCTATGGAAGCTAAAAGCATCTCGCTTGCTTTCTCCTGAACAGCAACAGAATCCCTTATTATTCTACAGGTAAAACATAGGACCTCACTTATGGTGCCATAAGTGCCTGCAAACACAGCTTTAACAGCAGCACCAACACTGTGCTAGATGTGGCAGGTCCCTTCCAGGGATTATCACCCTCACTCAGTACTAGGAGGCAGCAGAAATGTCTTTACCTGCCCAAGCCCGTGGTTCTGAAACAGCCAGCCTGTATAGGCGATCTCCAGAGAGTCTCCTCCTTCTACTCCTTGCCCTTCTCCAAGCAGGAGATCCTGGTAGAGGACAGACTCAAGCACTGGGGAGCTGTTGCATTTGGCAATGCACACCTGCAGGGGGAAAGTCCATCAGTGTCTCTGGTCACTAAACAGGGTGGGAAGTTCCACTGTGATTCACCACAGATCTGATCCATTTTGTGCTAATCAAGCCCAGGACACAGACACACTGAAGAGGTGCTCCATGTTTCCTTGTGCTGAAGTTTGCTGAGCTATGTAAGAAGTAAACATCTTCTGCTCTGCAGAACAGATGGTCTCTCGATACTGGAGAGTCTGGGTTAGAAACCCCATCAGAAGTGACAATATACAGAGGCCTGTAACTAATAAACAACACTCAGCCAGGCTGAGCACAGATCTGCCTCAGTCTCACTCATGCAGATTCTTAAACCTGAACTTCAGTGACAAAGCAGGTCCCTGCTCACTGCAGGGGGGTTGGACTAGTGACCTCTGAAGGTCCCTTCCAACCCAAACCATTCTGATTCTATGACTGACTTACAATCTTTTAGCAATAAGGTGCTCTCAGAGATACATCCCAACGTGCCTGTTGCCCTATAAGGGGCCAGCAGGTCCCACCTGGCATGGAACAAGTACTTACCTGTTTACTGAAATCCATTGCTGCCTTTTCTGACTCAAACATGATGGACCAGTTTTGTCTCTGATCATCATAGAATGTACTGTAATTGTTGGGTTGAACCTGTGGGAAAGGAAATCAGTTCTTATACATTAAAAGATGCATTCAGCTAAAATAAATCCATAAATAAATAAAAATATAAATAAATCCATACCCAAAAGCAGCTTAAACTAAGAGCTACTGAAAATAAGCAGGGGAAGAATCCTGCTGTATTACTACTCAAATTCAGACTGCAAAAATTTGCTTTTATTTATGTGCTCATATTGTGGCAGAATTATTATAACTCAAATACTTGAGCAAACAATAAGTTCTTTATAGATGCTGCAGCTTTCACAGGCTTCTCTGAAGCTAAGTTCTGTAATATATACTGAGATGTTTAAGTGCAAGTGATCTCCTTTTCACAAGTATTGATTACATATAGACTTTCAGAATCAACTGGAGGAGTCACTCTTTTCCCACTTTTAAAAATCCATGTCACCACCAGCTAAGGACATGACCCATTTATCTTTCAAAATGTGCTTATAAAACTAAAGAAGCAGCCAGCATTCTGCTCAGAAGTTTGTACTGAAACTCTACTATTTCAGGATAGCTTTCCTACCAAATAAAGACATTTTGTGTCACCTGGTGACAAGCTAAGAGAAGCAAACCAACACACTAATTTTCTGCAAAGCTGGCAAAACCAGAACTTCCTGAGAGGTCCCATTTTAGGGCTAAAAATGCTCCAGATTGTTTTTATCAGCATGAAAATGCTGAGTGTCAGATTTCTGAGAAAACATTTCCTTGCCATGGTTTCCTTCTGCTTGCTCAGTTGTATTCTCTCAGTCACTTCACTACTAATTATTAGCAAGAGGAATTTTGTTCTGTTTCTCTCCACTGTAGGATTGCAAAACTCCAAATATCCCCCTGTGACCTAGAGGTAATAATGCACCTCTTGCAGTGCACAAACTCACATCAGGAGATCTCCTGATAAAGTGCTCTGCAAAAGGCAGATGGAACAGCCTCTTGTGCAACACACAGCAGGAAGAGGAGTCCCTGTAACACTTCTGCTATGTCAGTCAGGGATCTGATCTCAAAGGCTGTCATCAAAGACTTGGAAGAATTTCAGTCAAGTCCTGTTTGCTGTGAATGACACAGATCACTGGAAACTTCCTCATCCAGAATCTTACCGTGAGCATGAAGCCTGGATGGATCCTGGCAGTTGCAATCTGTTGCTGCTGGCTGATGTAAAGGAGGATCCTGTACTGGATTCCACAAGGAATTGGGCAGGGAAGAAGAACAAACAGTAGAAACTCAAAACATCTTCAATTTTTATGCGCTTTGGCAAATTCTGAGCCTAAGGCTACAGTATTTATTTGCCAAACACACGTTGCAGCAAAAATCCTGAACACAATTCTTTAACACCTATTAAAAGCCCTTGAAAATATACAAGTTTTATTTAGCTACAGGAATCAAGCAACTCAAACTAATTATTTTGCAAGAAGCCAGTTGCTTTAACTAATTCCACCTTTTTGGCAGTTCAGTGTAAAAAGATGATGCACTAACTCTTCAATGCATAGAACTCATAAAACATGGCAGACAGGCATAAAACCATGTAAATTATTGAAGGTGGAGGGTTTTCCAAGTACCAAACAATGCAGCTATAACATCTATGGACACATGTGACTCTGCTAGACGTGAGCTAGTGAGGAAAAGAGCTTTTCTTCATGCACCTGGAGCAATGGCTTCTTCACTCAACACATCTGGGGGGTCTCTCCTGTGCTATGACAGGCACCCTGAGAAAGGCTCTGTCACCTCTCTTTTGCCAGCTTTGTCCTTCCCTGCTCACCCCAGTGCCACACCTGTGCACTTCTCAGATCCCTGAGTCAGGAGTTAGTTTGCTCAACTACTATTTTTGTTTGTTCTTGCCAAAGCAGAAACATCTTGGGACAACAGGGATTAGGGGACACAAAACCCCACACATACCAACACCAAGGCCAGATAAAAGTATTCAAAGTATCTTTTAAACACACCAATTTACTGGGCACCCCAGTGCTGTGCTCTTAGACAAGTACTTGGGAAGGAGGGAGAGGTATTTTTTATATCAAATTAACAAAACTTAAGCAAAGCACCTCTGTAGACAAAATTTCACTTTATCTTGATTTCCACATGCACAGATTTGTGATCCAGTCGTCAAAGACATTCTGGATAAATACCAAAATCACTTCCAGAAACATCAGAAGAAGTGCAGTGCCTGAAACGATGCAAAGTATTTCAAGCACAAGTTGTAAGAGATCCTACAATCTTGTGGATTGCAGAAGAGACGTCACTCAGGTGAAAGGCTGAGCCCTGAGTAAAGCCAGGAGGGCAGGAAGGCACGAGCAGTGGTGGAACTGAGACTTCCAACACCAAAAGCAAAGGCATCCTGGGGAGCTCAGGGAAACACCAGCACCCTCTCAGCACCAAAATGTTAAAACAGGGAAGGGTTTCTCACCTCTTTAGTGGCATGGTTCCCCACTACAGCTGCTCCATACTTGCCTTGCTTCAAGTACTGCCCATTTGTACTGGAAGACAAGCAAGATATTCAGCTGCAGAACTGTCCCTGCCTCAGATTTCTCTCTACTGATGCTGAGCTTTTCCCTTTTAGCCTTCAGGTCCCTTTCTTCATTCTTAACATGCTAGGAAGCCTTTCTCAGCTTAAAGAAACTACAGCTTCCTTGCTTGGTCACAAATTACAGATCCATTATGGAGTCTGAGTTGAAAGCTGCTCTTTTCATAGCCCCTGGGTGAGTTTTTCCACAGTGGCAGTGTCACCAGGAGGGAATTCTATTGGTGTCACTCTGTGCTCATGCCTCAGGTCTCCATGAGGGAACTTATGAGACACAAGCACCTGACAGAGCTGCCTGGAAAAAGTGCAAATGTCAAGCCAGGACACAGCTCCCTGTAACACCCAAACCTGATTTACTTGACAACTGTGTAACCCCAAAGTGCACCACAACACCAGAAACAATGTACCACGCAGACTCTTGTCTGCAAGCAATAGTCTCTTCACACTCATCCAGAGGTATCTTCCCTCTATGGTTAGGTCTTAATCTCCCAGAGCCACAGGCTCTAACAGGAGGAACCTGCTGCACTTACTATCTGTAGGCATGAACTGCAGTGGCCACGAACACCGAGGGGGCTCCTGAAGCTGCAGGAGCCTTCTGGGCTGCTGGACCTGCCAGAGAACAAACAGCAGGAAGAGCTGGCAGTGACAGAGCTGCCACACCACTGGCCAGGGACAGTGCCCCAACAGACTCCTTCCCCCAAGGAAACTCCAGAAGATTAAAAAACAAAGAAGGATGTTTCAAAGTCACCAGTGGCCACTAGAGCAACCAGAGAGGGGACTGGAGAATAATCATAGAACCACAGACTGGTTTGGGTTGGAAGGGACCTTAAAGATCATCCAGTCCCACCCCTGCATGGGCAGGGACACCTCCCACCAGCCCAGGTTGCTCCAAGCCCCATCCAACCTGCCCTTCAACACTGCCAGGGATGGGGCAGCCACAGCTTCCCTGGGCAACCTGGGCCAGAGCCTCAATGTCCTCACACTAAAGAATTTCCTCCTCATGTTCCACCTAAATCTCCCCTCTCCCAGTTTTAATCCATTCCCCCTTGTCCTCTCCCTCCCTGCCCTTGTCCCAAGCCCCTCCCCAGCTTTCCTGGAGCCCCTTCAGGCACTGGAAGGTGCTCTCAGGTCTCCCTGGAGCCTTCTCTTCTCCAGGCTGAACACCCCAACTCTCCCAGCCTGGCTCCAGAGCAGAGCTGCTCCAGCCCTCCCAGCATCTCCGTGGCCTCCTCTGGAGCTTTGCTCATTAAAGAACAACTGAGTTATTTGCACTGCTGCCCTTCACAAAGACCCTCCTTCCTCCAGCAAGACACGTGCTGTAAAGTTTCCCCCCCATCCAGTTACATACCAGCTGCTGTTTGAGCCTTCTTAGGCTGTTTTGGTGCCGTGTACTGGAAGAATTCATTTCCATGGCTTGAGACTGTTTGATCCAGACCAAAGAGAGAAGCCAATCTGGCACTAGAGAGAGAAACTAATTAATTCACCTTAATTCACATGGGCTTTAAAGATAAAAAAGGCCATCAATTGTACACTTTATAATTTTATTTATATATTTTATCAAATATAAAGTGTTTATCATCCCTGCAGAGATAAACAAAGGGATCCCTCTTCAGCAGCTCTACACTAATTACCCATTTAATTTAGAATAAGCAGAACTTTCAGATTAAGAGTTTGAGGTAGGTGATACAATTGTGTTTCATTTCCTCAAAAGTAAGGAGCAAACAAGAACTGAAACCACACCAAAAAATAAGTTACTTTAAAGCAAGGACAGGGTTGCCCTCTTTTGAAATAGCTGATTTTTACAATACTGACATAAAGGATGTGACAACAGAGAACCACCATCCAGCACTAGGGTTTTTCTTCTTGAAATGTGCAGGAAACTCATTCTCCCACTAGGTTTTCCAAGCAGCAGAGTGTCTCCTGTCAAAGGGCAGCAGGTTTAATGCTGCAGGCCAGCAGGTGACTCCTACAAGGTCCATTGTTTGCAGCTTTTCTGCTTTAAGCCCATTTAAGATCATTTACTCCTGGTATCATGGGGCAGGGGAATAATTCAAACAAGGAAGCAGAACCCAAAAAGGACCCCCCCACCCCCACCCGGGGATCTGCAGCATTTTGCAAGAGATGTTTTTAAAGAAATAACCACTTGCTAAAGAGAGAGAGGGTTAGTTTGCAAGTCTTGTGAAGTAGGAGCTCCTTGGACAGGGTGGGGAGGGAGCAGAGCTGGGGGGGGACACGGCTGTGGGGGGGGCA
>NW_009952709.1:698212-710498 GCF_000747805.2 Chaetura pelagica | reverse complement strand
GGGGGGGGTGAGGGAGCCCTGTGCACTGGTGTGTGCCCCATTTGGCTCTTAAGTCCTGGAGGGGCCGCTGGTGCCGTGTGATCCGGTTTGTTCTTGGGATTCAGGGTAGTTCATTGGTGTTAAAAACACCTGAGCAGGCACCCGTTCAGCAGCTTCCCACCTTCACCTTGGGGCTTTGACCTTTACCTTGTAGCTTCAATGCACCCGTTTTGTGATTTGTTGGAGGGCTTTGGGTTTAGTTTGTTGGGGTGTTTGGGGTTTTTTTTCCCCTCTTGAAAAGCAGGTGCTTTGTGAGACCCTCTGCCTTGTCTTTGAAGTCAGCTCTTCAGAACGGGGTGATGTTGAAATGCAGGAAAACTGAATGTGGGAGAGAGCTGAGTAATTCCTTTGGCTCTGGGTGCCTTCTGGCACTGACTGGAAATTCGGAATAATAGTTACTTTTAAGATACTTGAGCAGGAAGTTGCCACATGTGTTGTAGCAGTTATCTGCAGTAATTTGGGAGTTTTATTGAGACAATATAGCACGAGTGGAAAATCAGGGATTTCAATCCTAAAGGGAACAGATTAGGGGGAGTATTAAGTAGCTTTTTTCATTGCAGAATGTGTGATTATTTCAGAATGAAACCTGAAAAGGGTCAAAAGCCTTGTTTCTGTTTAAAAAAAACACACAAAAATGCACACACACAATATACTTACAATAATTGGACATGAACTGTAAATAGGAGGTGTGGTTCTTGGGCTCCTTAGATGAAGAAATAGTTTGTTTCTTTACCTCCTTCCATATTTCTATCACTAGCCCTCAAGACCTGTTTTTTAAACAGTGAAGACCTATGTGGCTAAGTCCTAGCCTTGCACTTGAATTTAAGCTTTTTTGGGTACAGGTTATGTGATATCTGCTCCCAATGTGTTGGGGTTTTTTTAGTACAAAGTCTAACTGGGACTTTTGGAAGCAGAAACTTTGCAGTTCTGGTACAACCAAGGATTCCTACCCTGTGAACAACCTCTCAGTGAGAATCCAGCCCTGGCAAGGCTTGATGAGTAGGAGCATGAGCTGCCCCACCAGGGCAAGCATCACATCACAGCCCTGTCTTACCCTGCTTCATTTTTTTTTTTTTAATTTTATCTTAATTTTATCTTATCTCCCCCTTCTCCATTGGAGTTTGCAGTGGGTTTGAGGCTCCACACCCGTTCCCAGACTTAGACCAATTTTTTCCTGCTTGTACTTGAATTCCAAGCTTCAGAATGCTTGTGTGGCACTCTGTGCAGAGGTGGATTGAAAGCTCTTCACACGCATTTATTAAATGTACTTTTGATCTGTTTGATCTTAACTTGCCTCTGCTTGAGCCTGAGGTCAATAAAGCTTTTGCAGTATTTTTCATGAGTAACAATATGTGACTTTATAGCGTAAGTTACTGTTCAGCTTAATGATCCCAGTTCATCTCATATATGAAGTAATATTTCCTAAGGCCTTCATCAAGCTTTGGGTTATGAATCACTTTTTGTTCCCATCCTTCATTAAAAAGGGGGCACTGGGAATAATGTGTGAATATTGCACTTAAAATGCAGGTTATTGCACTTGGCTTCCTAACTGGGGGGGTGTTGGTGAAGCTGCCTCTGGCTGCCCTGCTGCACGATAGAGAATTGAAGGGGTGCTTTTTGCTATAAAACCAAACGTTTTTTGCTCTAAGCAAGTTTATTTCTTCTTCCACTCACTCTCCTCCACCAAAAAAAAAAAAAAAGAAAAAAAAAAAAAGGATTGAAAGCAATAAAACTAGCAGAGGTTGCAGGCTCCCACACAGCTTCCTATTGAGAACTAGCAAGTTTTGCATGGCTGCTTGCTACAGAGATTTTTTGCTGCTTGTTGGAAGGTAGAGAGAATTATTTTGATTTCTTATTGGATTTCTAAGCTAGAGCAGCTTTTGAGCTAGGCTGAAAATAAGAATAACTTCTGCCAGAAGAGAGGAGGAATGAAATAAGCTTTCCATGTCACTTTTGCATGCTTGCTTTTTTTTGTTTGAAGGGTGCAGTCCCACTTTGACTTGCAGTGGTGGGAGGACAGGAAGGTTTATGTTTTCTGTATTTTTTTCCTTCTTTTTAGAAAAGAGGCTTGGGAGGGTTCTTCTCTCACCCCTTGACAGTGTAACTTCAGTATTTGGATCAGTGGGACATGCTGTCCTGAGACTGCAACTTAATGCTTGAGAGGGGAAGGTGTTGAGAACACTGATCTTTAAGAGACCAGAAGATCAGTCCTATCCACAAAGTGACTTTTGGGTCAGGACCCTCAGGACCTTCCTATCTTGTTTTCCAGTCAGACATTAGGCCAGAGAAAAGACAGAAATTTTTGTTCTTTGAACCAAAATGTAGTATTTTCTCCTTTCCTTTTTGGTTTCTGTATTTGCTGCAAAGACCCCTCTAACCAGCAGGAAACCTGCCTTGGCTGAAGGTCACCTGGCAGTTGCAGTCATCTCCATCAGAGCTTTGTGAAGTTGAGCTGGAGCAGAGTGCCAGCATTACCTGCTCCAGGAAATCACTGGGAGTCTTGGCAATTTTTTCTTAGGGAAGGATAAAAAAGAGTCCATCGAGTTTATGTTGCTTTTCTATGGGAAATCCAATCTTTGTTAATCTACTTCATTGCCTTGTGTTTCAATCTAATTTGCTGGAAATGTTCCCAATCAAGTCCTGGGGAACTTGAGGACTGATAGGTTTTTTCACTAACCTGTTTTTCAGCTGAAAGCTGGAATCTGCTAATTCAGAGAATAATGGGACTAGTTATTGTAAGCAAATTAAATTGCTATTTTGCTGCACTACAAATTAACTTTCTAAAGCTTTTAATTTGTTGGTCCTGGAATTAGACTTTTCTGGTTTAGAAGCCAATCTAGAAGCAGGAGGTTGTGATGAGATCCCTCTTTTTTGTCCTTCTCTGTTTCCACAGTCTTTCATGTCATCTTCCTAACATAGGTTTCTGCACATAATTTCTTCCCTCTGTCTCACCAGTCCATATCTGCAAGGGTCCTGTTGGTCTCCAGTGGCATTTGAACAGCCATGATTGCCACCTAGAACACTTGTGGAAAGTAGATTTTCTTTGTGCTCTTTCACATATTTCAGATGAGAAGAGCCCACGGTCACCGTCGTACCACAGGTGTGAATGTCATTTATAACCTGTTGAAAAAATTGTACATGCATGTAATCTGTTCCCTCTAATGTTGATCTAAATTAATAGAGCAGACTGTGGTAGCTCTGGATCATGGGTCAGAATGTAAGTGATGCAGCAGCTTCTGGATGCTCAGCACACCCTTAGGCTGAGAAGCTGAGAGAGCAGCTTTTCTGTCCTGAAAGTCAGAGTGAGTGCATCAGGTTCTCTCCTGAGACTTTGTGAGTCCTACTTCCCTTTAACAAAGCCTTCTTTTCCCACATATGCTCATTAGTTACCAAGGATTCCAGTCATTCCTCTGATGAAGGTACATGAACTTGGAATACAAACTTTGTGATACATTTAGTTGACCAACCTGGTCAAGAGGAAGCTGGACACATCTTTTCTTTTTTAAAAAAATCTTTTTTGAAACACTTATCTCTTCCTGGGGCAAGGAGCATGTGTGGTAAATACACTTTCTGGCTTTTTCTTACTTTGGAGATAATTTAATTGGACTTGGATCTGTAGGATTAAAAAGTGCTTTCCTTCAAGGCCACCTTCAACGTGCGGTGCAATGCTGAGCTTACAAGCTAAGTCTTGTTATCTGTCTGGCTAGCCTGCTCTGTTGTGAGCCTGGAAAAGCAGTTCCTTGAAAGGCTTCAGCCTCCTGATTGAGATGCTCATCCCTGTGTCCCAGCCTGCTCCTTGTCTGATTTCTTTCCAATGGTGCACATTCCACCTGTGTGGGACCAGGGGAGCAGCCGAGCTGTGCCTGGTCCCTAGTGCAGCACAGCTCGGCAGCTCCCTGCAGCTCCTGGCTGGGCTCCTCTATCCCGTGTCCACAGGCTGCTGGGAGCCAGGGATCTGATTAATCAGTTACTGTCTGTCTCACTTAACTTTTCCTGCTCTGGAAGGCGTTGTACTAAAGAGACTTGACTGTGTGTTGTCACAGCTTGACAACATTTCCAAACTTGCATCCTTTACTGGGTAAGAAAAACACAACCGTGGAGCAGACTTAGAGCCAAGGCTCCCAGGGGGCAGATGATCCCTGTTCATTCTGCTCCAGCCCTGGGGAAGTGACCCCAGCAGCTGCTGGCAGTGCAGAACTCCCTGGGAGGGCAGCAAGATACCATGAGTGTTTCCGAGACCATGAGTCAGCCCGTGTACATCAAAGTGATATGGGAAGTAGGAGCAGAGAAGGTCCTGAGGAACACACCCAGCCTTGAAATACTGTGGAAGTGAAAAGCAACTCACAATGTTGGTCAGGTTTTCTCAGTCGCCTCTTTTTATGGTCCCCTTGTTTGTCTGAGCTCCAGGTCTAATGGACTTGACAAGAGACTGAGTCATGATTTCTGGATTCTCTGCCAGGAGAGTCTCGTACAAATCAAGTTACCATTGGCTTTGATGTCCTCCATTAACTTGGGATAAGACATTATCTCACAAGGACGTACTGAACCTTAATGCCTAAGGTGGTGTAAGGTGAGACTGAAGGATGCTGGAGGAAAAATGTTACAATATTGTCAAACTGGAGCCTAACTTATGTAAAAGAAAGATAGTTGGGAGTTTTACAGCTGCCCTCATGTTCCTGCTACAGGTTTGGTAGTACTTGTAAAGCCATTTTTGTGCTGCTCTCTTCATACAAGACATAAACACAGGGTAGTGTCCTTGCTTATAAAATGTCCTGCTATATGGTTAGTAAAACCCAATATTCTGACTTTGGTAAGACTGAGTAGTTAAAAAACCTTTTGGCAGTAGCATGGCTTTCCTTAATTTGCTGAATTATTTTAAATAAACCCTCCAGTATATCACAATAGGAGGGTCATGTGCATTGCTTGCCAGTTGATCCCTTTTTGTGCAGCTCTTGCTTTTGATCTCTCATGAAACCACTGCCCCCGCCACAAGGGCACTTGCACTGCAGAGCACAGAACCCCCAAACTTCTTGCACTTCTCTCCTTCATCACATTTTTTCTTCCATGGCAATTGCTGACGCCAGCTTTCTGGTCAGAGGGCCAGCTACCCTGACAGGATTTGTCTTGTACCATTCCCTCAAGCTTCTAAAAGCTGACCTATAGCTTTGAAAATGTCACATTTCTTCATTATGGAGTAGATAGTAAAGAAAAATAAGCTTGCTTTGTTACAATAACCACAAGCAAGCAAACCGCTGATTTCTCTAACAGAGGATGTTTGAAATGTGTTTTGTGTGATGTGTTTGAAAGTCATCTTTGCAACACATTTAATCTGGTCAAGGAGATCCAAGAGCAAAGAGCAAAATCTCTTTGCATTTCTGCAAAGGTCTTAGGAGGAGGGCTCAGGAGTTACTTTTACTATGACGTGGAGCTTTCTGTGAGCATCCCAGTCCTTGGACTGGTCCTGACATCATTAGCTTATGACTCCAGTGGGCTGCATAACCCAAGCAGTCAATATTTATCTTGGGTCACAGGAAGTCTTTGGCTGTAGCAAAAAGGATTGTTGATATTTTGTGAGGGATGGTTTCACCCCAAGTAGAATGTAGCAGCAGTCCCTGCTGCTTCAGCCCTTACCCCATTATGCACAGCTGAGTGTATTTCCTACTCCACATTGCAAGTCATGGCTTTGGTTTGAAATGGGCTGCAGGTCAGGCAATAGATAGGCTTAAAGAGGAGTAAAAGTGATTTATAGTTAAATCCCAGCAGTAGTTAATGATTAGCCTTTGGTATCGATAACGATACGCGTTCTCATCTGGAAGTTTAGAAACTTTGATTTGTCTCAGACTTGTTGCCTGTTTGGAGAAGGCTGCTCTCCTGGAGGCAGTAGATGGAAAACCTGTCTCTGGGATAGTAACCACTCAGATTTTTTTAACTCTAAATCATTTCTGCTTTGGATTAACAGCTCTGTGGCAGTCCCAGCCTTTGAAAGCTAGATGAGAAAGGCAGCTTTCAAAGCTTTTTCCAGGGGGGTTTATTATCACTCATAATTAAAATAAAAAACTTGTTGATCACTGTATGTTGTAGCTTTCCATGCCCTAGAGGTAGTCCTGTCAGAAGAGTGTCATGAGACAAAGCTCTTCCAAAGGCAAATTCCTTCCCAGAGGGTGGCTTGGCTTGATTGTCCTTCCCTCTTCTCGATATTGCAGGAGACCTACCTTGCTGAGTTGACAAAGAGTGAAGGTGGGATCATGTTTTTTGCATTTCCCAGACAGCAAACAGAGAGGTGCTCTGTTCTATGGACTAGGGTTATGAATTTGTTCTCCAAACTCTTACAAGTCTTTGTGCTACTGCCTGGAAGGCACTTGAATGTCACATGTTCCATGCTCCTGCTGTTATTTGAGATCATGGAGCAAGAGTAGGAAAGTGCCTCTGGTGATGGTCTTAACCATCTGCTGAAACATTCCTGGGCCAACTGAAAACACCGTGGAATGGATTTTGCTGATGACGACTTATGTTCTACTTTGCATTTTGCTTAAAAACAGCTTCAGGCTTCTCAAAACAATAGGTGTTTGGAACAATTGAAGAACAAAAGAATTTGATTATTGGCTGTGGTAGAACAAGCCTTTGTTTTGAAGGAGAGTCATAGATGGTGACACAAAATGAAATGAACATGCTTGCATCTCCCTTTTGCCAACAGGGAAAATGTAGGTATTTTTCTAAAAGTAATTCTTGCAGACTCTGAGGTCTTTAGTGCAAAGCCTACATTTAAAAGGTGACCCTGACATGCCAGACTAGGATTTGGAAGTCCCTGTGTGTTCCCGTAGGAGCTGATATCAACGTGTGGCAGTTGCGGCAATGTCTGGCACAGACTGGAAGGTGACAGCTCCAGGGAAGGTGAATGGTTGAGTGGCCACCTTAAAATCCTTCATCTGCCCATGGACACACATCTACGTAGTAATTGTAGACAAACAATTACTTAACCATGAAACGAAAGGAGTGAAATGGGATTGTTAATCAAGGAAGCTTTTACACGTTCTGGAAGCTGCTGAACACAGAAAGATGTATGTAACTTGCTTAACCCAGTACTTCTCATATCATATGTGTGGAATGGATTCCTAAAACTTAACAAGGAGTTCTGGAGGGTGCTTTTCCTGTCCAGATTCTCAGAACATAACCAAAAAGCCAGTTCAGAACTAGTACAAATGGTGTCTTTTCTGGACTAAGCCTGGTAATGATGTTGAAAACAGCCAGAGGGGAAAAATGAGCTTCATTTCCTCATGTGCAGGTTGGTGTAAAAGGTGAGGTTGTTACCAGCTGATCTGTTAACTTAAAACTCTCTTTGTTACCACTGTGGTGCCTCAGTCATTGGCTGAGTTCACTGGAGGGAAGGTTCCTCTGGAATGTCAAGAACAGAGAACCATTTCAGTTCAGCTACGGTGGCTGCATTTGGGTCTATGAATGATGGCCTTGCTCTCCAGAACAGAGAGCAGCTCCTCACCATCTCTGCAAGAAAAGAGAAGTCCTTGACCTGTATAGGTTGTCAAAACCACGTGTGCAGTCGTCATGCTCAGGAGGTTATAGGGTGCTGCCTGGGCAGCCTGTTCCACCTGAGTCTTCTTGATCCAGGAAGTTGATCTAGATGACCTTAGGAGGTCTCTTAAACCTCATCCAATCTGTTGCTGATGCAGAACCACAAGTTCTCTTGTGGTGACATGTGGAACAAGGGCAAGTAGGATGAGATCTGGGAATCTTCTGTGAGTCTTCTGAATCGTCTGTGTTGATGGACTTTAGGCTCTCTTTTATGAGGCCTGTAAAAAGCCAATGCCATCCATTTTATTACCCTCAGCATTAGTTTTATCTGCATGAGACAAAGGTATTTATGATGTTGCTAGATAGCACCTGTAATCCTGCACCTGCATTGCAGGCCAGGTGATGCACTTTTAGAGCACACAGAGTCACATTGCATTTTTACAGCTGAGGAAACTTTTGCTTGCTTACCTGGGAATGCACTTGCTGACTCCTGGTTTCATTTTGTGTCTCCTGAGACTATTTTACAACCTTCCAGGGCTTTAAGGGTGGGAGGCACCATTATAGACAAACCTGGTCAGAGCTTTTCATACTGTTTAGCCTGGTCTGTGTCCCTCCTACGTCAGCAATGTTTTTTCAGATATTGACTTGCAAGTATTACCCTGTCTTGCCTCCTGCCATACCCAGCATTCCTGATACATGGAATGCTTCTGCATGTGGCACTGAATGGTTCCAAACAATAATACAGCTCGTTGGTCTCTGGACAGAGACACTCTTCTTGTGTGAGGCAGGCTGGCTTCTTTTCATACATAGAACCATAGAATCATTTGGGTTGGAAAAAACCTTTAACATCAGGAAGTCCATTCCCCCAGCACTGCCAAGGCCACCTCTAACCCATGTCCCTCCTATAACCCATGTCATATCTACATGGCTTTGAAATCCTTCCAGGGATATGGACTCCAGCACTGCCCTGGGCAGCCCAGGCCAGGGCCTGACAACCCTTTTGGGGAATAAGTTGTTCCTAATATCCCATCTAAACCTCCCCTGGCACAACTTGAGGCCATTTCCTCCGGTTCTTGATCCTTGGGAGCAGAGACCCTCCCTGGCTTCAGCCCCCCTTTCCAGTGCTGTGGGTGGTGTGAACCTGCAGGAATCTGGGTGATGAGTTTAGTAGCATGATGGTGAACCTTGTGTCCAACAGGCTTTTTTCATTTAAGACTTAAGTTTTCCCTTAATTTAAAAACAGTCTGGTTTAGGTAGAAGAATGCAGGCCAGGAGCTGTTCTTGATTAGGGCATGATATACAGGAAGATAAATTCTTCACTAGGCCTGGATTTTCTAAGGCAGCAGAAGTTGTCTCAGATACAGTTGCAAATATTAATTGTTTTTTAGATTAAAAAGTTTTTAAGAGTATTGCAGGATTTGTTCCTCAGCATATGATGAGACACTGGGATGTGTCCTGCTCTCTCTGGCCATATGGATCACATGCCCTGGTTGCTGTTTCTGTGCTCTGTTGTGTAATGTCTGTGCAGAAGCTGCTGCTGAGGATAAGGAAGTATCTTATTTATTCAAGGAGTTGCATAATCTTGGAAAATATGTCTCACGTGGCACTTCTTTGTGTCTCCTCTTCCCCACTGCTGTCCCATTTCTCTCCATGGGTAAGGATGAGGCCTGGGCAGCTTTCTCCAGCTGACCAGTGAGCACTGGGTGGTTTTTGGTGAGAGGATCCTGGGGTGATTCCTGACCCAACATTGTGCACGGTAAGCAGGTTGCACTCTGCTATTCTGGCATCCCCAAATCCCTACTAAGCCACTGGGATTTAAGCTATTCTGCTTTATCTCTGCTGATACTCAGCATGGTCGCTGGGGGGAAGGGGAGGTCTTTGAGTTTCTCCTCCCTGGATGCTGAGTGATTGGTGACATGGGTACATCTTGCTGTGACACTGTTTCATACCCTTGATGCTCAGAGAGAGAGGTGAAGCTGGAATAAAGTGTCCTGCCAGCCTGTGGTCCTGGGGGAATTGCTTCAGAAGGCTTTGATATGCAGTGACTGCTAAAGAGGTTCTTTTGTAGATGCTTCCTGGGAATTCCTGTTGATGAAAACGTGTTAGTACTGGCTCTGAGTTCACACTGGAACTGGCTATAAGGAATTTTGGTGCCTGACCTGCTCTTGCAGGAGCCCATTAGCAGGACATTTTATGAAGAAACTGTAATCTAGTATCCTCTGTCAGTACTGACATCTCTAATGCCAGGCTTTTCTCTCCAGACGAGTACTTGAGTCAGCTTTTCTGTGGCATCTTCTCTGCTTTGTGGGTGGTGGGACTGGCCTTCACTCCCCAGGTCTTTCATTTCCTGAGGTGCCTCAGTTCTGCTGCTCTCCGGAAGCTTTTGTGCTCTTGTGTGTCAGAAAAGGTGGTGAGTCCTCACCTGGCTGGACAGAAAGGAGGACAACAGACAGTGCAGAGAAAATGCAGGATCTGACAGATGAAAATGGGGAGGGGAGAAATATTGCATGTGTACAGAATGGAAGAAATTGTGCTCATAATGGTCTTGAGCATGTCAGTCCTGAGTGCACAAGTCCCAGAACTGATCTGCTTGGCCTTTGGCACCAACATGACGCTTGCATGTCCTTGTTTTCTGTGCCCAGCTAGAAGAGCTGGCTGGAGGTGGAGGCTGTTCTGTTGGAGCTGGAGCAGTAATGTGAAAAGGGGGCAGGGTTTGTGACACTCAGAGATGAACAGGCAAACTCTGAACTATCAAAGTGATCCTGATTGCCTTTGAACTGGTACCACCTCTGTCACTGTTCAAGTTCACTGTCTGCTGTTGGAGCACCTCACCTTTCTGAATGCTGACCACAGTGTTTATATTGACATTTGTTAGTAAAAAAACCAACTTGCAGTTCATGTGTCTGGTCCTGGCCTTCTGCTTCTGGTCAGTGGGTGGGTGGCTGGGGGCCAAGCGAGCTGTGCTTTGTTTCTTGAACTACACTTTTGATTTGCTCAGCTTATAATAGTCCCACTGGCTGGGGCTGTCAAAGATGGCCAAGAGTGGAATGTGCTCAGACCTTTGGTGTCCCACTGGGGACCTCAGGTTAATTTAGGCTCACCTATTTCAAAGTCCCTTTTTTTTAGTCAAGATGGTAGCAGGTTATTGGTGGTGTAGTAGAATACTTAAGTTCACATCACTTTTGACATCTCTTTCTCCACAATTTATTTGCTGTGTCCCCAGATTTGGTCCAACAGTTGCAGACATGGATTGGTCTCTGATTGCAGCTCTTCTTTCAAAGGAAAATGTTCACTAGTCTGTGTGGGAATGTATCCAGGATTCTCTTGTAGATGGGGGGTTTCCACTGATTCCTGGGCTGATGTAGCCCCCCCTGCATTGCTGACCTAGACTTTGTGAGAAAACAAGACAAACCAAGGAGTGACAGCAGTGATTCTGTCACCTCCTCAAAGTCAGTGTGGTCATTGTGGAAGTCATCTTACCTGCTCTGCTGAGGCGAGGATGGAGAGGTGGCCAGCACACATGGAGGAGGTGTTATAGGGTAGGATGGGATAGTTAAGTTGGAGGAGACCTTCACGAATCATCTAGTCTTACTGCCAGGTTGTATTTTGGAGTTTGGGAGCCTCTGTGAGACAGGGGGTCACACTTGGATCTCAGTGAAAAGCTCTGTGTGTGTTCCAGATGGGACTGTATCAGACTAGCATAAAGTAGGTTACAGCCAGGAAAACCTTGGCAAGAACACCTCAGTTTTGCTGTGCTTCTCAGGAATATCCTTTATTTATTGCTTTTCCATCTCCTGCAGTTTCAGCTTGTCTGCAGAGGAGCCTGTCTGTTGCCCAGCCTACCTAACTCAGCATTATTTTCTCCATCTGCACGTCTCTTGCCAGCATTTCTCAGCCTTTCCTCTAGTGTTACCAGTCTCACAGCCTTAGGTTTTCTGCTCTGCAGGATTGTTTTCTGCTTCCTTTCACTTCACTGGGCCTGTTGGTGGTGACATGGGCTGGCATGATGCTCTGCTTCATGAAGCTCAGTGCATTGTCCCTTAAAGAACAGTCTGTCCTTAGTTGTGTGTTTTTTTTCTTGTTCAAAGATTTAGAGATTTCCTGAGAAGTCTGCAGAAACTGGAAGATTAGGAATGACATTCCCCTTCTAGGGAAGCAGATCAAGCAGGGTCTCTAACAGAAGGTGACCAGACAAGTTTGTTATGAAAATAAACTCCATCAAAGGGACATGGTTGAAGCCATGCTGAGAGGAAGAACTCTGGCCCCTCTTCTAGAAATGATTGTGCTGAGGGAACGTGACCAGATTTGCCTTAGTTGTGTAGGTGAGTGTTGCTTTGGTTCAGAGCAAAGGACAGGACCTTAAGGGTTGAACCAATGCTGATATTTTATCAAATTATTTTAATCCTCATTTTAATGAAAAGTTGATTTATGTATAAATAACTGCACCAAGCTGCCAAATAATGTGCAACTCCAGGAAGCCTGTGTGAGCCAGCATCTCAGCCTGAAGTAGGACCCCTTTTTAATTTTTCTGCTGTGTCCATGACTGTGATGTGATAGTTGTATGAGGAGGGTCCAGCCTGTCTCTTGGGGGCAGAGCAGCCCTATAATGAGAGGGACAAACGTGTGGAATACAGGGAAAAAACAGGGTGGTGGATCTAGGTGATCTTTAATATCCCTTCCAACACAAACCATTCTATGATTCTATTAGTTGGTAAAAATA
>NW_009952709.1:684589-695559 GCF_000747805.2 Chaetura pelagica | reverse complement strand
TTAGTTGGTAAAAATAAAATAAGGAGAAAGTGGCAGCCAGGAGCCCTGAAGGATAGAGGTTTGCAGCTTAGGTAAGTGTGAAAAAAACAGCAAAATTACTCATAGTATGGTAGTATCATAGTATTGGTTGGAAAAGCCCTTCAGGATCGAGTCCAACCACTACCCTAACTCTGCCACGTCCACCACTAAACCCTGTCCTCTGGCACCACATCTGCCTGTTTAGGTGTCTCCAGGGATGTCAGCCCCCTCCTCAGACAGCCTGGGTCACCAAGTCCAGCTCCTGCCCCAGAACAGGACAACCCCAAAGTTCACAGCATGTCCCTGAGGGCCTTGTCCAAGTGTTTCTTGAATATTGTCAGGCCTGGTGCCATCACTGCTTCCCTGGGGAGCTCATTCTAATGCCCCACCACCCTCTGGGTGAACAATCTCTTCCTAATGTCCAACCTAAACCTCCCTCTGCACATCCTCCTACCATTCCTCGGGTCCTATTGATGGTCACCAGAGAGAAGAGGTCAGTGCCTGCTCCTCCTCCTTCCCTAGTGAGGAAGCAGGAGCTGCCATGAGGTCTCCCCTCAGTCTCTCTTCTGTAGGCTGAACAGACCAAGTTCCTTTAGGTGTTCCTCATACGGCTTCCCCTCTGAACCCTGCACCAAGGGGGAAGGGACTTCACTTGGCAGGGCTTTCTTGTGATCTCTGCAAAGCCCCTGTGAGACCCCCCTGGCACTGAGGCAGTAGCAGGTACTCCCATATCATTATTATTGGCCTTAACTGACTGATCTGGCTGTGCTGTGGAGAACCTGACTGAACCCTGCCTTAATCCTCCACCCCCAAACCTGTTGCATGGGTGGCATGAGGCCTTGCTCCTCGCTTTCCCCATGTCTAGCCTTGCTCAGGTTGCCTTAAGAAAGGGTCTGTCTCAGTGGTGGGCACAGCTCCTGAACAATGTTGATGTGCCAGGTTCTCTGCTGTCACCTTCACATCCATAACTTGATGTGAAACCTTGATGGAGGTGATGAGGGAGGAACAGTTCTTTTGTGTGGCTTCCTCCCCTCATGAAAAACTAACAGCCCTGTAGGTTATTTTTAAAAGCCCCTTCTCCTGCTTGTATCGTGCATGATTGCTGCCAAAGAGCTGGTCTCTACGTGCCACCAGCCTGGCTGTGTCTCCCTTCTAATGTCCCTGCTGAATCCCTCTATCTCTGCATCTCACAGTCAGCCCAGACATTGTCCAAAGCTGAACACACAGTGTTGTTTTTTGATGCTCAGCTCTTTTTTTGCCCATCGTTCTCCACTCCCTGCACTCCACCTTCTGGCCTCCCAAGCTGGACATCCTCCAGAGTACCTGTCTTTTTCCTGCTAAAGCTTCTGAAACCAGATGAACCGGAGCCTGTATTTCTGTATAAATAGCTTGGCTGTATCCCCTGTGCTTACAGGTGGTGGTGGAGAATGTGCCCTCTGTCACACTGGGTGTTTTTCCCCTTAACTCCACTCATCTGGCTCGAATCGATTTGCAAGCTCCTCTGGTCACGGACAAAACCCAGGAAATACAAACTAATGCAGCCTGACAACCTGGCCCTCAGAATGTACTGGAGCCAGAGCTGCTCCCTTTTCTTCCTTACTTTTTATCTGAACCCCTTGCAGTGTGTTGAGCTTTTAGGAAGTCTTAAACTTCTGGGACAGGCTTTTAGCTGGGACTCTAAGGTGGTGACACAGTACCAGGCCAAGCCACACAGGTCTGTGGTGACCTTGCAAACATGCCTTAAATTCTTAATATAGCACTAAGAGCTCCTTTTTCAGGACTTGTGCAAGGGAAAAACAGAGGTGTGCAATTAAGAGGTGTGTCAGGCACAGCACAGTCCCTCCTTGTGTGTCTTGATTTCCAGCCTGAGGTCACTGAAGCTGCTTGGGAGAGCTCTGAGGGGAGTTTCAGCGTTGGAGAACAACAGTGTCTGTAAACACGTTATGTTACTTTATTGAAGAACCATCTGTTTGTTCCTCCTATCTCTAAAAAGTGTCCATATAGACCCAGGAGGGCTCTGGCTGCCATTGCTGGATACTCCTGCAAAATGACCAGGCAGAACCAGTCTGTCCCTCAGCTGTGCCTTTAAGCAGCTCTGGAGCTAAGCCTGGGATCCTGGAGGAGTCACAGAGAGTCCACTTATTTGGGAAGGAAGCAGTTAAAGTTGTCAAAGTTGGCCAGGAAATTAAATAAAGTAGAAGCAGTGCTTAAGTCTCATGATGAGTAGCACAGAGCATTCAGAGGAGACCACAGTTAGAGGCAGTGAACAAGTGCTGTAGTGTCTGCAGCCTCCCTGCTTCCCCTCCTGCCTCCATTTACAGCACTTCAAAAATAAAAAAAAAATAAAAAGGATTGGGCTTGAGACCACAAGCTCAGAGCCAGTGGAGCTCAAATAGACTGCCAGCTGGACTGTGTAAGTAAAGCACTGATAACTTTTGCTTGCCTTTTCTGTTACTTCTGTCTTCTATACATAGCATTCCTTTGTGTCATGCAGGGCTGAGATGTAGGAGATGCAAGCAAGAGCTCCTTGCCTTTCCAACTTGCTATTTTTAATCTTTTCCCCTTGGATTTCTCTCAGGAGCTTTTGTTTTAATTCACAGTAAATCTTACCAGTCTTGTTTTATTTCTTTGGGAGAAGAGAGGGACCTCCTGACCCTGTTCTTTTGACCAGAAGCATTGGTGGAGAGACCCTGGGTGGGAACCTCTCCAGCTGTGTTGAGGCAGAAGTTTGGAGGCTCCTGTGCAGGATCCAGCCCCATTGGCATGGCTGGTGTGCCTGCTGCACTGTCTCTCTGGAACAAATAGTGTAAAGGAGACTGAAGAGGTGGTTTTTAAGGCTGTGCTTCTTTTGGGCAGAGCCAGTGGAGTTAGTTTTCTTTCTTGCTGTTTTCAGAGCGGGCATGGGAAAGATGAGGCACTGTTCTGAGGGGGGATTTAGGGCTCTGTTGTTAATCCTGTCAGACTTCTGATTTGGAACTGTGCTTCATGTTGGAATGGGACTTTAAGGAAGCTCTGTTTGCACTCTGTGTTTCAGACTGAACTGACTTGTAAAGTACTTTCTGGGAGCTTGGCAGATCCTTCCCATAATCTGTCGTGTTTCTGCATGTCCTGTGTTTCTGCATTAAAGGTGTATCTCCCTTGAGTGCCTGGAAAGCTGTTTGCCCCAGGAAAAACGCTGTGATTTACTGAGGAGTGGCAGGACTCTGAATTAGCTGTTTCCAGGGCAGAAGCAATAGATTGGGAAGCTAGTGGAGGCTGTGTTAACAGCAGTCATCTTATGGCTGAGACCTGACAAGACAGCTTTGTGTTTGGCATCTCCCCAGGCCTGGCTCGTTGACCTGTTGCTCCTGCTGGGCTCTGCCACAAGATACCCATTCAGGTCTCAGGTCTTTCCTCCCTTTTCTGGTGCCCTGGAGTTGTGTACGTGGCCTCCTTGTGTGTGTGAGGTGACGCAGCACTGGCTAAATGTTGGTGGAGCGTGCAAGTCCTAATACTTGAGCTAACAGTTTGTTGTTGTCAGATCTGCTCCTGGCTGCACAGCTCCCCCAACCAGCTGGGCCAGCTGAGCGGCCAGGGTGGCACTGGAGGGAAGGGACAGGAACCTCTATCTGCACAGAGCCTGCCTGTGTGCCCAGCTTGGTCCTGCTCCAAGGTGATGTTGTGAAGGAAGAGAAGTCCTGTGTGTAGCTGAGAGTCTTGCTGTTTTCCTTAAGAATCTGAGGAGTTGTGAAATGAAGGCTAGGGCTGCTCTGACCTGTGGTTGACAGCACGAGAGGGAAAGAAACAAGCCCTGGAGGGAATGTCCTCAGTCCTCCCTCCTGTCCCAGCCTGTTTGCTTTCTTAGGCTACTCAAAGGAATGTAGTGCAGCACCCAGGCAGGTGCACAGTGAGGTCTGTGCCCTCCAGGTGTGCACATGCCTTGAAATACCTGAGCCTACCTGAGCCTGCTGCAGCCACAGTCTGTTCCAGCTCCTGGCTCTGCAGGGAGTACTTGGGAATCTGCTCCAGTGCCCCACTCTCTGTACAAACATGTGGGGCAGGCAGCACTCACCCATTCAGACAAAAACACCTGCTGCTCAAGTGCTGGGTTTGTACAAGGCTAAACCTATTTAAAGAATTGGCTATAATAGAAACTTGTGTGTGTGGGTTTTTTTCTTCCAGGCATGGAATTAAAAACAGTGCCCTTTTTTTTGTGACACACTCAGCTCCTTGTCAGTCAGCTTGTCTCTTGAGAGTCTGCGCGGCAAACCAGAGATTTGCAGCTTGAAACATCCACAGCCATTGACTGGTTGCTGCTGCCACCCTGGGTACTGGTTTTCACACCAAGGCACAGGCGGAGACCTCAGAAGTTGTACCTCAGCGACTGGTTGTACTGGGGTGTTCCACTGGAAGTGATTTATTTTTAAAGAGGAATTTATCCACATGTTGGTTACCTCTAGTAACACAAAAGACTGCTGAAGTGGCCCAGTCTAGGTTATTTCCTCTTATGTTACTTAATATCCCAACCTTTTCAGGATCCCATAAAGTGTCTTTCCGTGTTGGGTACCAGCAGTGAGGGTTGGATTTGGTGTTGGAGCACTAATACAGCAGGGTGGGGAGGAGCTGCATGGGTCAGCATCAGGTTTTCCCTAACCCACACCAGGACCCTGCCCATCCACATGCAGCCACTTGTGATGGTAAATTAGAGAGAAGTTGGATACAACTCAACCACAAAGGGAGTTTTTAATCTCGTAAACAGCCAGGGCTTCTGTGGAGCTTATTGGAACCTGTGGAGTTTGGCAAGAGCATGAAATCCTAAAATGAATAAATAATTTAATTGGGCAGTAATCACTAGCCAGAATGTTGCATCCAGAGCAAAAGCAATGTACCAGTCAGCTGAAAGAAGAGGAGGGAGGAGGCAAGATTTTGGTGGGGGAGGAGGGAAGGTTCTTACATGACTCCTTTCCTCTTGCAGCACACTTACCTTTGATCCTGTGGTGTAAAGCACTTGGGTTGTTCTTCTTCCTTCCCTTCTGCAAAAGACAATTTGAAGGTTGTGTGTCTTGGCAGAGGATTCCTTTCCCAAGTGTTTGTATTTGGGGAGTTCTGTTTTAACCCTTGGAATGTTTCATCTCTGCAACAGTGTCCTCTTCAAAGCCCCACTGTATGGAAACCAGCATTTGTTCTGCAGGAAGGCTGTGGGAATGCTTTGCTGTGCCAGGGGAGCTGCTGCTTGCATTAGGCTCTTTTTTTGCCTTCCCCTGAACACTTCTCTGAGCTGTTTTTCTGGTACTAATATTTAAGCACAAACTGGAGGCAGAGTGAGCTAAAGAGTTGTAGCAGAAATATGGGCGGGGAATGCATTCAGCTTTTGGCCAGTGCCATTAGATGACAAGTTAACTTTCCAGGGGAATTATTGTGAAGTTGTCTAATGCAGTAAGAGATTGGCTGCAAACTCTGTCTGCACAGAGATGCAGAGAATACCTGAGCTGTGTGCTGCTGATGTAGCTTCTACCAGCTGCCTTGGGTGCAGGCAGGCGCTTGCATTGCTTAATTTCAGTGATTGTGGGGTATATTAATCCTTTCCCTTGAGTTCATGCCCAGCGCTCCTGACTTTGTTTCCTTGTCTTCCCCAAATCTTTCACTTTTCTCATTGCTCTCTTTAATTTAGCTCCAAAGCCTTTTGAGCTCACCCCCTGTCATTGGTGCTCTGTAAGGCTGCTCTGGCTGTCATAGAATCATGGAACCATCAAAGCTGGAAAAGAACCTCAGTATCATGAGGTCCAGCCCTCAGCCCTACACGCCTATGACCACTAAACCTCAGCACCAGGTACACCTGTTCTGAACACCTCCAGGGATGGTGCCTCCACACCTCCCTGGGCAGCCCATTCCAAGGCCTCACAAATTGTTCCTAATATCCAATCTGAACCTCCCCTGGTGCAACTTGAGCCCATTTCCTCTTGTCCCATCACTGGTCACCAGAGAAAAGAGGCCAACACCCACCTCATTGCAACCTCCTCTCATTCAGTTGTAGAGAGCAATGAGGTCTCCCCTCAACCTCCTGCTCTCCAGGCTGAACAGCCCCAGCTGCCTCAGCATCTCCTCTTAAGACCTGTTCTCCAGACCCCTCATCAGCCTGGTTGCCCTTCTCTGCCCCCTCTCCAGCACCTCCATGTCCTTCCTATCCTGCAGTCCCCAAACCTGCACACCTGCAGCCTCACCAAGGACAGGGGCAGGATCACCCCCCTGCTCCTGCAGGTCTCACTATTCCTGATGCAGGCCAGGATGCTGTTGGCCTTCTTGGCCACCTGGGCACACTGCTGGCTCATGTTCTGTCATGTCCTGGGCAACCAGGGTTTCCTGCACAGCTCTGCCATAAGGTTACTGTCGCAACCTGAAGGAGCTCCACCCTCAGCTTGGTGCCATCAGGAGTTTTGTTTGCTAGTGCTGCTTTCAGTTTATAAAACTTTTTGTAGAGTTTAATTTCCTCTTTCCAACTGTAAGTATATTCATAAGTATCTCTTTTATCTTAACACCCACTTTTTTTCCCAGTTGAAAACACTATTGATGATTTATCTGGAAGGAAATGTGTAACTTATTTTTTTATTATTATTATTTTTATTTTTTGTTTTGTTTTATAAAGTGTCTGCAGTTTGGTTTCTATTTCACTTTGTTTTACTTGAGCACTGGACTGGACCAGCAGGGCACACACTATTCCAGACAGGGTGGTCTTGGTACTTGAGGATCTTCAGGGGTGTCTCACCTGTGCTGTGCTGGAGTTGCCTTTGCCTGTCTCTGTCCCACTGACAGGTGATCTTCACAGAATCACAGAGTGTTTGGGGTTGGAAGGGACCTCTGGAGATCATCGAGTCCAACCCCCCTGCCAGAGCAGGACCAAAACCAGGGCAGGTCACTCAGAAAGGCATCCAGACAGGGCTGGAAAGGCTCCAGAGAAGGAGACTCCACAGCCTCTCTGGGCAGCCTGTCCCAGGGCTCTGTCACCCTCACAGGAAAGAAGTTCTTCCTCATGCTCAGGTGGAACTTCCTGGGCTCCAGTTTGGATCCATTGCCCCTCTTGTTCTAGGACTGACTGGTATTCCCAGGTTGTTTTCGGTCCTGTTGCTGCTTCTACCTGGTGACTTCATTTCACACCAGAAGCTGTCCCAGGTTCCATCCCAGGCTGTGCTGGGGTACAGAAGCCATGTCCACATCTAATCATGAGGTGTACTTGGATTTTTAACATAGTGTGTCCAGACGTACCTGATTTGCAGTAACCAGATTAGGGGTTTGGACTGGCAGCCTTTGGACTGTTTCTGTCATTGTGTGTAATGTGATTAGAGGGGAAAATGTGACAGTGTGAAGCTCATGGAAATGAAGCTGGATTGCCTGTGGCTGTTGCAGACCTTTGCCTGGTAACAGGCCTTGTACCCCCTAACGTAATTTCTTTGTTAAACATGTTCCCAATAAAATGCATAACTGTCAATTAAGAGAAATATTGTCATCTAATCCTTTAGTAGATGCAATTAAAAGTGGGGCTTGAGATATTTTAGCGTTTTGCATGACTGCAATGGAGAAGAGGCTTGGGTTTTTTCCTCTTACAGATAAGAAATGTTCCTTTATGCTGAGCACTCGTCCCCATGTGCCACCTCAATCAGATTAGGCTGCCTTTCTGCCAGGAATGTTTAGGATGGGGCAGCAATACAATGATGTAAAGCTCAGAGAGACACACCTCCTTTAAATTGTCGGCTCACTTTGGTGTTACCTCTGTAGTCAGAGTGCAGGACCACGAGGATGCTCCACAAGTTTATCCAAAGGCAGTGGTGCTCAGGGGCTTAAGAGCATTTTATTTTCTCTTGCAGTAGCAGCACATAAACCATCTTCTGTTTAGAAAACTGCTTCTTAGTATTTTTTCATTTGTTTGTTTTTCAGGGTCCCACTTTTCTACGTGCCTTTTGGAATATCTCTGTAGTAAAGATGTCTCAGATGGCTCATGATCACCCCATGAACAGCTCCATGTTGCAACCCACACATCCTCCTGAACATCACCATTTAACAGCAGCCCCGGGACATGGACACGGAGGATCTGACATGATGATGATGGTAAGTGGAAAAGTCATAATTAACCAGAGAGCTTTTCCTTGTCTGTGGTTCAGAATAACTTGTCATCTTAAAGACTATTCTCTTGAGAATGAGAGCTTAGCCTTGGAAGGCATGAATCAATCCAGTTAAAACCTAGACCATGTTGTGGCTCTCCTGGGGTGAGGGAGCGACATGAGGTGATAGGCAACATGAAATGTATTTCAGAGCTGGAGAACCTGTAGCAAAATCTTACAAGCAGCCAGGCTGGTGTCTGTTCTCTAGCCCGCTAAAGGCAGCAATGCAAAGTAAGCATTTTCCTGCAGGAGATGGATGGGGTTCTCCAGGATTGTTAGTGTTGGATAAAGCCTTAACCAGCACCAAAAAGGGTTGTGAACTGTTATGATGGATTGTGCTGACCTGCAGGTGACCAACCCCTTTGCCTTTTTCCTCCTGGTCTTCAAGTACACACTTGGTTTGGGCAACAAAGTGCTACCAGGGCTCTTTGCCACGTTGGCAGTAGTTGGTCCTGAATCTTGCTGCTTGAGTTAGCTTTGATTTAATCACACAAGTTCAGACTTGTCCATGCTGGCATCACTGAAGTTTGTAGCGATCCTGGCCAGAGTTTCCATGGAGATGACTCTAGGATCTGTGTCACTGTGTGTAGCCAGTTCTAGGGACTTCTTCAGCTTCTTCTCTCTTCTCTAAATACTGTTGGAGTGAGTTTCAGATTATTAAAACATGACTCTTGATGGTTAAAGTTTAAAAGGAAGGGAGAGGGAGTGCACTTCCGTTTCAGATGAGAATATACTCAGGAGTGTATTTTATAAGCCTTGAGGTAAAATTTGCCTGCCAGCCACATGGCCCAAAGAAGGAATCAAGAATTACTGCATCTGCTTAGATGGCAAACAGTATCATAGCAGGAGAGGAGAGGACATGAGCAGCCTTCCCCTTTCTGAACAAAACCCAGTAGTTCTGGTGAAACTTGAAGTCCAGCATTGTCACTGATGTCCTACTGAAGCTCGTCATATAATCTAACTGCTGAATATTGGCATTCTCTGATCTGTTACCTTCCATATAAATGCCATTTCTTTCAAGTATCAGGAGCTCAGTGGATAGTTACAGGACCCTGCCTTGCCCTGCAACTGAAAACTGTGATGAATTGCAGAAGATTTTGGATTAACCTTGCACATAAAACTGTCAGGAAAGGTAGCGAATAGGAAGAGCATCTCATGGCATAGACTGAACACATTTTCATGTGTGCATGTTCCCTTCCCTCACTTGCACCAGGTAACAGGCTCTGTTCCACCTGTGGTTCATGGAACTGGGCTGTAAAACTCTTTGGTTTGTGCAGGTTTTGTTTTAGATGTAAAAATGTTAAATTCATTAAAGAAATGGAAGTACTCTCTAAAAGATGTTTTATAGTAATTGCTGTTCTGGGGCTAATGAATGTCAGCTGGTTCTGATGGATGCTGAAATTAATAATAATTGTGATCTTCAGCAAATAACCTTAATTAAGCAATGAAGGGAGTTCAAAAAGAAGTTCCTCTAGCTCAGTGAGTACCTTACATGTGAAGACACTGTACACAGCTGTGGTCAGGGTATGCTAAACTACAATGTATTTGTCTGGATGGGAATATTATCTGAACTCCAGCTGGCTGGAGCATCACTGGTGTCTCCCCTTCCCACAGCATTGACTCTGCAGGCTCAGGAGTCCTTATCTTTACCTACAGGAACCTGTGGTCCTGGTTTATATATAATAGTCCTTGTACCTGTAAGCGAGCTTCTACTTCCCAGAGGACATTAGGAGGTTCTGCAGGGAGACAGTAGTAGACTGGTACAGTGTGGGGTGGGACTAGAGGGTTCACCTTGACAAGCCTTTGTCCATGTGAGCTTAAATCAGGTCCAGGTGGGGAGGAGAAAAGGACCTGTACCCCAGACTGTGAGTAGACAGGCAGAGGCAAGGATGAGCTCCACAGAAGTAACCTAAATCCCCAACTGCTTCTGATGCTCCAAAAGGAGAAAAGGAGCTCCAAAAGGAAGGAGAAAGCACTTTTCTGTAGCAGGTGCTGTGCAGAAGTCCAGAGGAGGCCACGAAGATGATCCAAGGGCTGGAGCAGCTCTGCTCTGGGGACAGGCTGGGAGAGTTGGGGTGTTCAGCCTGGAGAAGAGAAGGCTCCAGGGAGACCTTAGAGCAGCTTCCAGTGCCTGAAGGGGCTCCAGGAAAGCTGGGGAGGGACTTGGGACAAGGGCAGGGAGGGAGAGGATGAGAGGGAATGGATTAAAACTTTAAAAGCAGAGATTTAGGTGAGACATTAGGAGGAAATGAGAAAGAGAAACTACAGGGGTGGTGAGACTCTGGCCCAGGCTGCCCAGAGAAGCTGTGGCTGCCCCATCCCTGGCAGTGTTGAAGGGCAGGTTGGATGGGGCTTGGAGCAACCTGGTCTGGTGGGAGGTGTCCCTGCCCATGCAGAGGGGTTGGAACAATATGATCTATAAGGTCCCTTCCAACCCAAACCATTCCATGACTCTATGATACTAAAACCACACAGTCCCTTCTGCTCTTTTTGGACCTGAACCAAAAATGTACCTCCCCTCCCCCTGCATTTCCCCCCGACACACCTTTCCTTCCACTGGAACATAACCCCAAATAAGATGTTGGCCTGACATGAAAGCAAAATGTATAAATATTTTTAAAAAGAGAAGAATTCCTGCCTCTCTAACAGTTTGCTCCAACTAATAGGTTTCAGATGTCTCACATACTTCATTCATTCAGCCCCATTCAGTCTCCTAGGAGCCCCTGCTGTATTTATTAAACACAGCAATTGTGGAATGTTCAGCACTTACAGAATAAAACACACCAGTTATAGGGTTTTTTTCTTCGCCCCCCCCCCCAC
>NW_009952709.1:677116-684061 GCF_000747805.2 Chaetura pelagica | reverse complement strand
TGCCCCATCCCTGGCAGTGTTGAAGGGCAGGTTGGATGGGGCTTGGAGCAACCTGGTCTGGTGGGAGGTGTCCCTGCCCATGCAGAGGGGTTGGAACAATATGATCTATAAGGTCCCTTCCAACCCAAACCAGTCTGGGATTCTATGATTTTGGCCAGGGGCACTGCTTAAAAGAACTGCTCACTAGAATTGGAGCCTGGAGCATCTTTAGCTTGCGTATGTTACACTAGATTTACTGAATTGATTCTTTGAGTCTATCTTGTGAACAACTGAAATGATCTAAGTTCTTGTCAACACACAAATCTTGCTAAATCTTGTTGTGAGCTCCAGCTCAGGATGAGCTATTCAGGCTCATCTTGGTGTTCTTTGTTTTGGGCAGGCAATGACTTTCCACTTCAGCTATGAGAATGTGCCATTGCTGTTTTCTGGACTTATAATCAATACTCCTGGAGGTTAGTAAAACTGTCTTGTCCAGTCCAAACAAAAGTTTGCAATTGATCAATGTTTCAGGAATTATCTTGCTATTTATGCCAAGAACATGCAGGCACACTGCCTTGAGTCTGGTTTAAATGGCATCTGTGGGGTGAAAGAAAAAGGGAGATGTTGGTGGAGTTTGAGAATTTGACCAATCTTGCTAGCAAAAGTGACTGCTGGTTTCACTTCATGGGCAAAATTCCACTTTGTATATGGATTAAAGTCACATTTACCATCTGTCCCTGCGTGCACACAGTGCCCAGCCACAGCCTGTGCAGTTGTTGAACCACAGTGTCTCTTCTGAAGTGTTTCAAAGCAAACGGCTTTTGTTGCACAGATACAACCATGTTTCCTCTTTTTGTCAGAAATGGCTGGTGCTTTTGTGGCTGTCTTCTTCCTGGCCATGTTTTATGAAGGCCTTAAGATTGCCCGAGAGTGTTTGCTCCGTAAATCCCAAGTCAGCATTCGCTACAACTCCATGCCAGTGCCAGGGCCCAACGGCACCATCCTGATGGAGACACACAAAACTGTTGGGTAAGAATTCCACTTCATTCTAAGACACATTTCTTCAGCAGCTGGCAGAGGTGAAAACTGGGACAGAGAACACTTTATGCAGCCAGCATTACTCTCAGCAAAGTGTATTGATTCCAGACTGGGACTCTGTGCTGGAGTCACTTGGCCACCCTTTAGGATGGGGGACAAAAGCAGGAAGGCAGCAAGAAGTTAGCTAAGCTTGGTTTTGTTCCAGAGTAGTAATAAACACATTTAGGGAGCTCCCCAGAACAGAATTTGGGTTTTATAGCCAGTGACCCTGGCAGAAGATACTTAGGATGCTTCTGCAGACAGGCAGCCAAAGCCTCTACTCAGAAAAGCTGTTCTGCTTCTTGGGTGTGTGGGTCAAACAAGCTTGTAAAAGTCTGTTTCTCAGCTAAAAGTTTTGTCCTCCCAGCAAGTAGCTTGCTTCCTTTGCTATCAGTCAGCTCTTTGGGGATGAACAGTGACTGGTGCATGCAGAAGTCCATGTCCAGCCTGCTTCTCTGCCATTTCATGCCCACCTGGGCATCCTGGCAGCCTCAGAGCTGAGTTTCCTCTCCAGGTTTGCGTGTTTTCCCGTGTCTCAGGGGTGCTGATTGTCCTCTGGGTTTTGTGTTCTCAGACAGCAGATGCTGAGCTTCCCCCACCTCCTGCAGACTGTGCTGCACATCATCCAAGTGGTGGTCAGTTACTTCCTCATGCTGATCTTCATGACCTACAACGGGTACCTCTGCATAGCTGTGGCAGCCGGGGCAGGGACGGGCTATTTCTTCTTCAGCTGGAAAAAGGCGGTTGTTGTGGACATCACAGAGCACTGCCACTAACCCTGGCTGGGCAAGCAGCCTCTCCACCCCACTGCTCTCTTGAAGTGCAGCCATCACGAGGACTGGATCCACTGTTAAGCTGAAAGAGAAAAAATAACCCAAGAAAATCAACGGGAGTTCACCACGAGTTCCTAGCTGGGGTGCAGGGATGCGCGGAGCTGGGGTTGCTGCTCCCCCTTGCTGCGGGCTGGCAGCAGGGCTGGCTCTTGAGGGCCCCCTGGGAGCCATTCTTGGCTAGGATTTGCTTTATTCTTAGATTATGCTGTGATTGAAATTAGTTGGCTGACAGAAATGTAGAAATTATTCTTTTAAAGGAAAAAAAAAATAATTTTTAAATTGTACATGCTCATCTGCGAGGGTTCCATGAACAGTAGCTAAAGATCAGAGTTGCCAATGGAGACTGTATGTGTGAGAATGGCTATTTTAATTTTACTGGTTTTTTGTGTTTTTTTTCAATATGTACATAGTGCCAGGGGAGGAGATCCCCCTGACATTGTGGCTTTTGGGGCCAACGATGCCTTCTGTTGCAGAAGGACTGAGCCTCTGAGGAAGACTTGGTGCTGCACATCAGACACGCTCAGGAGTCCTGGCAAGGGAGTACTTCAGCATAAGTGTGTGACCTATCTGCTTCAGGGGGTCTGGATAAGTCTGTCCTCTGAGCCCCTCAGAGCATGATCAGTGTTGTTAATCATCTGAGTACCCAGCTTCATGGAACAATGTTTTGATTTGGCTGCTTTCACTTCCCAATCATGGAAATACACCGAGTAGATGCAGAACAGCATATTAACAGGGCAAAAGTATGTTAAATAAACCATTGAACCTGCATTTACTTCATGTTGAATTGGACCTGGATGGATCTAGAGCTAGGTTTTGGGTTTACTAAAACTAGTTCTGTAAATGAGGCAAGAGCTAAATAATCACTTTGTGACACTAAAGTTTAAAATATCTGAAGGGGGCATTCCTTGGTTGAGGTGAAGGAATTAAAACAACTGTGTTCCTGTAAAGGAGAGATCTGGGGAAGAGAAGAAAGATAAGACTACAGCAGCCTTCAGTCTCAAGTGAAGTTTGGGAGCTGATGGGCTTGAGATTATATTCCTGTATTCCTGTAAGTATTCCTGACCCAGATGACTCCTCTTTGTCTTTATAATTATGCTGTGACCTTGCTAGCGTGGAGTTGCAAGGGTTATCAGGGCCAGTGGTGGGCAAGTGTTGTAGGGCAGTAAAGAACTTCCCCTTCAGTTCTGAGCTCTGCACATTTCACAGGCAAGACAGGCTGTGACAGGCAGGAACAGCTTCCTGCCTGCCTGGTGCCCAGGGCATGCTCTGGTTTTCTAGAGAGCAGCTTTGGTTTAGCACTTCCTTGCTAAACCACTTCTTGTCATAGGGAATATTGTGCAGAGTTAAGAGGCAAAGCTGGAGTCTTTGTTCTGCCCAGGATGCCCAGTTTATGCCAGTAATTGGTTGAAGGGGAAGATGGTGGAATTTTCAGAAGGGCGCTGAAAAGCAGGCACCACCTTCAGAGTGGGACTGATTTCAGGGAATCCTTTTGAGATGAAAGTAGCAGGGCACATGCAGTAGCAGTGTTTTCTCCAAGGGTACTACTCCCACAAACCCTTTTGGAAAGGCAGTGGGAAATCTGTTATTGCCACAGCCAGGATCTGGAATTGCACCTCTGAAATCAACCATCTTGATGTTAAGTGTTTATTTGGACATCTTGTTCTCTTTGGGCAGTGCAAATACAGAATAAAAGGAGAGGACTTAAAAGCAGGCTCAGGCTTCCAGAGAGCTCCTTTCTCTAGCAAATTTGCATGTGATGAAAGAGGCAAAGTTATTCTCATGGAACAATTCCAGCCACCTCCTGATGAGAGATAGGAGAAGCTCTTCCCCAGTCTGGATCTTTGAAGGAAGTTGTGTCTGTCACAGGTTGCAGAAGGATGCACTGATGCCCTCTCTGCATCTCTCATGAAGGTAACCACCTTCTGTGCCCTCAAGCAATCATGTCTCTCTGTGAGAGCAGAAACCAGACCCTTCCAACCCCTGTGTGAGAGCTGTGAGGAAGTCACAGTGCTTGTCAGAGAAAGCTGAAGCAGTGAAGTGCTGGAGATGGTTGTTGATGTTTTGAGAGCTTTACACTGCAGGGGCTTGATCCCTGCAGGAGTTTGGAGCAACTTTGCCCATGCTGCTGGAATCTGATTCTCCTGAAGGTGCTGTGGTTGCTGCTGTGCTCAGATGTCTGGTTACAGGGCAGAGTCATGAGTGGCTTTGCATGATGACAACAGTTTCTTCATACACCTCTTGCTGTGTCTTTCTCCAAAACAGAACCTCTGCTTGGGCTGATCTTTTTGCTGCCACCTTTGATTCAAGTGATCAGAGGTGGGTGACTTGGGGATCAGATGATAGCTGTGGCTCTTGCCACACAAATTTGGTTCTTGTGTGAGCTTTTCTGCCTCACACTATGTGTAGCCCTTGTGCCCTGGAAATTGTTTCCCCCCTGAGGATGAGAACCTCAGTCTTCAAAGGGTCTTCTCCTGCCCATGCTGACACAGAAATGGGCACCCAGCTTTCTCCAGTGTGCAGAGAGTGAAGTGGTGCTGACCTAGCAGTGGTTGGCTGGGATGCAGGAGCCTGGGCAGAAGCCTCCCAAGGTTCCCTCCAGTGCCCAGCAGCCTGTGAGGGCAACGGTTGGAGCACTGGGCAGCACTCCAGTCATAAATGGGAGCCCAGGCTGGGCTTTGGAGAGGGGTGTGTGAGGGAAGGTCTTGAAGAGCAGGTGGTTAAGGAGAGAAAGGAACCTTTCCAGTCTGTGTTTCCCTGCCAGCTCTGGCCAAGCTTTCTTTTGGTTCAATGTTGACAATCCAGAGATGTCACCTACCTCCCTGTGTCCCAGCCCGCCCTGGCCCACCAGATGCTGCCATGGTGTTGGCCCAGGTTGCTGTTTGCTGTGCCAGAGTCTGAGCAAAACCTGGCCTCACCATTCATGTCTTCTGACTGCTTGGGGTGCAGCCCCAGCCTTTCTGCTGGCTCTGTGTAAAGTTGTCCTGATAACACTAAACTCACTCTAAGTAGAGCCTGGAGGGAGGTGAAGACTCTAAAAATTACAAGACTTGAGTAAATGAAGTGTGTCTGTCACGAGACATGTAGCATGCTTGGAATGTGATGTTCTGCATCATTGTATCCTGGTGTTTGGTCTCCACACACTGTGCCTCTGGATTATCATCTTGAAGAAGTGCACAAACTATCTGGGCTGTGTCCATCAGCTGGTTTTCTCTGAGTGCCTTTTCAGTTTGTCTGGAGCCAGTCCCACCAAATCCAGCAGGATTTCTAGTTCTGTTTACAGTGGACTGTCATTTTTGGTTTTACTCTTGCTCTTTGTGGAGGTAACTTGTCTAATGTTACTGTGAATGTCAAGAATCCCCTGTATATAATTAACCAATAAAATCGATGCATTTTACTGTGGTGGATGTGAGTTCTGGAATTTCACATTTGTAAACTTTCCTTACAGAGAAGTGGAAGAACAGTTTTAGGGAGCTGCAGTAATTACTGAGCCCTGTGCAGCAGGGAAGACCTGTCTCCCTCCCAGTGTTTTACTCTGGATTGTCATCATCTGTACAAGAGAAGCAAGGGGCTGGGTTGGGTTTTCATCCCTGTGCCACCAAAGGATGCCTGGAACCTCCTGAAGGTGTCTCCCTGTCAGACTTGGAGCATTCTCTGCCTGAACAGCAGAGCAACCCCTGGGAGGTTTGTGGTGTTGGAGCAGCAGCACAGCTCTAGGCCAGACTGTTCTGTGTGTTTCCCCTGGCCTGGAATTTGATGCACCTACAACACATGAAGCATTAATTTAGCATGTCTAGTTGGGAGCGTTGCCTGAGACAGGGAAAACTACAACTGCAGGTGGCAGGACAGCCCCAGCAGGAGCAGAGATCCGGGAGTTCCCTGCGGGTGTGCTGGCCCCTGCTCTGCCTCCTTCCCCAGCTGGAGGGAGCAGCTTCTGAAACACCAAAAACTTGCATGTTTTTATACCTTGCTTCCTTCAGGCCACCTGCCTACACACCTGAGTCCTCCTTTTTGGGGCTCTGCCCTGTCTCACCTTGTGTTACGTGCCCAGGCAGCTGGTGGTGGCACCTGCTGTCAATCCTGGTGGTGTCAGGAATTGATCCACCTTTCTGCTCCTTCTGTGACACCATCTCTTCAGAAATAGTTGGTGACCTTTGGTCCAAGGAATAAACACTGCCAGCAGCCACCTGAACCCCCATCTCAGGGTGACAAACCAGTGCTCCCCAGGGCTGAACGGAACCACAACAGGTAAAGGAAAAACTGCTCAGCCAGAAGACGTGGGATGTTGTTCCCAGGCTGCTCCACCCTGTGCAGGTTTGCAGCCAGTCCCTGCTGAGGGCCCAGTCCCCATCCCAGCTGTGACACTGAGATGCTCGGGACTGGGGGGTTTCAGCAGAGCTGGGAGCTGCTCCCGGGCTGCAGGAGGGGCCCTGCCTGTCACCCAGAGCTGTGGCACCTCTGCCTGCCTTCCCAGCCCCTCCCCAGAGGGGTCACCAACGTGTGGGGCTGGAGCTTTACACGGACACGTTGCCCTGGCACCGTTTTTTGAGGCACATCACGAGACCCTCCCACAGACCCTGCTGCAGGGGCACTTCTACCCGCTGGCTGTATCGGGGTGTAGGAAACACCCCTCGGTGTTCCCACCCTGATCTGCACAGCCACCTAAAGCACCTTCTTATCATTTATTATTATTTTAATTAAAAACCCCATTTATTTAAAACAAAACACTTGGCCAAGGGGCATTCACGGGCGTGTTAACCGCACACACGGGCAAAATACCCCCCAACAAACAACACACAAACATCACAAAGAGGAGGCGGGGATGGCTCGTCCCTCCCGGATGCGGGTCCCCGGTCTGGTGTCGGGTCCCTGTCCCCGGTTCCCGGTCCCTGGTTCCCGGTCCGGTTCCCGGTTCCCAGTCCGGTTCCTGGTCAGCCGGTCCCTGTCGCCGGTTCCCGGTCCCTGGTTCCCAGTCCGGTCCCTGGTTCCCGGTCCCTGCCGCCGGTCCCCGGTCCCCGGTGCCGCCGCTCGGACTCGAAGGATCCGGAGTGTGGGGCGC
>NW_009952709.1:669247-674331 GCF_000747805.2 Chaetura pelagica | reverse complement strand
TTGTGGCCCCCCCCGGGAGGTGTTTGGGGTCCCCCTGGGAAGGGTTTTGGGATCCCCCCCGGAAGGGTTTTAGGGATCCCCCTGGGAAGGGTTTGGGGTCCCCTTGGGAAGGGTTTGGGATCCCCCCCGGGAAGGGTTTTAGGGATCCCCCTGGGAAGGGTTTGGGGTCCCCTTGGGAAGGTTTTTGGGTCCCCCCTGGGAAGGGTTTGGGGTCCCTTGGGAAGGTTTTGGGGTCCCCCGGGCCCGGCTGCTCCGACCAACACTGAACATCCCGCCTTTGCCTCCCAGGCCGCCAAGCCCAAGCCCCCCGAGGAGGGCGAAGCTCCCCCGCCCAAGAGAGCCCCCATCTTCTACGGCAGCCTGGAGGAGAAGGAGCGGGAGCGCCTGGCCAAGGGGGAGCCGGGGCTGCTGGGGAAGGAGGGGATGAAGGCTGCGCTGGAGGCCGGGAACATCAACATCAGCAGCGGTGAGCACCACGGGGCTGGCAGGGACCCTGCAGGGTCAGCTCTTCCAGCCCCCCTGCACAGGGACCTCGGTCTCAGGTTCACCTCAGGAAGGCTGATCCTGAGTGTCTGCAGGGATGGGGCCTCCAACACCTCTTTGGGCCACCTGTTCCAGTGCTTCACCACCCTTGTAAAGAACTTCTGCCTAATGTCTAATGTAAATCTGCCCTCTCCCAGTTTAAAACCATTACCCCCCATCCCATCCCTCCCTGTCCTTGTCCCAAGTCCCTCCCCAGCTTTCCTGGAGCCCCTTCAGGCACTGGAAGCTGCTCTAAGGTCTCCCTGGAGCCTTCTCCTCTCCAGGCTGAACACCCCAGTTTTCTCAACCAGTCTTTGTAGCAGAGCTGCTCCAGCCTTCAGGTCATTTTTGTGGCCCTTCTCTGGACTTGTTCCAACAGGTCCATGTCCCTCTTTTGTTGGGGGCTGCAGAGCTGGACACGTTACTCCAGGTGGGGTCTCAGGGGAGCAGAGCAGAGGGGCAGAGTCACCTCCCTGGCCCTGCTGGTCACGCTGCTTTTGGTGCAGCCCGGGATGAGATTGGCCCTCCAGGCTGCACGTGTGCTCATGTCCAGCTGTTCCTCCATCAGTACCCCCAGTCTACAGAGCTGCTGTCTGTCATCCTGTCCCCCAGCCTGTACTGATGATGATTGCTCCTACCCAGGTGCAGGACCCTTGGCCTTGTCTTGCTCTGGATTGTGACACTTTCAAAAGTCTCTGAATTTTCATGGAATTGTCAGAGATTGAAGTGACCTCTAGAGATCATCCAGTCCAGCTCCCCTGCTAAAGCAGGATCCCCTAGAGCACATGACCCAGGGCTGCATCCAGGTGGGTCTTGAATGTCTCCAGAGAAGGAGACTCCCCACCCTCCCCGGGCAGCCTGTTCCAGGGCTCTGTCACCCTCACTGTAAAGAAGTTTTTAATCATTTCCATGTCACTTCCCATGTTCCAGCTTGTGCCCATTGCCCTTCATCCTGTCCCTGGGCACTGTTGAGCAGAGTCTGGCTCCATCCTCCTGCACCCACCCTGAGATACTTGTAGGCATTGATAAGGTCTGTCCTCAGCCTTCTCCTCTCCAGGCTGAGCAGTCCCAGCTCTCTCAGCCTTTACTCATCAGGGAGATGCTCCAACCCCCCAGTCATCTTTGCTGCCCTCCCCTGGACTCTCCAGCAGTTCCCCATCTCTCTTGAACTGGGAAGCCCAGAACTTGTCCCAGTTCTCCAGCTGTGGCCTCACCAGGGCAGAGCTGAGGGGTGGGATGGCCTCTCTCGACCTCCTGGCACCTCTCGACCTCTTCCTTATGCACCTCAGAATTCCATTGGCCTTTTTGGCCACAAGGGCACATTCCTGGCTCATGGATCATTTACTATCTACCAGGACTCCCAGATCCTTCTCCTCAGAACTGCTTTCCAGCAGTTCCACCCCTAACCTGTATTGGTGCAGAGGTTCTTCCTCCCCAGGTGCAGGACCCTACACTTGCCCTTGTTGAACCTCATCAGATTCCTCTCTGCCCAGCTCTCCAGCCTGTCCAGGTCACCCTGGATGGCAGCACATCCCTCTGGACTGTCACCACCCCTCCCGGTTTGGTGTTGTCAGTGAGCTTGCTGAGGTCACACTCTGTCCCCTCATCCAGGTCATTGATGAAGATATTGAACAAAACTGGACCAAGTATTGACCCCTGGGGGACACCACTGGCTACTGGCCTTAACCTCCACCCTGCTCCATTGGTTACAACCCTCTGAGCTCTCAATCCACCTCACTGTCCAACCATCCAGCCCACACTCCCTCAGTTTCCTAATGAGGTTGTTCCAGGAGACAGTGTTAAAAGCCCTGCTGAAGTCAAGGTAGATGACATCAGGTGCTCTCTCCTCATCCAGTTATGTCATCAGAGAAGGCTACCAGATGGGTCAAGCATGATGTACCATTGGTAAATCCATGTTGACCACTCCCAATAACTTCCTGTTTGTCAGTGTCTTTAGAGATGACATCCAGAACGAGTTGCTCCATCATCTTCCCAGGGACAGAGGTGAGACTAACCAGCCTGTAGTTCCCTGGGTCCTCCTTCTTGCCCTTTTTTGAAGACCGTAGTGATACTGGCCTTTCTCCAGTCCTCAGGCACCTCTCCTGTTCACCATGACCCTTCAAAGATGATGGAGAGTGGCCAGAAATAACATCTGCCAGCTCTCTCAGCACTTACTGGTGCATCCCATCAGGACTTGTGGATGTCCAGTTTGGCCAAGTGGTCTGTAACCTGGTCCTCCTCTACTGAGGAAAAGTCCTCTCCAGACATTTCCCCTTGCCTCCAGGATCTGCAGCCCATGCTTTAGCAGTGAAGACTGAAGCAAAGAAGGCATCAGTAATTGCCTTCTCTGTGTCTTCCACCACGGGGGTGCCCACCTCGTTCACCAGTGGACCAACATTGCCCCTGCTCTTCCTTTTTCTGTTGATAGACTGAAAAAACCTCTTCTTGTTCTCTTTAACTGCAGTGGTCAGGTTGACTTCTGCTTGAGCCTTGGCCCTTCTCGTTTCCCCCTGCAGAGCTTCCCTACAGCTTGGTATTCCTCATAAGTTGCCAACCCCCTTTTCCAAAGGCCGCCAACTTTCCTTTTGTTCCTGAGGTCCAACCAGAGCTCTCTGTTCAGCCAGGCTGGTCCTTAGGGTCCTGGGGATGGGCTTCTCTGCCCTGAGAGTTCCTGCTTGGAGTACAATCAGCCTTCCTGGGCTCCTTTGCCCTTCAGGACTGTCTGACAAGGGATACTCACAGTCTCATAATCTCTTCTGGTTGGAAAAGCCCTTCAAGATCATTGAGTCCAACCACTAGTCTTAACTGCCACATCCACCACTAAACCCTGTCCCCTGGCACCACATCTGCCTGTTTAGGTGTCTCCAGGGACGGTGGCTCAGCCACCTCCTCGGACAGCCTGGTCACCCAGTCCAGCTCCTGCCCCAGAACAGGACAACCCCAAAGTTCACAGCACCCTGAACCACTCTCAGCCATGCTCTGAAGCAGGCCAGAGCCTTCCCTGTGGAGCCCAAGGTGCCATTTCTGCTGCCTCCCCTTGGAGCATCGCTTAAAAACGCGCGACCGTCGCCTCTTTGGGTCTTCTCTTTGAGAGGGCTCTCTCATCCAGCTGCTGCTGCTCCACTCGGCTGCTTCTAATCCGTGGCTGTGTTTTTTTTTGTCCAGGTGAGGTCTTTGACCTGGAGGACCACATGAGCGAGCGGCAGGCCGAGGTGCTGGCGGAGTTTGAGCGCAGGAAGCGAGCGCGGCAGATCAACGTGTCCACGGACGACTCGGAGGTCAAGGCCTGTCTGCGCGCGCTCGGGGAGCCCATCACGCTCTTCGGAGAGGGGCCTGCAGAGAGGAGGGAGAGGTGCTGTGTCTGCCAGCAGGGAGCTGGGGTTGGCCTTGGGGGTGGTGGTGCAGGGAGGCAGGCAGAGAGGTCTTGAGGTTTGTTTTTTTTTGTCTTTTCCAAGTCAAATTCAGGTCTTTCTAAGCTTGGCTCTGTTGGGTTTTGTTGAATCATTGAATAGAATGGTAGAATGGTTGGGGTTGGAAGGGACCTTCAAGATCATCCAGTTCCAACCCCCTGCATGGGCAGGGACACCTCCCACCAGCCCAGGTTGCTCCAAGCCCCATCCAACCTGCCCTTCAACACTGCCAGGGATGGGGCAGCCACAGCTTCCCTGGGCAACCAGGGTGAGTGTCCCACCACCCTCAAAGGAAAGAACTTCTTCCTGATGTCCAACCTGAATCTTCCTCTCTTTTTTCAGACCATTGCCCCTTGTCCTCTCACTACACACCCATGTCAAAAGCCCCACCCCAGCTTTCTTGTAGGCCCCCTTCAGATAATGGAAAGTTGCTGTAAGGTCACCAGGGAGCCTCCTCTTCTCTAGGCTGAACAATTTCAGTAGTTAAAACAGCAGAATTGAGACCAATGTAAAAAAGGAAGCATGAACTTAAGTTCTTTTAAGTGGTTTCTGTGTAACATTTGGGGGGCAGCAGAGGAGGTGCTGATCTCTGTCTGGTCATAGGGCATGAGAAAATGGAATGAAGCTGAATCGGGGGAAGTTCAGAATGGACATTGGGGAAAGATTCTTCACTGAGAGGGTGGTTGGTCCCTGGAACAGGCTCCCTGGGGAAATGGTCATGGATCCAAGCCTGTCAGAGTTCAAAGAGCATCTGAATGATGCTCTTACTCATGTGGTTTAGTTTTAGGGGACCCTGCAAAGAGCAGGGATTTGGACTCGAGGATCCCTTCCAACTTGAGAGATTCTGTGTTTCTAAAAACGCTGAGGAGGAAAGAAAGGCAGAGAGTGATGATTTGTCAGGTTAGCTGAGAATTCAGAGTGAATTAATTGACATGACTTCATGTGTTTCTTTCCAGGCTGAGAAATATCCTTTCAGTGGTTGGCACAGATGCATTGAAAAAGACAAGGAAAGATGATGACAGGTCCAGAAAATCCAAGGACGAGGTAACAGTCCTTCCTGTTCCCTCAGTATGAGGGAGATGGGTACAACACCCTTTGAGATGCCTTACTTTGATGGTCTCTTCTATGTCCAGGGCTCTTGGTTTTGGTCAG
>NW_009952709.1:657931-669219 GCF_000747805.2 Chaetura pelagica | reverse complement strand
TGTGGCAGTGGGTGCTCTGTCCCACAGGGCACATTCTGTGCTGCACACAGTGTGTGAAGGAGGAGAGTTCAGACTGTCACTTGGTGTAGAGTCCTTTGTTGTTGTTTGTCTTCATACGCAGGAAGAAAAATACATGTTTCTGCTCCTGCATCTGTTTCTGCCTTTGATTCTTCTTGTTTTCTGCTTCTCTTTTCTCTTTCCAGAGGCCATCTTTTCCATATTATTTTAGAGGCCTGCTGTGAGGACAGTTTTTGTAGCTCTGGGCTTTCATTTTACTGGGTGATGTGCAGGGCAGGAGCTGTACATCCTGAAGTAAAATGGGTTGGTGTTCAATGGGAATGTTTCTGACGTGGCAGCACATCAGCATCTGAGCTGTAGGACAAAGATTTTCTGAGCCTTATAGTTATGCAAGAGGCCCTTGGAAAGAGGCTCTAACACAGCAAGGTGTAAGAGCAGATGCTGTGGTGGTTCTTCTATACTAAGAGGAGATTATCTAAGGTAGTGGGATGGAAGAGCAGGGTCACAGTAGCTTTTTCTTCAGGTTTGTTCTGTTCCTTACAGTATCAGCAAACCTGGTACCACGAAGGACCACGCAGTCTGAAGACAGCAAGGCTGTGGCTGGCCAACTACTCACTCCCCAGGTGAGGGAGGGAGGAGAGAGATGGGACCAATGGAGGAGGGAGATGGGACCTTCTGTAAAATCCAGCAGCTCATCCTGCAGCGGGTGGAGCGGGACACGAGATCACAGGAGTGGGGACCACACACTGGTAGACAAGCCCACTGAGCTGAGAGCTCGAGTTCTCAGTGAGTGGCTGTAGTTTTAGCCCAGGCTGGGGGAAGCAGGGGGGGCAGCAGCAAGGCAGGGATGTAGGGGCTTGTGACTCCACCTTTGCTCTCCACAGGGCAGTGAAGCGGCTGGAGGAAGCTCGTCTGCTCAAAGAGATCCCAGAGGCAACCAGGACATCACAGAAACAGGAGCTGCACAAATCCCTGCGAGTAGGTTGGGTAGCTGCTCAGCTGCTGTTCTCACAACTTGTTTGCTGATCCTCCAAGGAGGTCAGGAAGGGATCAGCTGCCCAGAGGTGCTCTCCAGATACCTGTTGTTTTCTGTGCTGTCATCTGCTGAAAAGCTCTGCTTTCTGTCTTTCCCTGGGTTCTGTGGTTCAGAGATGTACTTCCACTGTTCCCTTGCACAGCAGAGAGCTGAGAACACATCCCTGCTTTGCCTTCTCACTGGCCTGTAAAGCTGAAGGAATTTATTCCTGGCTCTGTCACAGGTGTAGCTGGCTAGGAAGGGGCTGCCTCCTTTCCTCTTCCTCTGCAATGGTCACGAGTGTATAAAACCAAGGGAAATAACTACCAACACAGTAGTACAGCTCATGTTATGGGTGACTCTGAGACACCCTTTTCCAGCACCTTAAGGCAGATTCCCAGCTCAGCCCAGGAGTGAGACACAAGCACACACTGTGCTGCTGCTCCTGTCCTGGTTACACTCAGAGGCATTACCTGCCTCTCCCCCAGCACAGCCTGCTGCCTGCCCTGCTCTCTCTGCTTGCATCCCTGGCTGAGCTGTAGAAAGAGATCAAAGCTACAGTGAGTTCTGGCAGAGCCATGGTCCCAGAGCAGGCCTGTGGGCAGTGGGTGGCTGAGCTGTGCCCCTACACTGTGCTGGCTCCCATGGCCAGCCTGGCTCCATGGCCCTCCTGCTGGCAGCTGGAGTGTTTCCAAGGCAGCTCCTCACTTTGAAAGTGACTTTCCAAAGGCCTCTGCTGCCTCCTGTGTTCATTTAACTCCTTCAGCTCAGTCTTTGGCCAGGGCTTTTCCTGGGTTGTTTGTACTTTCTGAATTATTTTTAATTTGTACTTGGTTACAGTCCTTGAATAACTTCTGCAGCCAGATCGGAGACGATCGCCCACTGTCCTACTGCCACTTCAGCCCCAATTCCAAACTCCTTGCCACAGCCTGTTGGTAAGTTGTGTTTTATAGCACTGGGGGCTGGGAGAGCAGGGCAGGAGTGATGGAGAGGGATGTTAGCAGAGGCCTGTGAGTCATGAGAGTTCAGAAATGCTTTTTCTTCCTACTCTGAACTCTCTCCTCACCCTGTTTTAGAGCTTAGCAGAGACTTCAGTCTGAGCCCCCTAGTCCCTGTGGCTGGTTGCCCAATGTGTGTTGGTCTTTGAGCCACTGGAGACCTCCTGGGCTCATTTTGGAGCTCTGTGTTTGACCTGTTCCTTCATGATCCTGTCTCTATCTTGTCTTCACCAGGAGTGGCCTGTGCAAGCTCTGGTCTGTGCCTGACTGCAACCTTGTTCACACCTTACGAGGTAGAGCCACTTTCACTGAGACTGCCTAAGTTCTTTTGTTCCTCTCTGGGTTGAGTTCCCGTATTTTAATTACTTTGTGACTCAAATGTCATGTTCTTGGGGCAGGTTTTATTCTGCTGGGAGCACTTCTCAGGCTTGCAGAGCATGGGCATGTGTCTCATCATCAAGAGGAAGTCTTGGCCTTTCTCTTAGAGCTAACACCCAAGCTGGCTCTTTCTGTTTCTGAATAGTTCTGTGTTTTGAATCCTGGTTGGAGTTACTGTGAACCAAATACCAGCTTTTTTAGCCAACTCACTTAGCAATGAGGTTTGTTGAAGTGTGCTGGGTCACAACTTTGACTAAATACAAACATCAGGACAAATCTCTTGATTCATATGTTGAATTTCCCCTGCATTTAGAGGGTTCCAAACCTTGGTATTTGATGCTCTGAAGTGAGTGCTGCTGGAAGAACAGGATGGATATGTCTGGTAGTTACTGCAGCAGTTACTGCAGCTTCACCCAGTGTGGGAGGACACTGAAAGTGTTCTCTGGTCCCTGGCTAATTAGTAACAGAGAAATGCTGCTTTTCTGAAGAATTGGCCAGGATGACATGGCAGGTTATGAATGTTGATTTTCCTTTCTCTTAAGGACATAGCACCAACGTAGGAGCAATAGTGTTCCATCCCAAAGCCACTGTCTCCATAGAGAAGAAGGATGTCAACCTGGCCTCGTGTGCTGCTGATGGATCCGTCAAACTCTGGAGCCTGGAAAGGTCAGAACGAGACCAGCCATGCACAGCTGCAGCCATGTGCTTTTGGGTTTATTTTGTGTTACTAGACATTGGAGAATTACCATCCTCCTGCAAATATAAGCTTTTCTTGTAGCTTTAGAAGTGCAATTCCTGGCCTCAGTATGTGCCACCTTCTTCAGAAGGAAAAGAGATCACTCTGATGAGGGGAATCGAGGTGAGGGGAAATTGTCTGAACAGAATCAAGTCAGAATTGCTGCTGGGCATTGGTAAACTGCTGTGGGTCATGGATGGAAGATCTGGAGATTGTTTCATTCTAACTTTTCATTTAGGATAAAATTTCCCCTCTTGGCTATTAACAAATCAACTTTAAAGTTACTGGGAAGCACCAGAGTTCAGAGAGGAACTAACCAAGTACAGGACCACACTCGAAATTCAGCCTGTCACGAAAACAAGGGGCTCTGTTGTTGCACAGTGTTGTTTTGGGAGGTGGGCAGCATCTTTCTCAACCTGTGAAGAGGAGAATGGTGTGAAATCCCAGCCCAAGCATCAGCTGAGTTGGAGAAGTGGGGTCCTGCAGGGCACCTGAGGAGATGCAGCAGCTCTGAGCCCCTGGGCTGTCCAAGCCCCTGTTGCTAATGGCAGCAACCTGGGGTGCTGAGGGATGGGCTGTTTGTTGGAGTGACCACATCTCTTTGGCTGCCCTGTTAGAATGAAATTCTAAATGCTGTCCATGTCCTTTGCTGAAGGCTACAGACCTGCTGCCTGTAATTTTGGGAGAATAAATACCCACTCTGTCTTGACTGCCCTGCAGTTCCTCAGCACAGCAGGGTTTGCTGTGGGTGGGGGTGTCTTCAGTGTGGTCACAGAAAAGCTTCCTGCTGCCCAGGGGTCTGTGCTTCCTTTCTGCTGTTACAGAGTCACAGAGTGGTTAGGGTTGGAAGAGACCTGTGACGATCATCTAGTCCAGCCCCTCTGCTAGAGCAGGGCCACCTACAGTAGATCCCACAGGAACACATCCAGATGGGTTTGGAATGTCTGCAGAGAAGGAGACTCCACAGCCTCCCTGGGCAGCCTGTCCCAGGCTCTGTTACTACTCTGTTACTACTTTCAATGTGCTGTTAACAAGGCCCTCATTAACTTTCAGGAAATATTTATCCCAGGAGAGCTTTATAACCAACATGAGAGTGAATAAAGAGGTTCCACTTGCAGCTTTAGCTGTGTGAACAAGAGGTAGAATTCAGAGTCATTAGTTATAACTATGATCATCCTGTCTGGCTGGTGTTTAATTAGCAGCTCTTGCTGTGATCAGTTTTGGCAAAGCCTGGCTAGAGCCAACCACTCTGATGATTGTCCTTTCTGTTTTTCAGTGATGAACCAGTGGCAGATATTGAAGGACACAGCATGAGAGTGTCACGTGTGATGTGGCACCCATCTGGGAGGTTCCTGGGCACGACCTGGTATGGAGACTGGTGTTTTGCTTTCAGACATGCATGGCCATCAGCCAGCTGGCTGGTAGCCCAGAGGGTACCAGTGCTTACCCACAGCAGAGCATGGGCAAGGGTTGGCTGTTCCTGGCAAGGGCTGGGTTGTTGCCATGTAAATAACAGCAAGTCACTGGGATTCCTTTCTCTGCCCCTCTTGTGAGACCCTGTTTGTCTCCAGCTATAATAAAATGCCTCCAGAGTCAGAGAAACACCCAGTTACTCCCCCTGGAGACACAGGGAGCTGGACAGATGCTTTTGTTTTCACAGCTACGATCACTCGTGGCGCCTGTGGGACCTGGAAGCTCAGGAAGAGATTCTGCACCAGGAGGGGCACAGCAAAGGGGTCTATGACATTGCCTTTCACACCGACGGGTCTCTGGCCGGGACGGGGTGAGTTTGCTTTGCCTCAGGATTGGACGTGAAATATCAGGGGTTTGTTGCTGACTGATGCCCAGTGCCCCACTGATGGCTGCTGGTGAGGCCCAGGGTAGCCCAGCAGTTGCTGGGGACTCCAGAGGGTGACACTCAGATTCTCTCTTCCCAGAGGTCTGGATGCTTTTGGCCGGGTGTGGGACTTGCGCACGGGGCGCTGCATCATGTTCCTGGAGGGCCACCTGAAGGAGATCTACGGGATCAACTTCTCCCCAAATGGGTGAGGAAAGAACTCGCCCGCTTTGTGTAGAACCTCTGGGTACAAACCCCAGCTCCCAACAGTGTGTTCTTCCTCCACCCTTGGGCAGGTACCACGTTGCAACTGGCAGTGGTGACAACACGTGCAAGGTGTGGGACCTCCGCCAGAGGAAGTGCATCTACACCATCCCTGCCCACCAGAACCTGGTGACCGGCGTGAAATTCGAGCGTGAGTCCCTCCTGTCCCACCTGCCTTGTCCCTGCTGAGCTGGCAGGGGATGGGGCAGCTCAAAAACCACACGTGGAGGTCAAGAAGCAGAGAACACTTGTCATGTTTTTATTCTCACATCTCACTTTTTCCCCCTTTCTCATCCTCCACAGCCAATCACGGGAACTTCCTGCTCACGGGCGCCTACGACAACACGGCCAAGATTTGGACTCACCCTGGCTGGTCCCCCCTGAAAACCCTGGCTGGTCATGAGGGGAAGGTGATGGGACTGGACATCTCCCTTGATGGCCAGCTGATAGCAACCTGCTCCTACGACAGAACCTTCAAGCTGTGGACAGCAGAGTAGCTGGGAGGTGCTGCTGCGGAACTGGAAGGGTCTGTGGCTTTCAACTCAGACTTGCTTTTTTTTTTTTTTATATTAAAGAACAAAAAGGAATGGGCTGTTGGAAGGGGCATTTCAGCAGCTGGCATCACTGGCAGGTTGAGGTGGTTTGGTAGCACTTGTGTTTGCCAGGGCTTGGTTGGAGTCAAATCTTGGGTGATTTTTATTTCCTTTTTTAGGACTTTTATACCATGGCTGTGCAGCTGCAGTTTTTGTACTGCTCTCTGTGGTCAGGTGGAGATGATCCACCTGCTTCCACCCTCCCTCCCACATTAAGCTGACAGTTTTTCCTCAATCTGTTGTAAATATCTGTAGGTAGCCACACAGCCCCTGGGGTACAGCGTGTTGTGCAGGCTGTGTTAACACCCTTCTTGCCTGCTGTTTTCCAGGAGCCTTTGGGAGGAGTCTGGCTTCAAACTTCAGCTAAAGAAGGGAAAGCTGTCAGGGATAGAGGAACACAGCACCTGCCTCCCCTGCACCTGCAGAGGTGGCTGTAGGGGTCTGCACCCCCTCGTGTTCCCTCACAGTAGGTGGTAAAGGCCAGGAATGTTGATCTTTTCCATGTACCAGACCTCTCCTGTCCCAGCTCCTTGAGCCATCTCATGAACTGGGTGTTTGAAGTCCAGGTTGGCATCTCCTGGTTAGGGTTTTGGCTGTCTCACCTGGGATGATATGAAGGCAGCTCTTTCATGGTAGGGTTGTCTTATTCTAACACTGTGAGGAGCTTTCTCATGTGTTCTATATTGTTTAAACTGAGGTTTTGCAATTGTTGTGTTCTGGAAAATCAAAGCCTGTTTTGGACCTGCATCCTGGCCTCTGGGTCTGACTGAGGAATGGAGAAATGACAGGTAACTGCCCAGCACATTCTGGTTTGTTTGCTGTCATGAAAACCTTCAGGAGAAAAGAGCCATCTACCTCCCCTGTGTCAGCTGGGGAGCAGCTGGTGTCCTTGTCCTGGGGAGTGAGCACAGCTCAGCTCAGCACTGGCAGTGCAGCTGGAGAGGGTGTTGTAAGAAAAACCCAAAGCCACTCACAAGTTATTTTTCTTCTAGCAGGGTGTTGTGGGCTTTCTCCTTCCAGGTGGTGATGGTGGCATCTGCCATGGGGTGCCTGCCAGCTCCTGCTTATTCCCAGGGGAAAGACAGGAGGCCAGCAACCAGCACAGAAAAATCTTTATTTCAGTCTCCTCTTGTACAAGCCCAGACCCCTGTGGGGCTCAGCTGGGTTCTGAATTTTGGACACCAGTGAATGTTCTGCGTTTACACTCATGTTCCTGGGTTAATCCCAGTGCTCAGCTCCACATGAGTGAGGGCAGGAGCCCCAGTGTTCCCTGCCCTGGTGCCCCTCAGTGCTGCCTCACAGCTCAGCACAGAGTGACAGATGGTTTGGGTTGGAAGGACCTTAAATATTTTCTTCTTCCAACCCCTGCATGGGCAGGGACACCTCCCACCAGCCCAGGCTGCTCCAAGCCCCATCCAACCTGCCCTTCAACACTGCCAGGGATGGGGAGCCATCTCATGAACTGGGTGTTTGAAGTCCAGGTTGGCATCTCCTGGTTAGGGTTTTGGCTGTCTCACCTGGGATGATATGAAGGCAGCTCTTTCATGGTAGGGTTGTCTTATTCTAACACTGTGAGGAGCTTTCTCATGTGTTCTATATTGTTTAAACTGAGGTTTTGCAATTGTTGTGTTCTGGAAAATCAAAGCCTGTTTTGGACCTGCATCCTGGCCTCTGGGTCTGACTGAGGAATGGAGAAATGACAGGTAACTGCCCAGCACATTCTGGTTTGTTTGCTGTCATGAAAACCTTCAGGAGAAAAGAGCCATCTACCTCCCGTGTCAGCTGGGGAGCAGCTGGTGTCCTTGTCCTGGGGAGTGAGCACAGCTCAGCTCAGCACTGGCAGTACAGCTGGAAAGGGTGTTGTAAGAAAAACCCAAAGCCACTCACAAGTTATTTTTCTTCTAGCAGGGTGTTGTGGGCTTTCTCCTTCCAGGTGGTGATGGTGGCATCTGCCATGGGGTGCCTGCCAGCTCCTGCTTATTCCCAGGGGAAAGACAGGAGGCCAGCAACCAGCACAGAAAAATCTTTATTTCAGTCTCCTCTTGTACAAGCCCAGACCCCTGTGGGGCTCAGCTGGGTTCTGAATTTTGGACACCAGTGAATGTTCTGCGTTTACACTCATGTTCCTGGGTTAATCCCAGTGCTCAGCTCCACATGAGTGAGGGCAGGAGCCCCAGTGTTCCCTGCCCTGGTGCCCCTCAGTGCTGCCTCACAGCTCAGCACAGAGTGACAGATGGTTTGGGTTGGAAGGACCTTAAATATTTTCTTCTTCCAACCCCTGCATGGGCAGGGACACCTCCCACCAGCCCAGGCTGCTCCAAGCCCCATCCAACCTGCCCTTCAACACTGCCAGGGATGGGGCAGCCACAGCTTCTCTGGGCAACCTGAGCACACATCAGGCACCATCCCTCCTGCTGCTGCAGTTGGAGGGGGGAGCTCTCAGGGAGTTGGGTCCCCACGTGGGGCTGTGTCTGCCCAGAGGTTCCGATGCTCAAAACGCTGCCACCTCCTGCAGCGCCCGCTCCTCGCTGAGCTGGAGGAGGTGAATTCCTGAGTTGGAGCTGGCACAGAGCAGCATGGAGCTGGCACAGGCAGCCAGTGAGGCCAGTGGTCCTGCTCCCTCCAGGCACAGGGTGGCCAGGCAGGCTGAGGAGGGGACAGGGAAGTCACTCGGGACACCTGGTTTGCTGCGGGGAGACATGACCACACCGACCTCCCACCCCTGGGCTCTGCACGTGTCCCTCTGCTTGCTGCCCCTCCCAGTCCTGCAGCTCCACATCCAGAGGAAGAGAGCCTTCCCACCCCTGTAATTCCCAGGGGATTTATGCTTTGCCCAGTTGCCAGCTGAGGGCAGGGGCTGCCCTTCCCTGGAGAGGAAGCAGGGATGGACAGACAGACCCCCTGGGCAGAGCTGCAGGGCCTTTTTTCCTCCCAAATTATTCCCAAGGGCTGTGCTGCACTCACATGCAGTTTTGATAAGCCTCCAAAATGGAAAGATAAGAAAATTTAAGAGTATCCAGCACCACACCAGCCTTCCTGTGTGTGTCTTGCTACTAAAAAGCCCTGAGCAGGATTTGTGCAGAGGCACTGACCCCCTGCTGAGCTGCTGAGAGCTGGGTTGACACGGACATAGAGGCAACTCCTGGTGACTGACACTCCCAAGAGCACCCAAATTAAGGCTGAGGGCTGTGAAGGTCACCCAGCTGTGATGGCAACAGGATCAGAACAAAACTTGCTGCCAACCTCATGGCCACCTCAGTGCACGGGCACAGGGTGAAGGGAGAGGGGAGTGAAACAGGTGGTGAGAATTTTCTGTGGGAGATCAGCAGTTGCTGTTTTCATCTGCAGTTAAATAAGTGCATTTGGAGAGGTGCTGAGCTACAGAGAGTGTCTGATGCTGATGACTTCTGCATTTGGGGGCCATCTGTGAACCTGAGCAGCTTTCAAGAGGTCTCTGCCTCCTGTTCAAGATGTTGCTCAGCAGGGCTGGCAGGTGAACAGCCTGTGTCCAGCTCGGGGAGGACTCACCCTCACCCCAACAACGAGGGTAAACCTCAAAACACCCGTGATTCCCCTTCAAGAGGATGACCAAAGTGAGGGGAGCTGCTGACCAGCCACCCACCCTCCAGCACAATTTCTTTCTGCTGTGGAAGGCCCTGGGGTTGCCCTGTTCTTTTGGACTTCTATCATTGTCCTTCCATCGCTGAACTTGGATGTACCTTTAAAAACCAGCTTGTCATCACTGTTAGTTTGGGAAGGACACCCCTCACACCAAACACCCTCCTTTGCTGGAGGGCAAGCAGCAGCCCCTGGGCCACATCTCCACCCTGCCCTGTGGCTGAAGTTGAGTAAAATCCAGAGGATTCAGGCTCCATCAGGCTACTGGGAGACAGAATCAAGGAGGTGGTTTTGTTCCCCCCAGGGTAAGGCTCCCGGACCCTCCCCTACCTCCAGTGTCTCTGTCCCAGACCTTCACGGTGCTGTCGTGGGAGGAGGTGGCGACGCTGGGGGGGAGGGCTGGGCCCCCCGGCAGGAACACGCAGGAGCTGGTGGTCTGGAGGTGCCCCTGGTACTCACACAGGGGCCTCCTGCTCTGCCGCAGGTCCCACAGCTGCAAGGCAAGGGCAGCAGCAGGAGCTCAGGGCAGGTCACTGGCCCCTGCCAACACGGAGCTGTTCTACCAGGACAGGGGGGTGGTTCTGGATAACAAGCCCCTCGACAGTTCTCAGGGTACAGCTCCTGCCTTTGTCCCCTGCTCACGCTCACAGCCCTGGAGAAGTTCAAACCCCAAAGGGATTTTCACCATTGGTGACTCTCTGAGCAAGTGCCCACACCCCTGAGAGTGACAGGCTCAGACTGTGTGGGCAGAGAACCACATCCCCAGCCCTGCCCCTGTCCCCAGCCCTGCCCCTGTCCCCGGCCCTGCTCTCCCAGGGGTGGGATGGGCTCACCCTTTGGATGCTCACATACTGGGCTGGGAACCTGCAGGGCTGAATCCCTGGTTTGGAAACACCTCAAGTGTGGGGTCCCTCACAGGGTTTCTGCAAGAACATTGTGCTCCTCGATGCTGTTACACAAACAAAATCCAAGTGCTCTGGCCAGGCAGGATTTCTGCTCAGATACTCTCTAAGCAGAAGGCCCACCAAAGGGACCAGCAGGAAGACACTAATGCCCCAGTTGGTGACACCAGTGTAAGGCCAGCACAGCAGGAGCAAATGGATCCTTGGAGCTCTGATCTCATAGAATCATAGAATGGTTAAGATTGGAAGGGACCTTAAAGATCACCCAGTTCCAACCTCCCTGCTATGAGCAGGGACACCTCCCACCAGCCCAGGCTGCACAAGCCCCATCCAACCTGCCCTTCAACACCTCCAGGGATGGGGCAGCCACAGCCTCCCTGGGCAACCCCACTATCCTCATGGTGAAGAATTTCTGCCTAATATCTAACCTAAATCTCCCCTCTCAGTTTAAAACCATGACCCCTTGTCCTATCATTGCCCTTTCCAGGTGGAAAGCCCCTCCCCAGCTTTCCTGGAGTCCCTTCAGGCACTGGAAGCTGCTCTAAGGTCTCCCTGGAGCCTTCTCTTCTCCAGGCTGAACACCCCAACTCTCCCAGCCTGTCCCCAGAGCTGCTCCAGCCCTCCCAGCATCTCCGTGACCCCCTCTGGCCTCTCTCCAAGGGATCCATGTCCTCCCTGAGCTGCGGGCTCAGAGCTGTGCCCAGCTCTCCAGGTGGGGTCTCAGCAGTGCAGAGCAGAGGGGCAGAAGGCCCTTCCCTGCCCCTGCTGGCTCTGCCTCTTTAGACACAGCCCTGAACACGGGTTTCTGGGCTGCAGCCCCCGCGGACACGGACACCCCGAGGCAGGACCCGCTGCCCACGGAACTCACGGTGGCCTCGGCGCCCTCCCCGGAGCAGCCGCCGCTGCTGCTGAGGCAGAAACGCCCCTCG
>NW_009952709.1:648472-656145 GCF_000747805.2 Chaetura pelagica | reverse complement strand
GGTAGGGAGGGGGGCAGGGAGGGGGGCGGGGGAACAGATGCTCATGGCAAACAGCTAATGAGCCCCTTGTGCTCTGTCCTCTTCCACAGGCCCCACGTCCTGTCCCTCCCCTCTCCATGCCCATGGAACTTACCTGATGGTTTTATCCTCCGAGCTCTGGACCACATAAGGCTCCCCAGGGACCCAGCACAGATGTGTCACCTGCAGAGAGCACGGGACGAGCTGAAGCCCAGGCCTGGGGACACACAGCCACCCACCCCCTGCCTCCTGCTGCTGGGTGAGGAGCAGCAAGTGTTGGAGGAAGTTTCCTCTCTGCTTCCCATCAGTGCTGCTCCCCTACAGGATCTGGTCTCAGCGTGGTGACTGGGGGAGTTGGGTGCAGGGAGGGAGGTGCCAGCAGCTCCACAGGGCACAGAGCCATGGGAACAGGGGCACCATGGCCACCAGACAACTGTGCCCACATCAGTTCCTCTGCTGGGCTGGTACAGCCCCCACTGTGCTTCCAAGAGTTGGAGCACTAATCAATTGCTGCCCCTCCCTTGGTATCTCTGTGCTCCTGGGCTTGTTGCCTGGAGAACAGAGTCACCAGCCCCAGGGCTTGATGTCCCCAGATGCACAGGCAGCCTGCACAGCTGCTCCAAGGGCTTCTTGTAGCACCAAGCTCAGAGTGAACTCACTCTACGTGGCTTCACGTGTGAAACAGCCGAGCGGGCAGTGATGGGCTGTGATAGGATGCAAGGAACCAGCTGCTCCTACCAGATTCCTGGAGATGGTGGCTCGGGCCAGGCACTCTCCAGTCTCAATGTCCCACTTGCACACCGTGTTGTCCCGTGAGCCCGTGCACAGCTGGGAGGCATCTGCAACCACAAGTTGACATGGAAAAAATTGCCAAGGAAAGTTGTCAAGAGATCCCTGGGGAATGGGAGCACGTTGGTCCTCACCTGGGCTCACAGCCAGGCCAGTAACAACCAGGTCATGTCCTGGGAAGTGCTGGCTTGGCCCTGAGTTCCTGTGAAGCTCCCACATCATCGCTGTCTTGTCCCGGGATGCGCTGAAGACTCTGCTTGAGTCAGAGGCAGAGGTGACCTGCCAAGGGGATGATGGAGAAGCTGGTCAGCCCCCCAGTTCCTGACAGGTAACGCTCAGGAGACCCCAGCACAGGTGGGCAGTTGTCACTCACCTTGGTGACCTCCCGCTGGTGGCCGGTGAAGCGGTGCAGCTCAGCCCCAGACCTCCAGCTGCAGACAGACACGCTCTGCAGGGACAGGACGGGCCATCAGCAGGGCTGGCAGGGTGGGGGGCAGGACTATGCACCTGCTTGGCTGTGGTACACTGGGACCTGTGCACGGTCCATGCTTGGAGAGGGAACAGGTTCTGCTGGTTTAGAGCTCCTACAGCATTTACCACTGATTTTAGAGCCCAACCAGGTAACACGGGAAGGGCCAGTCCAGGGTTTCCAAGCCTGGGTGAGGGCATCTAGGAAGAAATCCTTCCCTATGAGGGAGGTGAGACCCTGGCCCAGGCTGCCCAGGGAAGCTGTGGCTGCCCCATCCCTGGAGGTGTTGAAGGGCAGGTTGGATGGGGCTTGGAGCAGCCTGGGCTGGTGGGAGGTGTCCCTGCCCATGGCAGGTTCCAAAATCAACGTGCTGCACTGAGCACCCTCACTCCAAGCTCTTATTTCTGAATTTAGGAACTCACCAAGTTGTTACCACTCAGGGAAATGTTTAACGCTCCCATTTAAACCTCCTTTTCCCAACCTGCCCATGCACTTCCCCACCTGTAACCGTGCTTTGTGCCCCGTGCTGGGGGTACCTCACCTTGTCCCTTCCTCCCGACACACACAGGTCTGGCTGGAGAGCAGCCACCGAGGTGACAGCTGGGGAGGTGACAGCCTGGCTGTGCTGCTGGGTGGCTCGGCAGGCTCCCAGCTCTCCCGCGGAGCCATCGGCCCTGCAAGGGGCAGAGAGACAGTGGTGGGACCTGCAGAGCATTTCGAGGCAAAGTCAGGGTGCTGTTCCCCATGGAGGCCAAGGCCTGGGAGGTGGCACCACTGGCTGGGCTGCAGAAGGACACCTGCCTTTGGAGAGCCAAAGAGGATCTGTGAGGGGGCAAATGCTCTCCTGGGATGGAGTAGACCCATTTCACTTCTAAAGCTGCTAAATACTTTGGTGCTCACTCACTCCACACTGCTACAAAGAACAGAATGAAGCTGTATTTTGACCTTTCCAGCCTCCTCTTCCACTAGAACCTCTCAGGCTCTGCTGCTCTCCTTTGCACTGACACCAGCCTTGCTGAGCAAGTGTCCCACCCTGTGCTTTCAGCTGATCTCCAGGCAGAGCTGCCCACCTTGCTGCAGAGACCCAGTTATTTCACCCTGCTGATGAAAGCTGATGACACTCTCTGCAGAGACAGTGAAGCAGTTTGGACATTTGGGCCCAACAGCCACCCCTGGTGCCTTAGCCACCACAGGGCACGACCACTGGGCACGTGTACATGCTCAGCTGCTCCTGTGAGCTACATTCTGGATTTCAGTCCCCCAAAGAAGCAGAGCAGTCTTTAGAAGCAAGGGTCAAAAATCAAAACCTGATTCATACATTCAATGAAACTAACCCCATGTGCTTGCTATGTTTTGTCTCCATTCGCTGGTCTCTACTAACTCTCAGAAGAGGTTTAAGTGAAGATGCTCATCTGGTGTTGCCTTACCTGTATTTGGTGGCTGTGAAGCTGTTTTTACTCTGCAGTTTCCCCATGGCCTTGTCAACCAGCACAGCTCCACTACAGCATCAGCACCTCAGGCACCTAAGACATCACCTGTGGGACAGGAGTCATGGCACTACTGGAATCCAGGGCAGTCTCTACTTGTAACGTGTGGGATAAAGTGCTGAGAACACATTGTCTACATCTTAACTTCATTTAAAATCAGAAGAAACCCCTCAGAGGGGGGCAGAGCTGGAGCTTGTGAGGCAAACCTTTTGTTTAGAGCAGAGCCAGCTCCAGAGATGAAATTACTGGGACCTCCCAGCTGAGCTTTAAAAAAAACACAAGCTTGGCGAGGCCACAACAGAATTGGAGTTGCTGCCTGTAATTCTAGAGCCTTGTGCCTCCTCTTGGCTTCCATATTTCCCAGAGATCCCAATCTCCAGCGTGGTGAATGCAAACACCTTCAGCCTGCAGGTGGCTGGATGGTGGGACCAAGACAACCAGAGCCACAGCACTTCCTTGGCGTGGTTTTCCTGCAGGAGCTCCCTCCAAACCCAAGGTCCAGGCCAGACAACACCATCTTGCTAACCCAGGTGTATTCAGCAAAGAAATACACCCTGCCCAGGTGACACCCACCTGCCCTGCCCCAGGGTGTCCCTCTGGGCAGCCTGTCCCACAGGAGCACCCAGGAGCCTCCATCAGAGCAGGGCTTGGGCCAGGGCAGCATCTGCCTCTTCTCCTCATGGTCACAGACCAAGCAGAGACCAGTTTCAATGACACTGAACTGTCACATACAGGAATTGGCTGCTTCAACACCCACTAATTGGATCCAGGCTGTGCCAGGGGTACCTTAGCATTCCCATCTCCTGGGTCAACAGTGTTTTGCCAATAAAAATCAGGAAAAAAACCCACCTGCTTGTTCAAAAACCTGTGCTTGAAGGATCTGCCCACAAAAACTGGAGAATAAAAGACTGGAAGCACTGAGCAGAGAGGTTGGGTTTCTACAAAACATCCCCTTTCTATTTTTACCCTGGGCAGCTTTTCTGATTAGCAATTAGTAATACCCAGCTAATCTCCACCTGTTCCACCCCTGAGTTTGTAGGTTCAAGTGATGTGAAGAATCTCACAGCTGAGGGTCAGTGACAATTGGGCAATTTACTTCTTCAAACCAGACTGAGCATCCAAATCATTCCAATACATCAGAAACAAAACATTTGTGTTGGTTTTTGTGTTTTGTTTTTTTACAATGGGACAACTCAGGAAGTTGCTTCTGCTGCAAAACAGATTCTAGGAAAAAGCTAAGAGGTAAATTCTGATTATTATTACTTTTGTTAATGCCAAGGGTTACCCTGTTTCCCAACCAGCAGTTAGTTTCCCCACTCCTGCTTGATGTGCTCTTGCAATGGCTGCTGCCTGCAGCCCAGCTCAAACCAAGCAGGATGAAGGCAAAAAGCTGCCTGTGAGCAGGGGGGGCTGCAGGGAAAGCAGAAGGTCTGTCTGGGCTCCAACCACCTTCTGCCTCTTGCCCATGGAAACAAAAAAGGGAGAGATATTTTTCTGCATCCTGAGCTGGAGCAGCAGGTGCTCGGGCAGGATGTTGATCTGGGATTTTCCTGTCTGCCAGGGAGGAGAGGAGGACAGACCTCCCTCCGCAGGGTTTAGCAGGAACCTGCTCCATCACAAAGCTCTGCAATAACACAGGGATCCTCTGCAAAGCTGCACCCCCAGGAGGTGGAATTTCCTGCTGGACGATCTCCTGCCCCCCCCCCCCAAATTAACAGAAATAAAATACATTACTAAATTATTCTTAAGAAAACAGCCCAGGCTGCTGCCTCAGCCTCTCCAGCTGCTGCAGTGAAAGAAACCCACGCCGGGGAACAAGGGGGTGACGATTCCCACAGCAGAGGCACAGAAATCTCAGCAGAGCCCCCATCCCGTTGTCCCGGGGTGTTAAATCCTCCGGGAGGGGGATGTCTGACCAGCCCCGGGCAGGGGTGACCCCGCGGGGACGGTGCAGGTCCCTGCAGCCAGGGCTGGCCCTGGGGGGGCACAGGTCTGCTCCCCGGGTCCCTGCAGGTGGGGGGGAGCCCGGTGGGTGCAATGGGGGGGGGTGTCCCAGGGTGTCCTGGTGAGTCCCTGCCCCTTGTCCCAGGGTGTCCTGGTGAGTCCCTGCCCCTTGTCCCAGGGTGTCCTGGTGAGTCCCTGCCCCTTGTCCCAGGGTGTCCTGGTGAGTCCCTGCCCCTTGTCCCAGGGTGTCCTGGTGAGTCCCTGCCCCTTGTCCCAGGGTGTCCTGGTGAGTCCCTGCCCCTTGTCCCAGGGTGTCCTGGTGAGTCCCTGCCCCTTGTCCCAGGGTGTCCTGGTGAGTCCCTGCCCCTTGTCCCAGGGTGTCCTGGTGAGTCCCTGCCCCTTGTCCCAGGGTGTCCTGGTGAGTCCCTGCCCCTTGTCCCAGGGTGTCCTGGTGAGTCCCTGCCCCTTGTCCCAGGGTGTCCTGGTGAGTCCCTGCCCCTTGTCCCAGGGTGTCCTGGTGAGTCCCTGCCCCTTGTCCCAGGGTGTCCTGGTGAGTCCCTGCCCCTTGTCCCAGGGTGTCCTGGTGAGTCCCTGCCCCTTGTCCCAGGGTGTCCTGGTGAGTCCCTGCCCCTTGTCCCAGGGTGTCCTGGTGAGTCCCTGCCCCTTGTCCCAGGGTGTCCTGGTGAGTCCCTGCCCCTTGTCCCAGGGTGTCCTGGTGAGTCCCTGCCCCTTGTCCCAGGGTGTCCTGGTGAGTCCCTGCCCCTTGTCCCAGGGTGTCCTGGTGAGTCCCTGCCCCTTGTCCCAGGGTGTCCTGGTGAGTCCCTGCCCCTTGTCCCAGGGTGTCCTGGTGAGTCCCTGCCCCTTGTCCCAGGGTGTCCTGGTGAGTCCCTGCCCCTTGTCCCAGGGTGTCCTGGTGAGTCCCTGCCCCTTGTCCCAGGGTGTCCTGGTGAGTCCCTGCCCCTTGTCCCAGGGTGTCCTGGTGAGTCCCTGCCCCTTGTCCCAGGGTGTCCTGGTGAGTCCCTGCCCCTTGTCCCAGGGTGTCCTGGTGAGTCCCTGCCCCTTGTCCCAGGGTGTCCTGGTGAGTCCCTGCCCCTTGTCCCAGGGTGTCCTGGTGAGTCCCTGCCCCTTGTCCCAGGGTGTCCTGGTGAGTCCCTGCCCCTTGTCCCAGGGTGTCCTGGTGAGTCCCTGCCCCTTGTCCCAGGGTGTCCTGGTGAGTCCCTGCCCCTTGTCCCAGGGTGTCCTGGTGAGTCCCTGCCCCTTGTCCCAGGGTGTCCTGGTGAGTCCCTGCCCCTTGTCCCAGGGTGTCCTGGTGAGTCCCTGCCCCTTGTCCCAGGGTGTCCTGGTGAGTCCCTGCCCCTTGTCCCAGGGTGTCCTGGTGAGTCCCTGCCCCTTGTCCCAGGGTGTCCTGGTGAGTCCCTGCCCCTTGTCCCAGGGTGTCCTGGTGAGTCCCTGCCCCTTGTCCCAGGGTGTCCTGGTGAGTCCCTGCCCCTTGTCCCAGGGTGTCCTGGTGAGTCCCTGCCCCTTGTCCCAGGGTGTCCTGGTGAGTCCCTGCCCCTTGTCCCAGGGTGTCCTGGTGAGTCCCTGCCCCTTGTCCCAGGGTGTCCTGGTGAGTCCCTGCCCCTTGTCCCAGGGTGTCCTGGTGAGTCCCTGCCCCTTGTCCCAGGGTGTCCTGGTGAGTCCCTGCCCCTTGTCCCAGGGTGTCCTGGTGAGTCCCTGCCCCTTGTCCCAGGGTGTCCTGGTGAGTCCCTGCCCCTTGTCCCAGGGTGTCCTGGTGAGTCCCTGCCCCTTGTCCCAGGGTGTCCTGGTGAGTCCCTGCCCCTTGTCCCAGGGTGTCCTGGTGAGTCCCTGCCCCTTGTCCCAGGGTGTCCTGGTGAGTCCCTGCCCCTTGTCCCAGGGTGTCCTGGTGAGTCCCTGCCCCTTGTCCCAGGGTGTCCTGGTGAGTCCCTGCCCCTTGTCCCAGGGTGTCCTGGTGAGTCCCTGCCCCTTGTCCCAGGGTGTCCTGGTGAGTCCCTGCCCCTTGTCCCAGGGTGTCCTGGTGAGTCCCTGCCCCTTGTCCCAGGGTGTCCTGGTGAGTCCCTGCCCCTTGTCCCAGGGTGTCCTGGTGAGTCCCTGCCCCTTGTCCCAGGGTGTCCTGGTGAGTCCCTGCCCCTTGTCCCAGGGTGTCCTGGTGAGTCCCTGCCCCTTGTCCCAGGGTGTCCTGGTGAGTCCCTGCCCCTTGTCCCAGGGTGTCCTGGTGAGTCCCTGCCCCTTGTCCCAGGGCATCCTGGTGAGTCCCTGCCCCTTGTCCCAGGGTGTCCTGGGGAGTCCCTGCCCCTTGTCCCAGGGTGTCCTGGTGAGTCCCTGCCCCTTGTCCCAGGGCGTCCTGGTGAGTCCCTGCCCCTGGTCCCAGCACGGACTGGGGCTGCCCCATCATGCTCATCGTTCCTGTGGGAGGTGCTGAGCTCTCGGGAGGCTCATCTGTGTGTGTGGTTTGTCCCCCTCCTGCCCCACAGCTGGTGCCAGCAGAGTGCCCTGTGATTTCTGCTTCATCTGCCTGGCAAACGTACATAAACCATAAATGTGCTGGTGTTGGTGCACAGCCAGCAAACACCCCCCCAGGACCGGTCTCAACCGTTCCTGGTTTTATTTGTGTCTTGCTGTCACCAAGGGCAAAAGATGCTTCTCGTGGCAGCTCTGTCACTGGCTGACAGCAAACCCTGGGGGATCTGCTCCAGCCTGGGACTCTGGTTCCCCACAGATTGTTTCTCCAGTCCTTAGGGCTAGGCCAGAAGGCAGAAGACAGGTTTGGGATAGGTTGTCTCATTTACCTCTGCTGGCATCATGGTGATTGCCATGGCTTGGGCTCAGTTAGCACGGTCTGAGCCCGCGGGCAGAGGCAGAGGTGCTGCTGCCAGGGTCGGGGCAGGGCTGATGGGTCTCCCCCCCGGCTGGGCAGAGCGCGGCCACCGCGGCGCGGGAGCTGGGGA
>NW_009952709.1:644784-648221 GCF_000747805.2 Chaetura pelagica | reverse complement strand
GTGAGAACGGGGAGCAGCGGCTGCTGGAGCAGGTGCAGGTGGAGGAGGAGCGGGCGCAGCAGAGCATCCTGAGCCAGCGGGCGCACTGGTCCGAGGCGCTGCAGAAACTGGCTGCCCTCCGTGCCTACCTGGTGGACGTGATCACCCAGCTGGATGACCAGGGCCTGGTGGTGAGTCCTGCTCCTTGTGCCAAGGGAGGGGTCAGCCAACCCAGGAGCGACCAGGACTTTTTATCATGGGTATTAAATATGCCCTTCAGCCACTTGCTGCACTGGCAGCAAGGAGGCAGAGTTGGACAGGTCCTGTGTTTGCAGGTCTAGCTCAGGGAAGCTCCTTCACCTGGTCCTGACAGGCCCTTGTAGTACTTAAGTGGTTCCTAGAGCATCTGCTCTGCCCTGTGCTGCTCTGGTGTGCAGTGAGGTTCAGACCTGCCCCCTCAGGTCTCTGAGCTCTTGGCTTGAAGCTGCCAGCTCAGGACAGCTGTGGTGAGAGCTGCTCTAACAGCAGTTAGCTTGGGCCACTGGTTTTCTCATGTTCTGTCTAGTTTCAAACACAATGTCACCCCTGAGAGCACCTGTAGCTCTGCCTGGCACATGCTGTTGGGGATATTCACCAAGCAGCCCAGGCTGCCTTTGCTCAGTTCCTTTGCTGGCCATCTCATGGCCTCAGTTTACCCTCTTGCAGAGGGGAGCAGGAGCCCTGCACCCCTTGGCCTCTGCTCACCACACCTGGTGTGGTGAAGCAGGGACAGCAGCTCTGCTTGGGAAACAGAACCAGCCCCACAGCCAGCAGGTCGATGGCTGTTCCTCTGGTGGGATCAGCAGCTCTTGTCCTGCCCCAGAACCTCAGCAGGCTGGGCTGGGGCTTCACTGCAGAGGGCAGGGGCTGGGAAGGGAGATCCAGCCGGGAGATCTGCCCAGGGCAGAGAACAGTGAGACCCTCAGTTTATCCTTTTGCCACGTAGTGCAGGGAAAATAGGGATAGTGTGTTCTCCACCTTGGATCACTGGTGTTGGGATTTGTGGCTGTCAGGTACGTGTTTCACAGGAAAGGGAGGGGCACACAGAGCACCCTGCAGCTCCTACGTGAGCAGGGGTCAAGTCTTTTCCTACCACTTTGCTAATCGGGCTGTGCCTTGAGAATGGACCATTCCCAGCAGGTGCAGAAACAAGTGTGACTGATCCCACGGTTACCTGACTCTTGGCTTAGGTCCTGTGCAGCACCAGCCCTTACTGAAAGCTTTGGGGGTTGGTTGCTGCAGGCAGAGGATGTTCTTGCAGCCTGTCCCAGCAGCGTGGGGAGACCTCGTGGCTGGGGTCTCTGGGCAAGGCAGGGTGCAGTGGTGGGACCTTCCAGATGCAGACAGGCTGGTGTCTACCAGAGGGTACAGAGTATGAGTTGGTTCTTTGTGGGTCCAAGACTTTCCAGGTGTCTCAGCTCTCCCATGTGTTTCCCTTGTGCCAGGCCACACTGGGGGTCTCTGCCCTCACACACAGCAGAAGGTGGCAGCTCTGTCCAGGTGCTCCTGTGCCCTTCTGGAGCTATTTGTCACCCAGCCACCTCGTCCCACTGGGGCAGCAGACACTACCCCTAGGTAGATGTAGAAGATGTGTCACCCACAGCCATTCCCACTCATTTTCTGAGGCAGGGAGTGGGAGGTGCTGGAGCTGAGGACAAGGGATGGTGGACACTCCCCAAGGCCAGGGTTGGGGTGAGGAGCGGTTCCTCAGGGTCAGGAGGAGAACTGTGCTCCCTGGGTCCTGGGTTTGCTGTGCTTGGGATGTTATCTGTGGGTATTTGAGTTGTGATGACTCTTTCTCTCCTTGTCCCCAGCACGCACAACAAGAGATCTTTGAGAGGTGAGTACCTGGCTGCTCCTGGTCCTTTCCCTGTCCCCTGCACCCTCCGTGGCTCCTGCTGTGAGCAGCAGGGCATTCCCCAGGCAGCAGGTGACACCCCCTCTGTCCACTCTCTCGCTGCTTCTGTGGAGGACAAGGACACAGGTACCAGCCAGGCCTCTTGTCTCTGCTTCACGTGCTGTGCTGCAGCTCCTGACAGAGAATGTCTCCCCAGAGGCATTGCCAGATGGGCTGGCCCTGACTTACTGGATTAACAGAATCCCAGACTGGTTTGGGTTGGAAGGACCTTAAAGATCATCCAGTCCCACCCCTGCATGGGCAGGGACACCTCCCACCAGCCCAGGCTGCTCCAAGCCCCATCCAACCTGCCCTTCAACACTGCCAGGGATGGGGCAGCCACAGCTTCCCTGGGCAACCTGGGCCAGGCTCTCACCACCCTCACAGGGAAGGATTTCTTCCTAATACCTAACCTAAATCTTTCCTCTTCCAGTTTTAAGCCCTTATCCTTTGTTCTCTCCCTCCCTGCCCTTGTCTCAAGTCCCTCCCTAGCTTTCCTGGAGCCCCTTCAGGTACTGGGAGACCTCCAGCTCCTGTAAACTCCCCAGGGCTTCCCGGGAGATGGAGCTTGTCCCTGGCAGGTTGGCAGGAGGGAGGATTGTCCACCTGGAGAGCTTGCTGCTCTGTACCTGGGGCTACTGGCACTGCTCTGCCCAGGGGGACATCATGCCTGAGCTCCACACCTTTGGGGGCTGCCAGCATTCCTGACAGCCACCACTGGTAACACTGGGCAGCCCTTCCTTGAGAAGGCAGCATTTTCACTGCTGTTTATTTCCCTGCTGCTGCAGGGGTGCTGGCTGGCACTGGGTGGACTTCCAGGGGTATCTTTGCCTGGATCCTGCCTGTACAGAGTAAGAAACCAGCCCCAGCGCAGCAGCAGCGCCCGGTGCCGGAGCCTTCAGGTACAGCCATGAGTTCTGTGTGAGCTGCAGGACATGGGACACAGCAAAGCCTCCCTCTCCCTGCCAGGCTGCCTGAAACCCAGAGCCCCCCCTCTGCCTTGTTCCCCTGGGCTCTGCAGCCAGGCTGTGCTGGTAAGAGGGGGATGTGGCTTTCTCTGCTGCCACTGGCTCTGCCCCTCCTGCCCCTCTCTGGCTGCTCCCAGGGGTGTTTAATCTGCCTCTCCTGAGCAAGGAGGCTGTTGACTCAGGCTGCTGGGATGGGATTGTGAAACACTTGAAGTCCTTTCAGAAGGGACTGTAATCAAAGCCAACCGAAAGTATCACTTGGGAGGAGAGTTTGCCCAAAACTTCCTGGTGTGGTTTCCCTGCAGCCAATGCTCCTCTTGCCACTGCTCCAGCTCATATTTCTTACACATCCCCAGTGCTGTTCAATAAATCATTGTGTTTCTGAATAACTCTTGTGTTCCCTTGCTAGGACAGAGGTGGCGGAGGGAATCTTGGAGCCACAGGAGTCCCCAAAGTTAAACTTTAACCAGACGTGTGTCCAGAGTCCGCTGCTGCACCGCCTGTGGGCCTCTGCTGTCCTCTGCTGCCTCGCAGGTCAGTGTCTCGCTCAGGTC
>NW_009952709.1:638518-644394 GCF_000747805.2 Chaetura pelagica | reverse complement strand
TTCCTGTTGTTCCCAAAGAAACACCCTGATGCTGCGTCGAAACACCCTGATGCTGTGTTCTGCCCAGTACCTGGGGCATCCTGCCCTCCTCTGCTGTCCCAGCCCTGCCCATTCCTTGGAGCCCCCGGCCAGGGTGGCAGCAGCAGCTGCAGGAGGTTTGGGAGGTTCAGGAGTGGGGACAGTGGCTTGAAGCAGCTGGTTGTGGCTGAGGGGAGCAGTGGTTTGAACAAACTGTGTCTTGTATCAGCTCTGTTGCTTAACCTCACTTGTTTTTTTTCCATTTCCTGGGTCACTTGGTGACAGCAGTGAAGCTGATGCTGCCAGAGGAGCCTCAGCCACAGAAATCCCTCTTTGCTGCCTTTAGTGAGCACTGGCCTGCTGGTGGTTTTAGAGGAGGGTGAACTCACCCATGTGGCATCTGTGAGACGCTCTGACGTGCTGGATCGAGGAGTAAATGCAGTAGTTTTCTGATAATGGGCTGAGATTGTGGCTGTGCACAAGTGGGTGGTTTGTCAGAGATGGTTGTGATCTGGCTCAGCCCTTGCTGTGCAGCTGAGGTGGCACTGGAGGCCTTGGTCAGGCCAGAGACCTGCCCTGGGTTCAGCTTTACCAGGCTTGGCTCAGCTGAGCAGGGAGGGATGTTTTTCTGGCTGTGATCTGCTTGAGTTGCTGGCAGTGAAATGTTTGCTTTTACTCTTGCTTCCAGGCCATCACTGGAGCATTTCAAATGTATCCTTTGTCCCTCAAAGCTGGCAGTATCCTTCACAACTTGAGAACATTTGTCCCATGTGCCACCTCAGGAACAATCCCTGAGATCACCTTCCCAGAGCTTTTGCATTAACCTTTGATTTTTGTTCATCTCACTCTTCATACTGCTGGGTGATTCACAGCTCTTCCCTGTTCCCAGGCCCTTCTCCAGGGTGTGCACTTGGGGCTTTTATTGCTCTGCTGTTTTCCAGAAGTAGCTTGAGAACCTGTTCGTATCAGACACCACCACCACTTGTCTCTTTTGCTGCAGACTCCAGTGTTGTTCTTCCTTGGTGATGAATTTCCCTCTGGTTTGAGTCTCTGAGTGCTGGCAGCCATGCAGGCTCCTGCAGCTGTAGGTTGGCCAAGTTGTGCAGCAGGTTCTCAGCAGATGTCCAGAGCTGTCAAGCCATGCACGAAACCTTTCCCTAATTCTCTTTGTTGTGACCTGGATTTTTTTTATGGATTCCTTTTCTAATAGTGTCCTTGTAAAATGTCAGAACTCTCGAGGCTTTTGATCCTAGTAGTGAGTCCTTTGGGGCTGTTGTTGTGCTCTGGTTTGGGTTTCTTTGGGGTATTTTTGGGTGGTTACATTTCAGATGCCACTATTGCATGCTGAGGATCCCTGCCATATCCTTGCTTATCTCCCTAGTCCACAGTCCACCCGGAGAAATGCAATATGAACTGGACTGCTCCTGACTTTCACTGAGACCCAGTCATGTCTTGTTTCCCTTGGTGGTCCCTCCTCCCAGAGGCAGCTGAGTTGGAAATCTTGCTTATTTGCTTGAAAACAGTGAATTAGCCATGATGGCTTATCCCATCACCTCTCAAAAATGTAGAAACCAGCAGGCAGAAAACTCTCCATTTCACCCTTAAAAATAAACACTGTTCCTTTGGTGTCTTCACTTAGCATCCAAGCTTCTGTGTGGCCTATAACGCATTGGGAGCTTCCTCCTTAACCCAAGAGATGATCTAAATCTCTGGGTGCTCTTCTGAAAAGGTTCTGGCTTCATGGCCACCCAGGTCAGTCCTGCTGGGGTAAGGGTGATGCTGACTGCAGACCTGGTGGAGGACCCTCTGCAGGGGTGGCACAGAGGGACACAGTCCCACCTGGCTGAGGTATTGGGCTGCTCATGGTGACCTTCTGCTCCAGGGACCAAGAAGCTGGGTCTGGATTCCACTTTGGTGCCTAAACTGAGCTGTGAGGATTTTAATTTCAGATGTGCCAGTTTGGAAAGGGGAAGTTGGGGTTTTAAAAGTAGTCAGACGTGCTGCAGGTAACCCTTGATGGAGCCACTTTGGTGGGTGCTGCACGCAGGGAAACCAGATTTTTGGGGTGAGCTCCCAGTGGAATTGTTCATCAGAGCATACAGGGATACCCAGAGGGCAGATTTCATCATGACAAAACACTTGTCTGTGTGGGAGAGTTTGCTGATCTGAATTACTGTGCCGTTCCTCTGCCAGCACTTCCCCTGCCTCCGTTGCTCCCCTGGGATCATGGTACCACAGTGAAGCTCCATGGGTGTCACCAGGGTGGTATTTCCTCATGCAGATGATCCCTGTGTGAGAACACCAGAATACAGCCCCATACCTGGGGTAGGTGGGTGTTGCACAACATGAGGTTTAATGTCAGAGGAAGATAAAGTCTCACACTGCTCAGTTTTCTATGAATTCATCACCGTGTTTGGCTTCCTGGAAAGGCAGCCCACAGACTGGCATGGTGGCCAAACCCAACTGCAGGGACCTTTGGAGGGCACAGCGTGGCTGGCAGTGCCACTGCAAAGGGTTTGGCTGCTGCTCAGTGGGAGAAGTGGTCAAACAAATGAGGTTGTCTGCTTCTGTTGGAAGGGGGTGCTGCCCTCAGCCCCTCTTTTTGCTCACTGCTGCCCACAACAGCTTCCACCTGAGGTGCAGGCAAGTGTGGCACTTCCACCCTGTGCAAACTGGTAGTTCAGCCTCGGTTCAGCTCCTTCAGGGGAGAACCAGGGCAGGTGCAGCCCAGGAAACCTCCCTGGTTGGAGGGATGCTGCCCTGGGGCTGTGGAGGTGCTGGAGCTCAGCAGGCTCTGGGATGACCCTGTTCAGCTGCAGTGCAAGGGTTTGATTCTTTAAGGGCCTCATCCTGCCACGTGCTGGATGCTGAGCAGACAGTGACTGGGAAATGGCAGCAGCTGGTGTGATCTGGTGGAGCTTTGCTGAGGAGAGCAAATGACTGCCCTGCTCCAGCTTTGTTCTAAGACCTAAAATGAGTGACGTGAGGGTGGGGGAGGGCAGGACAGGGCAAGGACAGGCAGCCTTGAGTAGCAACTCCCGGAGCAGCTGAGTCAGCTGGGCATCAGCCTCCTCTCCCTGCTTAGCCAATGTGCAGAGTTGCAGGTATCTCTGATCCCTGGTGCCATCTCACTCCACTGCTCCAACCCCCTCCAGGTGGGCTGATTCATATGAGCCTTGGGCTTTGCAGGAGGAAAGGGTTTTCCCCTGCCCAGCCCTCTCCATTCCTCCTCCTTCCTGTACTACTGGCTCTGCAGGTTCTCTGCAAACAGCCCTGCCTCCTGGCTCACCCTGCAGAGAAGTCTGGTCCTGCTCACCCACAGTGGGGATGGGGAGGGACAGGCCTGAGGTTTGGATCCCTCCCGAAAGCAGGATGAACCAAAGCTGCTGAGTTCTGCTTTGTGGGGTTCAGAGCAGGGTCAGTGTAAGATAAGCAGCATCTTCCCCATGTGCTGGGCACTGGTGAGGCCCCACTTCAAATCCTGGGGTCAGTTTTAGGTCCGTCACTATGAGAAGAACATGGAGGGGCTGGAGCGTGGCCAGGGAAGGGCAGTGGGGCTGGGGAAGGGGCTGGGGCACAAGTGTGAGCAGGAGTAGCTGAGGGAGCTGGGGGTGTCCAGCCTGGAGACAAGGAGGGGAGGGGAGACCTGCTGGCTCTGCAGCTGCTGAGAGGAGGTTGGAGCCAGGGGGGTCGGGCTCTGCTCCCAAGGAACAAGTGATAGAGCAAGAGGAAATGGCCTCAAGTTGCCTGGGGAGGTTTAGGTTGGATATTGGGAACAATTTCTTCCTGGAAAGGGTTGTCAGGCCCTGGCACAGGCTGCCCAGGGCAGGGGTGGAGTCCTCATCCCTGGAGGGGTTTCCAAGCCCTGTAGATGTGGAGCTGAGGGACACGGGTCAGTGGTGGCCTTGGCAGGGCTGGGTTAATTGTTGGACTTGATCATTAAGGTCTTTTCCAATCAAAACAGTTCTATGATTCTATGATCTTCTCTGCAGGACTTTAGTGCAAGGGTGAAGTCTGAGCTGTGATGAGCCTCTGGCTTGAGAGGGGAAGCTGTGGGTTGGGGGTCTGGCCACCGGGCTGAGCCCCCAGCACCATGTCCCCCCACATGCCTCCGACGGCCGTGACTTCTTCAGGCAGAGCCCACCAGGCTGGAACTCACTGCGTGGCTTCTCTTGCAGGCTCACAGGAGGTTCACATCGATGAGAAAACCGTCAGCCCCCAGCTCAGCCTGTCAGAAGACAAGAAAACCCTGACGTTCAGCCCCAAGAAAGCGAAGGTGGACGCGGGCTGCCCCGAGCGGTTCGACCACTGGCCCAACGCTCTGGCTACCGCGCCGTTCCGCTCGGGGGTCTGCGCGTGGAAGGTCAGCGTGGAGAAGAGCTGTGCCTACAAGCTGGGGGTTTGCTACAGCTCCCTGCCACGCCGGGGGGCTGGCAACGAAGCCCGCCTGGGTTTCAACGCGGCCTCCTGGGTCTTCTCGCGCTACGACAGGGAGTTCCGGTTCCTGCACGCCGGGCAGGCGCGGCCGGTGCCGCTGCTCCGCTCGCCGGCCGAGATCGGGGTGCTGGTTGACTTTGGGGGAGGGGAGGTGCTCTTTTACGACCCCGATTCCTGCGCCATCCTCTTCTCCCACAGGGAGCCCTTCGGCGAGCCCCTCTACCCCGTCTTTGCTGTGGCCCACGAGAGCATCTCCCTGGGGTGCTGAGTGTGCAGGGACCGCGTGCGCCCCGCGGGTTTGTGAACAGCACAGCTTGGACAACACCTGCCTTCAGACTGTCTGTGCTTCACTCATTAGTGGCCTTCCAGTCTCTGAAGGGGCTACAGGAAAGCTGGGGAGGGTCTTTTTAGAGGGGCTTGCAGTGAGAGGGCAAAGGGGGGATGGTTTTAAACTGAAAGAAGAGAGATTTAGGTTAGAGATCAGGCGTAAATTCTTCAGTGTAAGGACAGTGAGACACTGGAACAGGCTGCCCAGGGGTGTTGTGGGGACTCCATCCCTGGAGGGGTTGAAGGGCAGGTTGGGTGGGGCTCTGAGCAGCTTCTAGTGGGAGGTGTCCCTGCCCATGCAGGGGGGTTGGAACTTGATGATCTTTAAGGTCCCTTCCAAATCCAAACGTTCTGTGATTCTGTTTGGCAGCAGCTTGCCCCGTCTCCTGGAGACACCTGCCCTCGGGCAAGGGGTCAGGCAACAGAAAAGGGTGAACTGGATGAATTATTTAATTCCTCTGTGATCAAAGGCAGCTTTCCAGGCCTTGGGGGGGGGGGGGGCTTTAGAAAGTAGGAAGAATATTGAGAGATGTGTTTGGAGAAAAGGCAGGGAGGAGGCAAATGAAAAGGGAGTTTATGGCTGCCCCCTCCCTGGAGTGTTGCAGGGCAGGTTGGATGGGGCTTGGAGCAGCCTGGGCTGGTGGGAGGTGTCCCTGCCCATGCAGGGGGTTGGAACTGGATGATCTTTAAGGTCCCTTCCAACCCAAACCAGTCTGGGATTCTATGATTATCAGGACACAGCTGGAGACACACTTTTGGGAGGAGCAGCCCTGTGTCAGCACAGGGATGGCACCAGGGGCTGTCACCCCACGATGTCACCCCTGAGGGGCTGTGGCCCATGGAGAAGCCCATGTCTGAGCAGAGGGATAGGAAGCAAGGAGCAGAGAGAAACCATCCAAGCTGTTCCTCGTCACAGGGAGGGGGAGTTGAGTCTAACATGGTGAAAATGTGAGGAGCTGATGTTGGGCAGGGAGAAAGGAGAGATGTGGAATGGAGTTGAGCCAGGGAATCTTTATTTCTCAATACACAAAAAATAATTTGGCAATATATTAAATTACCCAAACTTGCCCAGCTCCCAGCTGTTTTGCCCTCAG
>NW_009952709.1:637863-638390 GCF_000747805.2 Chaetura pelagica | reverse complement strand
CCATCTCTGCTGAGGTGCCTGCATGAGGGGATGCTCGAGCCTCACCCGGGGGTGACCGAGCAGGGATAAACCTCAGTGTCCCTCTCCATCCACAGGATGACCCAGCTCCATTAGGGGAAGACACCACTGCTGACCCTCTTCCGTCGTGTTTTTAGGGCGATGAAAGACATCAGCGGCAACGCTGAACGGGTCAGATCCATTTTATTGAACCAACTCCTCTGTGCCTGCTCCCGGCGCTCAGAAGCGCTAGTTTCATTTCCCTTCCCAAGGGACAGCGAGAAACCCCACGCCAGGACGGGTTCCCCACCCAGCAGGGGTGCAGGTCTGAAATGCAGCTACCCCTTCTCAATCAGAGCCAGGAGGTGGCCGAGCGTGGGCAGGACGTGCTCGGGGGGCACGCGGGGCTCGGGGCCGTGCCCGGGCGGCCGCAGCAGGAAGCTGTGCATGCCCACGGCGCGGGCCGCCTGGTAATCCCGCCCGTAGTCGTCCCCGATGTGAGCAGCCTGCTCCGGGGGGACCCCCGCGGG
>NW_009952709.1:636541-636822 GCF_000747805.2 Chaetura pelagica | reverse complement strand
GGCGCTGGGACGTGCTGGGCGCTGGGACTTGCTGGGATGTGCTGGGCCCAGGGAAGTCTGGGCCGAGCCGGGAGCTGAGAGCCAAGTGCTCTGCCCAGAGCTGCTGCTGATCCCGCTGGGATCAGAGGGGTGTGGGCACCAGCCCCATGCCCACCTCAAACCCACAGGTGTCAGTGACCCCCGTGGGAGGCTCGGGCCCCTCTGGGCTCTGTGTCAGGATACGGTGGAGGGGCAGGCTCTGCTCGGAGGCGTCAGAGCTCCCAGGCCGGGGTGGCTGTACC
>NW_009952709.1:627596-635367 GCF_000747805.2 Chaetura pelagica | reverse complement strand
GGACCAGCACCGCCTCCCCACCCAGCTCTGGGGACACCCCCGTGTCCCCACCTCTGCAGAAAGGGCTTACTCGGGCCTTGACATCCCTCACGAGGTCCAGGTAGGGCATCCCCGGCTTCACCATCAGCATGTCTGCTCCCTCCTGCACGTCCCGGTCCTGCCGGGAACACAGCTCCAGGTAGAACATCTTCCAGCCATTCCGTGGTTGGTTCGCCCCAGGAGTTGTGTCCCGGGGGTTGGTTTTCCCAGGAGGGATGGCAGAGGGGCCTGGTGAGCCCCCAATGGCCACAGGAGCCCAGGGAGCTGCCCCTGCCCTCGGCAGACACACGGTGCCCCGGGAAAGGTGGCTGCGTGTCCCTGGGCACCACAAGTTGCAGCAGGGCACAGGGTCACCACGATTCCCAGGGCACAGCCCAGCTCTCCAGCAGGCTGACGGGCATCACTCCTCTCAGTGCAGAGGGAAGAGCCTTGGCAAGGCTGGCTGGTGTGGCTCCCGCCTCCAGCACCCCCGGGCTGACTCTCCCCAAGCCCAGCCCCAGCTCACTCACCACGGCACGCATGGCCAGGCCCCTGGCACCCGGGGGCAGCTGGTAGCATCGCCTGTCTCCAAAGGCAGGTTTGGAGAGAGCAGCATCCCTGGTGATGGGCAGAGGGCACGGGATGAGCACCAGGACAGTTCCTCATGCCTCCTGCCCCGCAAAGCTTCAGAAACGTCAGGACAGCCTGAGGACAAGCACCTGAGCCAGCAGGGCCAGGAAAAGGGGGGGCTCTCCCAACCCAACTCGGCACCCCAGGATCACTCTGAGGGGTCTGACAGGTCTAGGTTGGCCCACTGCCCTTCCCATGCCCAGAGTATGGGGTAAGAATCATGCCAGACATGTTCCTTTTGCTCTTGTGCAAGGCAGGTCCCTCACAGTTACTCTGTTGGTGTCAGGCTGTTCTTGGGATGAGGTCTAACAGGTGACTGAGATGAGATTTGTTCCTGAAGCCACCCTTTGGGGCACCACCACCACATCCAGTGACAGCCCTTTGCACTGCTCCTGGCAGCTGCAGCTCCCTGCCTGCCTCCCTTGCCCCCAGCACCCGGGATGAGCAGGTGAAGGGCTGGGATGGACCTTCCCCCTCAGCCAGCCTCTCCTGGGCAAGGTACATCTGTCTGTTCAGCACCGGAAAGTAGGAGGAGATTCCAAAGTGACCAGAACGGCCCCAGCTGCAGCCCAGGCTGAGCCCACTTCCCAAATAACTACCCAGGGAAGAAACTCCTGGTACCAGGTGGGGACACGCAGGCTGGGGACAGACCCACCTGAAGGGACCATAGAAGCAGGAAGCAAACTTGGCGCTGTAGCTCATCACTGAGACCTGCAGAGGAGAGCAGAGCTGTGAGTGCCGGCAGCTTGGAGCTGCATCCCCACACCGGGGCAGTAGTGATTCCCTCCCACGGCTGCTCCATGCTCTGTGCCACATCCTCCCTCCCTGCCAGAGCCCTGGCACCTCACTGTCCGTGTCCAGCCAAGAACATTCCCTTCCTGTGTGCACCGGGGCAGGGAAATGCCTGCAGCTCGTCCTGGGTTTTGCTCCCCCCAGCGCTTGCCCAGGTCCCGGCATGGAGCACATGGACATCACTCCTGCCTCTGGCACACGCAGCCCCCCAGCCCACCTTGTTGCCAAGGTCATTGGAGATCAGAGCCTTCTTGATGGCCGCGATGCGCCCGTCCATCATGTCTGAGGGGGCCACGATGTGGCAGCCTGCGGGGAAAGACCAGAGACAGCAGGAAGTGCTGTGACTGCCGGCAGGAGGAGGTGACCCTCACTGTCCCAGGAGGGGGCTGAGCCACCATCCCTGGTGACATCTAAACAGGCAGATGTGGTGCCAGGGGACAGGGTTTAGTGCAGGACGTGGCAGAGTTAGGGTAGTGGTTGGACTTGATGATCTTGAAGGGCTTTTCCAACCAGAACGATCCTGTGACACTGTGACCCAAGAGCTGGTGCTCCCAGCCTCCCCTGGCTCTGAGCAAAACCACTCCCAGCTGGATCCAAGCCCAGTTTTGTTTTTGGAGCTGCTGAAAGTGAGAGGGGACAAATCTGCGAGACAGAAAGTGCCAGGAGAGTCCCCACCTGCTCTGGCATAGGCCAGTGCCACCCCCCCCAGCCGCTGGCAGCTCAGCTCGTTCTGGATGGTGCCGTCCTCGCGCAGGATGCCTAGGAGACAAACCCGGGCCAGGTGAGGGGCCAGCTGGCTGGTGGCCTCAATCCCCAGGGTGGGACCACGGCCCTCGCCAGAGAGATGCTCAGAGCGGTAGCTGGGAATGTGTTGAGCAAACTGGGTAAGGAGCAGGAGACCAGTAATGCAGCCCTCCAAGGGACTGGACACAGCACACGGGTGCTGCAGGGATGGGAAGGCAGTGATGGGGACACAGATGGCTGCTCAGACAGATCTAGATGGCCAGGAGTGGGTGCCTTACCCAACTGTGCCTCCCACCCTGCTCTCAAAACCCAGAAGAGGTCTCCCAAGCTCAACTGCACCAGTTCTGGAAAGCCAAGGCTTGTAGCAGGAGCCAGCCAGGCGCCACCAGCACCTGGAGATCCTCAGCTGAAAAGGACAAACCCCTGGAGACTCCCAGTGGCAGGAAAATGCCCAAAGAGCAGCCCAGGCTGTGCCCTCACCGCAGTGCCCGTGGGAGGTGTAAGGGCACAAGCAGACATCACAGGCTATGAGCAGCTCTGGGAAGGTGCAGCGGATCTTCTGGATCGCCTGGATGGCAGGTGTGTTCTCAGCATCAGCAGCAGAGCCTCTCTCATCCTGTGAGGAAAAAAATGCCTCAGCACCCAGAGACGAGGCCTTCCCACCAGCTCCTCCATGGCAGTTCTGCCCAGGAAACTTTGTCTGAACCATGAGACCCTGTAGAGCAGTGTGACCACCAATTATGGTCTCAGGGCCACCTGCAAGAGCTCTGGGAGCCTTCTGGGTGTTCCTACAGTCTCACATCCCCCTCCTGCTCTGCTGAGCTGGGTGCAAACACACTCAGAGACCCCAAACTGGCCCTGTTTGATCAGGAGACCCTCTCCAGCCCCACACAGTGCTGTGGCCACCCCAAGCTCCCTGGTGACCTTGTGTCCACACTGACCTTGTGGACCTTGCTGGGCACCCCGAAGATGAGCACACACTTCAGGCCGTCCTCGATGAGGGGACGCAGCATCCCCTCCAGCTTGTTGACTCCATACCTAAGAAGAGCAAAGTGAAGGGGGCTGCCAGGCCCCCAGACCTGCTCCCTTGGGCAAGCTGCTCCATGACCTGGATGCTGCTCTGTGATCTAGACGCTGCTCCACAAGCATCCACACCAAGCAGCAGCTTGCAGGTACAAGAAAGTGTTCCAGCCGCTGGCAGCTCAGCTCGTTCTGGATGGTGCCGTCCTCGCGCAGGATGCCTAGGAGACAAACCCGGGCCAGGTGAGGGGCCAGCTGGCTGGTGGCCTCAATCCCCAGGGTGGGACCACGGCCCTCGCCAGAGAGATGCTCAGAGCGGTAGCTGGGAATGTGTTGAGCAAACTGGGTAAGGAGCAGGAGACCAGTAATGCAGCCCTCCAAGGGACTGGACACAGCACATGGGTGCTGCAGGGATGGGAAGGCAGTGATGGGGGACACAGATGGCTGCTCAGACAGATCCAGATGGCCAGGAGTGGGTGCCTTACCCAACTGTGCCTCCCACCCTGCTCTCAAAAGAGGTCTCCCAAGCTCAACTGCACCAGTTCTGGAAAGCCAAGGCTTGTAGCAGGAGCCAGCCAGGCGCCACCAGCACCTGGAGATCCTCAGCTGAAAAGGACAAACCCCTGGAGACTCCCAGTGGCAGCAAAATTCCCAAAGAGCAGCCCAGGCTGTGCCCTCACCGCAGTGCCCGTGGGAGGTGTAAGGGCACAAGCAGACATCACAGGCTATGAGCAGCTCTGGGAAGGTGCAGCGGATCTTCTGGATCGCCTGGATGGCAGGTGTGTTCTCAGCATCAGCAGCAGAGCCTCTCTCATCCTGTGAGGAAAAAAATGCCTCAGCACCCAGAGACGAGGCCTTCCCACCAGCTCCTCCATGGCAGTTCTGCCCAGGAAACTTTGTCTGAACCATGAGACCCTGTAGAGCAGTGTGACCACCAATTATGGTCTCAGGGCCACCTGCAAGAGCTCTGGGAGCCTTCTGGGTGTTCCTACAGTCTCACATCCCCCTCCTGCTCTGCTGAGCTGGGTGCAAACACACTCAGAGACCCCAAACTGGCCCTGTTTGATCAGGAGACCCTCTCCAGCCCCACACAGTGCTGTGGCCACCCCAAGCTCCCTGGTGACCTTGTGTCCACACTGACCTTGTGGACCTTGCTGGGCACCCCGAAGATGAGCACACACTTCAGGCCGTCCTCGATGAGGGGACGCAGCATCCCCTCCAGCTTGTTGACTCCATACCTAAGAAGAGCAAAGTGAAGGGGGCTGCCAGGCCCCCAGACCTGCTCCCTTGGGCAAGCTGCTCCATGACCTGGATGCTGCTCTGTGATCTAGACGCTGCTCCACAAGCATCCACACCAAGCAGCAGCTTGCAGGTACAAGAAAGTGTTGCCTGAACATTGGGAGGAACAATCCAGGACCTTATCTGGGGCTACATGAGTGTTATCTACCCAGCATGGACACTCTGCTCTGAAAGAACAAGCATGCCCTGCCCTTGGATCCCTTATCTTGGTGTCCCTGTTGCAGATCCATCCCACCTCCTTACAGGACCACCCCCCTGGAGTCTCTCTGACCACAGCCCTGCTACTGTGGCAGCAGATGAAGATGGGAGCAGCCAGCCCAGCAAGATCTAATGCAGGACCAGAGCCCACGTCCTTGGGCAGGTTTTGTAGCTGCTGCTGGAAAACCCATTTACTTCCAACATCCCTGTGTGCCCAGGCCACACGACATGCCAGTGCTCTGGGATGTGCTGAGACCCTGCCAGTGCTGGTACTTTCCCAACATCTTCAGTACGATTTCTTCTACTCCCTTTGGCAGACAAATGCTCCTACCCTACCTAACATGCTGGAGGATCCCCAAGGCAGGGACCACAGAGGGCTGGAAGTGTCACCCCTGGCCCATGCTCATCTCAGGCCATCCATGAACCCTGCTCAGGCACAGGGCATGGCAGTGAGGGGACACAGCTTGGTGGGGCTGGGCTCTTACCTGGCTTGTCCAGGCAGGCTGGGGATCAGCTCCACGGCATCAGGGCTGTCACTGCAGGAGGTGGAGGGGACAGAGATGTGAGGACTTGGTGTGAGAAGGAGGTCCCTACCCCAGGCTTGTCCACAGGACACTAGGGTGTCTGAACCCATCCAAGAACTCAGGTCAGTCAACATGAGCTTGGTCCACCCCTAATGCAGAGATTCAGGGCACACTCACGTGACAAAAATGGGGTAGATGAGGTTGGAGGCATCAAAGGTGGTTGCTGTGCACTGCCAGGAGCGGAGCACTGGGTGGAAGTAGCCGCTGTGGAGAAGGGAGTTTGCCTGCATCTCGGGCTGTGGAAGGAGACTCTGAAACACCTACAGAAACCAGCCAGCTGGTTATGGTGGTGTCCAGGAGGGGGTTGAGATCCAGGCAGCAACTGTGGGACCAGCCCTGCCCTGCTCCCAGCCAGCTCCAGCCCCACTGACACTGCCCATTGAGAGGGGTGCTGCAGGACCCAGGGGTGATGCCAGTTCCTCCCACACAACCTCTCACTTCTGGGTGTGGAGCCACGATTTGACAGCCCCTGGCACCCTCCTGCAGCAGAACCACCTTCACACGGGTCAGCACTACCACCCTCGTCAGGCCCTGGTTTAGTTTGTAGAGCTGTTCTCTCATGATGAGATGGTAATTGCTTAGTTTGATTTACTTTTCCTTCACGCTGTGTGATTGTGTAATACAGCTTTTGTATTCAGAGCAGCCCCAAGCTGCTCTGCGTGGCACAAAGTGTTTCTGGGCACAGTGTAAAGGTGCAGTTATGGAAGAGCATGAGCACTGGATGAGAGAGGGGGTAGGATCATCCTGAAGACACCAGGGCTTTAAACCCTGTGGTCACACAGCTCCAGTGGTCACGTATTGCTGGATAAAAAACCAGCAACTGGGGAGCTGGGCAAAACTGGTCTCAAGGGCAACAAAGAGCAAATACTTAACATACATAAATCAAGTGTCAGCCATGTTATTGTTGAAACTTCTTCTGTAGCAATATTTTCTTCTTCTGTAGTAGCTAGATCAAGTAATAATCCTTCAATTAGCCCATTAAGATTTAAATTTCCAGTAGTGTTAAATTCTCCCCATGAATGGTAAGACCGTGACGGAAGGGGCTGGGGGAAAGTGGCTGCCCTGGGACAAGGGATTTGGCAGCAGCACAGAAGAGAGCAGCTGTGACAGCCCTGGGAAACACAGCTTGAGCAGCGACTGCTTGGACAGAGCAGCTTCAAGGACTCCTGCTGGCTGCAGACAAGGGGCTGCAACCCTGTACAGAGGAGCTGGGTGTGCCCCAGGAGACAAAACAGCCAAGTCCCTACTGGACACAACAGATTTTGTTTGGAGAGCTGAAACTTGAGGGAGGCAGCTGTGGAGGAGAGCTGGAGATGGTCTCCTGAAAGAGCACGTGGGATTCCTCCACTGGCACCCCCAGAGGGACCGAGTGGACGTGAGGATGGGGTCTGTCTTGGGGAGCAGCTCTGTGGTCCCCAGTCCCATCCCAGGAAGGATTTTCCAGCAACAAACCTGGCTGCCCTGGCTCTCTTCAGAGAGCAGACCTGGCTCACAGCACCCCAGGACACAGCCCGGGAGGGGAAGCACCCACAACAGCAATCAGCAATGGAGCTGGGCAAGAGATGGCTCCAGTCTTCTGGAAAACCTTTAATCTGAGGGGTTCATCTATTTCACACACTCAAAAAAGACCCTTCAGGTATTCTAATGCTGAGCCAGATTTTCAGGCCAGCTCAGTGCAAAGGGCACTGGTAGTACAGGGGCACTGTGTTCAGTCCAGGGCTTGCACTGACCCTCGTACCCCCAGCAGCTGCCTCTGATGGGTGGGGGAAAAGGCACCTCTCAGTTACCTACAGGCTTACACGTATAAACACAGTGTAAAAAAACCCAGGACAGTGGTTGCAGGGATGCAGACCAGCTGACAGGCACACTGGCAGTGTCACGGTGCCACTTGGCAAGTCATTTTTAGCCCTGGAAAGCTGCCACTCCAGGCCCTGCACAGAGGGAAGGGGCAGCCCTGGGATGAACCCAGAGGCAGCCCCAGCTGGGCTGCAGGGAACAAAGGGCTCAGTGAACAAAACCCACCTCGAGAATCCAAAAAATGCTCTAACAGCTAATCCCTGAGGAGGAAGGGGAGGGGGATGGGGTGGAACCAGAGGCACCTGACTCTGTACGGGACAGATAGAGGCTCCAGCTCCAGAAAGGGCTCTCTCTCTGGGGACAGAGGGGAGATAACAGCCAGCATGGGTGGGCCGTGGTGGGGCACCCATCTGCCGTGAGGGCAGGGGAGCTGGGCCCTCCTGCCCAGCCCCTGGTGCAGGAGGAGGTGCCACCAGCTGAGAGGTGCAGCCCCTTGCCCAGGGCACTGGGCTCGGGCAGCCCCCAGAGCCCACAGCTGGGGCAGAGCAGCAGGGATGCAAAGGCTGTGAAGGTGCCGCGAGGGGATGATGGAACACACACCCTGTGCCCTGGCACGGGCCTGTTCCCCCCCCCCCCCGAGACCCCCTAGGGGCTCCCACCAGCGCCCCGGCACCTCTCCCCCCACCGTT
>NW_009952709.1:621230-625647 GCF_000747805.2 Chaetura pelagica | reverse complement strand
GACAGGGTGTGAGGGGCAGGGGTTTGGGGCGCCTGGGAACAGCTCTTTGGGGTGTTCTGAGGGAAAGGAGCAGCACCGAGAGTCCTGAGCAGGGCTTTGGGGTGCTGGGGGGGGCTGGAGCACGGGTTGGGGTGCTGTGGAGCCACGCAGACAGGTTTTGGGGTGCTGCAGGTACCTAGAGCAGGTCCTTGGGGTGCTATGGGTAAGAGAAGCTGAGCTGGGAAGGGCACAGAGACAGGTTTTGGGGTGCTGTGTGGGGCCTGGAGCAGGCTTTGGGGTGCTGCAGGGGCCTGGGGCAGGCTTTGGGGTGCTGTGGGCTTCTGCCAGGCCAAGGGAGGCTGGAGCCAGGCTGCAGACCCAGCAGCAGCACATGCAGGCCATGCCATGTTCTCTATCTCATCAGAGGACACAGGGTTCAGTTTATCTCCTGGTGTTCAGCAGCTCCCACACGGTGACATCCCCTCCTGGGCCTGCTGCCGTGCCCAGCCCTGACCCCACAGCTCTGCTCCCCTTCCCTCAGCCCCCTCTGTGGGGGCTGAAAGCTCCTTCCAAGGACACACACCTCTCAGAGCTGCTCCCTAAGTGACTTCCCAGCAAGTTCTCTCCTGCCCTCCCTGCACGCGCAGCCGCCGTCTGTGCAACCACAACCAGCTCCTCAGCACTGACAGGAAGGACAGACTCCCATGTTTGTAAAAAAAATCTGGCTTTTATTTAGATACTGTTCCATCATATGCACCCCAGGGATGTGTCAGAAGAGGACAAAGGGGAAAAAAAGGAAAAAAAAAAAGGGGGAGGAAAAAGGAGCAAGAAGGCAGGCCTGTTTGTACTGGAGCTCTTGGGAAGATGTTGACTGTTGATCTGCTCCTGACTGCATGCCAGTGGAAACTAGACAGCAGAAAATCTCTGTTGATTCAGTTCTTTTCAGGAGTTGGGCTTCTGTCTGTGAAAATCCATCGTGCCATAAAAGCCCAAGGGCAGGGTAACTCTTGTGGGTAGCTCTGCATCAGGTTTTTGGTGGGAAGGACATCCTAGTCCTCACAAGTGCTATTTTAAAACTGCACATCAGCAGAACTTGTGGGTTTTACTTAAACATTCCTAAACCTTTCCTCAAGTTACCTTCACCAGGTATCAGTTGAGTCCAAATATGAGGTTTCTTAGTCTTCAAAAGATCAGCAAAATAATAGGGTTTTTTTCCCCAAAAAGGAACTTACTCTAATAGATAATTTCTCAAGAAAAAGGCATCAAAACTAAGAATTGAAGTGTAAAAGAACAAAACTTTATGAGTACTAGGAATGCAAACATCTTGTTTCAGCCCATCTTTCTTGAAGGAGCCATTTTACCCCTCAGGCTGGAGGCTGGCCTGCCTAGACAGGGGTGTCCTGTCCTCACTGCCCTCCTGGAGCTCCCAGCACTGGGAGGCAATTGCACCTCTGGGACCTGTCGAGGGCTACAGAGGGACTCTGATGTCATTAGTCCAGTACAGCTGGAAAAAACCCAACTCACCGAGATCCACCACTGTGTTCTACCACATTGGACTTGGTGATCCTAAAGGTGTTCTCCAACCAAAATGATTTAAACTCACCAAGCCTGCCAAGGCACTGCTGCCCTTCACTGTCCTGATACATGTTTTGGCCACTGATTTTGCTTCAGGTTTTTCATGTAATTCCTCTAGGTCTTCCAGGGCTTTAATGACACAAACCAAGCACTTATGGCATTTAGTGCTGATTTTCTTATTTAGGTTGATTTGGGGGAGAAAATCAGCAGAGTGGACCCCAGGTCCTTGTGCAGTTGTGTTGCAGCTTATGACTGGTGAGGTGGAAAGACAGTAGCACTGTCACCATCACAGCAGGAAGAGAAGGCACAGGCAGAATGCAAGAAAATGAAGGAAAAAATCCAAAACAGTTGTATAAAAAGCTCAAATGTTTAGCTTCCTGACATCATCATACAGATTCCAAACTCCAAAGGGTTAATGATCTGTTTGGTTCAACCCGTGACTTGGTTTAAGGAGCTCATTCAACAGCCTCTCAAGCTCTCCTGGCCAGCTTCTGTATCGAGCATCCAGTATCTCTTTTTTCCTCTTCCAGAGCCAGACCAGCATGGGCACAGGGAGGAGTGGTTCTTCCAGGAAAAAAGCTTTAGCAGAAGTCCTTTATGTACAAATTAAAGCCAAAAAGGGACGGGCTGCAGAGGATCAGTACAAAGCTCTACTGGAAGCAAGAGGGGAACAGCAAGGCTGATTTACAGCGTTCACATCCCTCTGAACAAAGCCCAACCCCTGCACACATCTTGTCAGCCAGCTCAGTTGTCCACCTCCTCCTCATCATTTTGCTCTTCTTCCTCCATCCTTTCATCATCGTCATCATTCTCTTCCTCCCGGCTCTTATCCTGCTCCTCTGAGTCTGCCTTCTTGTCTTTGTCTTTCCTTGCTTCTTTCTTCCCTTTCTGTTCACGCCTGTAAACTGAATAAGAAAGAGGGAACACTGAGAAACTGCCAGGCCAGCGTTCCCATGGGATGAGCAGTACAAGAGCTGAAGTCCAACATCCACTGGCTCTCCAGGCTCGCACGGGGAGCACTGAACTCATAGCAGCAACTCACCCCAGAGTCTGAGCTGTGCTGACCAGCTCCTTAGGAAATCTGGTTAAGTTTCAGCAGAAAAATGCTAAAAGGACTCAGGAGTTCACATTGACAGGCAGCACCTAAGGCTTCCCTTAGATAAACATGAGGGGAGATGAGACTTTGTCAGTCCTCATCAGTCGTGAAATAATGTTATCCCAGTCCTGTTAAGGTGCACATTATCTACTCCCCAGGCAAACTGGGATGCTGGGCAAAGAGGAGAGAAACAAGACAGGCCACTAAGTGTTGCTTGTCCAGCCTTTGGGGAAAACAGGACTTGGTGCTGCTTAGACCCCCTGAACACGACCCCAGGATGGTACCTTCCAGGGATTCCTTCAGAGGGGCTACGAATCTCTGGAACTCCATTTCCTCCATGGCAGAGAGGACGTCACCAGCATTCAGGGTTTTCCTCTTCCCCTTCATGGCAAAGTTATTTGCACTAGTTGAACACAAGAAGGAAAACAGAGTTAGTTGGTACCATCATCAGTTCAGTCTGGTTTATTACATTCAGAAGACACTTAGAAAAAACCCCAAGCCACCTCCTAAACAGTCAGGGGTTTGTTAATTCCTTACCAAAGAGGAGAGAAACAAGACAGGCCACTAAGTGTTGCTTGTCCAGCCTTTGGGGAAAACAGGACTTGGTGCTGCTTAGACCCCCTGAACACGACCCCAGGATGGTACCTTCCAGGGATTCCTTCAGAGGGGCTACGAATCTCTGGAACTCCATTTCCTCCATGGCAGAGAGGACGTCACCAGCATTCAGGGTTTTCCTCTTCCCCTTCATGGCAAAGTTATTTGCACTAGTTGAACACAAGAAGGAAAACAGAGTTAGTTGGTACCATCATCAGTTCAGTCTGGTTTATTACATTCAGAAGACACTTAGAAAAAACCCCAAGCCACCTCCTAAACAGTCAGGGGTTTGTTAATTCCTTACTGTAAGTACCTTCAGATACCCTCTTGTTTACATTGGCTGTTGTGCTTTCACCTAGTTGCACTGCTTTGCCACACTCGTTTTCTGCTGGCACGGAGAGCCAGGGAGGAAGTCTGAACACTTGCTGTAAGGTGACAATCCCACAGGGCTGTGTGAGCAGCTGCCAGCAGAGCTGCCTGCAGGGCTGGTTCTGAGCCATCCCAAACACCTTCCCGTGTCCCCCTGCCCCAGCCTGAGGCTCACGCTGCCCCTAACACAGCCACACGGGGAGCAGCAAAGGGCTCCTGCCTTGGGCAGGAGAAGCCCTGCAGCCACCTCTGAAGGCTCAACCTGGGCCCCTCCTGTCCCTGCTGGGGCTGGGGGTCCCTGTACAGAGCCAGGCTGCCCCCCCAAAGGGCCACCCACACCCCACCCTGCACCCGGGCTACACTGAGCCTTATTTCAGTGATATAAACAGACAGTACAGAAACAGTGGGGAAAAAATCTACTCCCCAGGACAGGCAGCAGGGAGGTGAAACCCCCGGCAGCTGCGGTGCTGTCCCGGCTCTTACCAGGAGGTCGCATAAAGCACAAAGACACTGGCTGCCCGGGATATCGCGCTGCGGGCCTCCTTGGAGATGTTCACCCCGTCGGGAAGCTGGAAAACAAACCCGCTGCGGTCAGAGCTGCTGGAAATGACTCGACCCGGCACGGCGATCCCCAGAGGTGCCTTCCAACCCTCCCGCGAGCCCCGGTGCCAGCGCCGGGAAGGGGTGCGGGGCGCGGGCAGAGGCTGCGGGGGCGGCTGCGGGGCTGGGGGGGGGTCGGGGGCACCTCAGCCCGCTCCCCCCGGCCCGCACCGGGGCTGTTCTCCCGCAGGATCCCCCGGGCCC
>NW_009952709.1:605574-620088 GCF_000747805.2 Chaetura pelagica | reverse complement strand
TGATCAAAGCAAGATAAGAGCTTCCAAATGCTGGGGCAGTACAGGTGGCTTCTTCAGGTGCTGGCAGCTCTCACAGAGGGTGCAGTGTTTGGGATGTGTTAGCCCAGTGGCCGGGATTTGCATGGGCACAATACATCTCTTCACTCCCTGGCAGGTTCTTGGCTTGGGAACTGTTGTATTAAACCTCAGACCAGCGTTTCCACCCGGTAATCGGTATCGCCCTATTTACTTTGTTTCTCCCTTTTTCTTCTTGGAGACAATACACATTTTATTCTTTGTCAGCAGAAGGCAGGGCAAGGGCTCACCCTTCAGGGCACCCCACTCCTCCTGGAAGCTGCAGGCATCCAGCACCCCGGCAGCTGCAGCTTTGCCTCCACCCAGCAAAGAGGTGACACCCAGCGCGTGTTCATGGCGCCAAAAAACAAAAAGCTTTGCACGTTGATCTCTACTGACTTAGGCGTTGTGAGAGAGACCTGGCCACCCTTTTACCCAAAAGCTTTGTCCTCGGTAAAATCTGAAGACATTGCAAGTTTTGTTTGCTCATCAAGGAACAGCAGAACTGCCAGACCTCTGAAAATCCGGAACACAAGCACCATGGCAGCACAGCTCAGCCCTAAGGCACGTGCTTAGCAACACCAACTCTCCCAGGAGGGAAGGTACCAGACACACACGTGCTGCACAGCCCCTCTGTGCACAGGCAGTAAAACTGATCCCTTCCAAATGCTCTGGATTTGTTGCATGTTTAGAGGACAGCTGTGCTGTGCTGTGCTGTGCTGGGCTGTGCGGGGCTGTGCGGGGCTGTGCTGTGCCCCCCCCGCCCCGCAGCCGGGCTGAGCTCCTGGCCGTTCAATCACCCGGGCAGGTAATTACAGCACGGCCCCAGGGAAAGGAGGCAGCAGGTTCCCCTGGTGCTTCCTCAGCGCTGATCCTGGGAACCGAGACCTGCGGTTCTGCACGTGAAGCGTTTCCCGCTGGCAAGGGCAGTGCTGCTGGCACAGGGACAGCACAGACGTTGGTGAGACCAGTTGAAGGGTAAAGGTTGTTGTTGGTACCAGACACAGACACGTTTGGGGTTTGCAGAAAGGCTGGGGTGCAGGGTGTGATGGTGCCTCCAGCTGCAATGACTGGATTAATAAAACTGTCCCTGCCTGTACAAATCATGTCTCTCGAGGCTCATTTTTAGCTCCTGCTAATGTGTTCTATTCTTAACTCCGTGGTCTCTTTGTGGCTCTCAGAGGTGAGGTGCTGCAGCACTTCTTGATGAGGGCCATGACTGATGGCAGCTGATCCATCAGGAGCTGATCCATGGGCAGCTGATCCATCAGGAGCTGATCCATCAGGAGCTGATCCATGGGCAGCTGAGCCATCAGGAGCTGATCCATCAGGAGCTGATCCATGGGCAGCTGAGCCATCAGGAGCTGATCCATGGGCAGCTGATCCATCAGGAGCTGATCCATTAGGAGCTGATCAGGACCACCAGGAGCCCCCAGGGATGGTGCTGATGATCTCCTGGGGCAGCTGTGGCTCAGGGTGGCTCGGGGACCTCTCAGAAGCTGCTGCAGCTGGTTTTGTTTCCTGTTTTGCCAGAGGGTGAGGTTGTTTCGAATGGGATTTGAGAGCCCAGTGAGGCAGGGTCAGTCACTGTCTGAAGAAGGGGGTAGGAGGCAGGAACCAAAGTGATGCTGGCCCAAATCCTGCTCACCAGCAGAACAGGTGTTTACTGTTGAGTCCTGTGTATCTTCCTGACAGGACAGACTCTCTTCTTTCTTGGATGCTTTGGTCACTAGTATTATTACAATAAAAGTATATTATTATTATAAAAGTATATTATTATAAATCACTATAATGTTATAATTATATATTAATATAATTTTATTATATTTATTATTATAAATTATAATTATAAAATTAGTATTATTAGTATTTTTACAATAAAAGTATTAATTTTTGTTTTCATCAGGTACAGGAGGACAACATTGTCTCATGCATCTTGTGTTGCTGCTCAGGCTGGCTCAGCCAAGCCCTGCTCCTGTCTCACTCTGTTCATGCCTGTGCTGCCAACAGCAGGTACTTGCACCAGTGTGAAAGGGGAGGTGCAGCAGCAAGTTTGACCACTGCAAGTCACAAATGAGACTAGAAAGGTGGTTTAGTATAAAAGCTCTGGAGCTGCAGGATCTAAGGTCAGGTTGTCAGACCTGTGACCTCAGATGTACCTGAAGACAACCTGGTTCTTCCACAACTTTGTTCTGTTGACTTTATTTCACACTCTATCTATCTTCTGTTCTGCTGAGTTAATTGGCACAACTCTGTTTTGCAGACTATTCAGCTAGATGAAGGTATTTAGATTTTTAAATCATTAGGTTGTCTAGTCTGAGCTGTATAATGGGCAACTTCACCAGAATTTATCTCAGTAGTTTGTTCTAATAAAGCCTCTCTTCTGTCAATTAATCCAGCTGGGAAGACTGACATCAGGACAGAATGTGGTATTTTCCTTGGCAGGTGGTTTCAGTGGCTTGTTAAATTTAGGTGCTCAATTGCCAACATGATTTTTTCCTCCTGTTTGCATAACCCCCCACCCACTAATGGTTTTATTCCACCTGTGGACCTCAGCCACCTGCTGTAGTTAAGGCCTTATGAGTGAGGTTTGTGCATCAGCTGCCTGGAGCTTGCTTTCTATACCCACTGATGACTTCTTTCTGGCCTGGAGGTGTGAGCTCCTGTTTAACCAAGTGATTAAGCAGTACTAGACAAACCTTCCAGTTCTGTCCTTAAGGTGTTTTCTGTTGGCTGTCAACAAGAACTGCATCCCTCTGGGCAGATAATTAAGAAGACAGAATGGTTATACTTGCTTTTGTAGAACTTCAAGGCCCACAGGAGTCTGGCCACGTGCCCTTCTCTTCTGTAGCTGCTGAGAGCCCCTCAGCTGTGCCCAGCAAAGTGGTCATCGTGGTGCCCTTCGTGTGGCCCTCAGGGCCTCAGAAGGAAGGGCTGAGGCTCTGCAGGTCCCACACACAGCCCAACAAACACTGGGAGTTGGGCCCTGGGAATGTGGTCTGCATATGGGAAAACCTGCAGCTGCTCTGGGGTGAATTCTTGTTTGCTGAACTCTCAGTTCTGGCTGTTGGGAAGTGGAGCCAGCGTGGCCCTGCACCCTGCACTTTGTCTTGCATCTGCTTTACTTTCCTTAGATGACTTTCCAGCACTGAATGTAGTAACCACCTCCCCCAGCCACCCTTCAGGGGGCTGTTCCTGGTGTCACCAGGCTGCTTCCACCTCTGCAGCACCTTCTCTTCTACGATCTCTGATCCAAGAAAGCTCAGAAGAAGGTACTGACATCAGGGCTGCACCAGGGCCTGGCAGTAAGGGTGGACACTCTGATGGTTGTTTTTCTCAAGATTTTGCAAAACTCTTACATTTCTGATCCAGCTGAGGTGGACATGGAGCTGGCCAAGCAGGGTTTGTGCTGTGCAGAGCACACAGTGAGCACAGATGGGTTTGGATCTTTTATAACTTCTGTGACAATGATACTGCAGAATCACTGATGGTTGGACTTGGTGATCTCAGAGGTCTGTTCCAACCATGATCATTCTGTGATCACCATGGCCAATAACATAATAATTACAAGTGGAGGTTATTCCTGCAGCCACCGTGGGACACTTGCATTGTTTCCATCCTTCCTGAAGGTGTGTTGTGATGGGTGTGATGCCAGTCCTGCAGTAATGAGGCTGTTACTGAAGAGGTTAAAACTCTTCTACAAACAGAGGAGGAATGCCAGAGGGTGGTCCACATGCAAACTGATGTTCTGAGCTGCAAAACCTCCATTCTGGGCAAGAAAAACGATCCTGTGGGATCTGCTGGGAAAGCTCTGGGGTTGCAATGTGGGCATAAGGCTCTGCGAGGCCTCCAGGCTGCAAATTGGACTGTGCTCCTAACCCTGAGACACTTCACACCTCTGCCCCTCATTAGTGCTCCCTGGATCCACCCTGAGCTGTCCCTGGGAGCAGGTTGTGGCTGGAGCTGAGTCAGAGGGAACAGCCAAGTGCTCCAGGCCTGTGCCCCATGAGCCACCAGGGTTTGCAGCACCCCAGGAAGAGACTGAATGTTCAGAAAGCTGAAGGCAAGGACACAGCTCGAGTTGGGGTGGCTCCTGAGCTGGGGGGTGTTGTGACAGGTCTGGCATTTGCCAGTTTGAATTTGTCTGGGAGCCTGGCCATGGCAGCCCTGCTTTCCTTCTGGTTCTTTTTGTTTTGTGTTGTTTGCTTGTTATAAAAGAAGAATTATTTTTAAACACTCACTGGTATCCTGTTAAAATGGAAATAAGCTTTTGCTTTTTCATTATATTTTCTACATTTTCAAGTGTATCTGTCCTCAAACTTAGCTCTGCTGTCTGGAATAATTACTTCTTTCCTCTCCCTTAAGACAAAACAGGCCCTGTGGCAAGAAACCCAGTTCCCAGTGGGGTTTGCTACCATGTAGGTACCACTCACACTCTTCCTACCTCAGGTCTTCTCAGGTCAGATCATCTCTGACTGAGGCCTCCAAATACAGCAGTTTCATCCTCAAAATATCTCCCTGGGATCCTTTTTTTACCCTAAACTAATTCATCAGCTTTGACTATCAAAAAATTGCCAGCCTAAAATTCTACTGATGGGGTGGACTTTCCTACCTGACCTAAGAAAGGAACTTGGACAGATGATTTGTACCATTTAAGGAGCTATTTTCAGCTGTGTTGACCGACTATTAAATTAAAGTTAACTTTGCTAATTCACTTTGGAAAGTGCTTTTGAAAAGGAAACCTTTAGGGTAACCTCTGCTTTGACTTTCATGCTGTTCATTTGCATTTGTTTCACTATAAATCTTGCTTCTATTTGTATTGTGGTTCAGAAAAGCCATTTTTCCAGGCCTGAACTCTGCAGCAGGGTCAGACATGATCTCACCTGGACAGATGAACCTCATGCTCTCTAATAACATTGTAAAAATGAGACCTTCAGCTTGGAGAGAGGGGAGTGCCTTTCTAATTACAGTGAATGGAATAATTGTGCAGCAATATATGCAGTATCATCAGGCTCTGCTAATTAATTTAGAATGTACATTAATCCACACAGATGGCTTAAAGTGGCCACATTAAGGCTGAACTAAGGATGTGTCACCACCCAAATGGGATCCAGCTCCTTCTATAGCTGTAAAATATACAGTAAAGTCAAGTTGACCTTATTGTGGTGGAAAGTCCTTGAATTTAAAATAGTTAGGGGCTGGGCAACTGCTTTGGGGAAATGTCTCATGTGCCTGCTCTATTCTGGTGCTCTCCCTGAGGCATCACTTCCTGGCCACTGTCAGGAGCAGGATCCTGAGCTGCACAGACCTTTGTCTGACCCAGGGTGTCTGCTGGGGTTTTCCTTACATCTTCTTAAGTTCTACTGGGAAGAGGTTCCTCACCAAGGGGGTGACTGGTCCCTGGAACAGGTCCCTGGGGAAGTGGTTGTGGCACCAAACCTGTCAGAGTTCAGGGTGCATCTGGGCAGTGCTTTTAGTGATATGATTTAATGGTAGGCTGTCTTGTGAGGAGCAGGGAGTTGGACCCAATGACCCTTAACAATCCCTTCCAACTTGAGAGATTCTGTGTGGCTGCTTGTGCACAGGAGGGGAGTGGGGATCACACAGTTCTGGGGAGGAGAAGGAGGCAGCTGCCCTTTGAGCTGCAGCCTTCCTTGAAATTAGCTTGATCTGACCACAGAAGTGCAGGGGAACCTTGGTGTGTTTTGCTTTGTGCAGACTAGAAGGGGGCTGGGCCAGCTGATGAAGGAGATCTCTGCCAAGAAAAAAGACAGTGTCTTTCCCTGGTGCCATTTCCTCCATCTTCTCCCTTCGCCTGCCCTGCTTTGCTTTGCTGTGCCAGTGCCAGAAAGAGTTGATTTTCTGCTAAATTAATGAACTAAACTGGCTCCCTAAGAGGTTGAATGTGGCCAGACCTTGGGTGAAGGCCTGGGAAGCAGTGCCCAGGTGTGTGGTGCCAGCTGGTAGAGCAGCTCAGCTGCTCAAAGTGGCTTCAGACCCTGCACAGTTCAGCTCAGGTGACAGGCAATAACTTTTTAAGCTGTTATAACTTAATTACTTTGATCCATGAGACCACAGGAAGGCAAAAATAATAATTCCCCAGAGCTCTGTTGGTATCTTGAGACCCATTTTTTATGAGAAGTGTCATTACATTTTTTAAAGGGCCAACTTGATTATTATTATTTTTTTTAATTGTATTAAAATGAATCAGCAATGGCTTAATACTTAGCATTTGTCAGAATCCAGTGATCCACAGCAGCACTGCAGGCTCAGAGCATCCCTCTTGAGGTGCCTCCTGGTGCCCTGTCTGTAGTTGGCTTCTAAGGAGCATGACTGTTCAGGCAGTGGGAATCTGGTTGTTAAGTTGGTCTCAAACAGCAAAAGTACCAACAGTCTGGGGTGTCAGAGTAAGTAACGTGCTGGGGTTAAGAGCTGATCCTGCACTGCTGGGTCCCAGCTCTGGGAGAGGCAGCAGGAGCTGAGAGCAGGGACTGGGCATCCCAAGCCCAGGGATCAGGCAGCCCCAGGGGGTCTGGAAGCAGCTGCTCTGGGTAATCCCAGTTGTTCCCTTGTGCTGGGCACTGGTGAGGCCACAGCTCAAGGACTGTGTTCAGTTCTGGGACCCTCAGGATGAGAAGGACATGGAGGGGCTGGAGCGTGGCCAGGGAAGGGCAGTGGGGCTGGGGAAGGGGCTGGAGCACAAGTGTGAGCAGGAGCAGCTGAGGGAGCTGGGGGTGTCCAGCCTGGAGACAAGGAGGGGAGGGGAGACCTGCTGGCTCTGCAGCTGCTGAGAGGAGGTTGGAGCCAGGGGGGTCGGGCTCTGCTCCCAAGGAACAAGTGATAGAGCAAGAGGAAATGGCCTCAAGTTGCCCTGGGGAGGTTTAGGTTGGATATTAGAATAAATTTATTCTCTGAAAGGGTAATTAAACACTGGCCCAGGCTGCCCAGGAAGGTGGTTCAATCACTATCCCTGGAGGTGTTTAAGAGACCTGTAGATGTGGTGGGGAGGTTGTGCTCAGGTGGGGTCTGGGCTCTTCTCCCAGGCAACCAGTGACAGGATCAGAAGCTGCTCCAGGGGAGGTTTAGGTTGGATATCAGGAAGCACTTCCTCATGGAGAAGGTGATCAGACACTGGGATGGACTGCTCAGGGAAGTGGTGGAGGCACCATCCCTGGAGGTGCTGAAGGAAAGGCTGGAGGTGGCATTTGGTGCCCTGGGCTGGAGATGTGGGGGTGTCAGGTCACGGGCTGGACTGGATGATCCCAGAGGTCTTTTCCAGCCACAATAATTCTGTGACTCTGTGTTTGGAGCTCCTGGGGAAGAAGGACATCATGAGTGGAGCTGGACTTTTACTTGGTTCAAAGCCTGCAGGACAGGTATGTGTGTTAAAGGCCTTGCCTGGGAAGAGTTGGAAAGCCAAGGACAAGGTGTTGTCAACAGGGTGTGAGGTGTTTGCTTCTGAGGAGGGTGAGCCCAGTCCCTGCTGCTCAAATGGCACCAGGGGAAAAGGAAAAAAACCATAGTTGCTTGTGACCTGCTGGTGCTGCAGGGTCAGGATCTGCTCTCAGCCTTCTGAGAGTGGGTTCAGACACTGCTGAGCACCTGAGGAGAGCCCAGGGGCTGTTCTGAGTGCCCGTGTCCTCTGTGGGTGCTGCTGCCAGGCTGGGAAGGGTGGCAGTGGGGGATCTGCCAGACCTGGCAGGAGAGGTTTAGTACAGGGCATCTCTGGAGTGATGCTGAGGCATCGCTGTGCTGCAGGGGGATCCCTTTGGGATTCACCTGGGATGTCTCCTGCAGCCAGTGGGGTGGGTGAGGGAAGCAGCCAGGCAGTTTGTGCAACCACAGAATGACCAAGACAGCTGAAAAATCTTGTGAGAACTGAAAACATAAGAAGAGCTTTTCACTGTCCCACCTGTTTCTCTGTCTTGTCTCCTAGAGAGGAGCTGATCCATGGAGCAGCTCCAGCACAACCCACAGTCCAGTCGCAGCTGCCTTGCTCTGAACAGTTTCAGCCTGAATAATAGAAAAGGGTGAGGGACAAGATGAACTGTTTTCATAGTTCAGCAAGACTGGTCCTGCTAAAAGATGGGCACAGGAACAAGTAGCTGTGCACGCAGGCTGTTCTGTGCTCTGCATTCCTTGTGAGCAGCTGGGGAGGTTTGTAACAGCTCCTGCTCACGTGGGATTCGTGACAGATCCTTTTTTGCCTGCCCTAGAAGTACGTGTGCTTTGAGCATCCTGAGAGCACTCGGGCACCCTGAGCTCTTGTGCCTCACCAGGGCAGCAGCAGATCAGTGCCTTTGTGCATTCAAGCTGGGCATTTCTTGGGGAAGGGGCAGACAGATTTAGAGAAGGGATCAGCCGAGGAAGTTTGTTACCCAAAGAGGTAGCTGTGAAAAGCCAAACATGTCAAGTCCTGTAAAGGTATTAAGGCAAAGTTCTAAAACTCTGGACATGGCAGAGATTCTGATACCTCAGCAAAGCACCAGATGCTGTGCTGGCTGTGGGAGACCCTGCAGAAGGGGATGGATGGATGCCTGGGGCAGGAGCAGCTCATGAGGTGTTTGCTCACACTGGGTCAGTGCCAGTTGAATCCCTGGAGCAGCATTTTTCCCCCTGCCAGGTGCCATTCTGCAGGAGTGTGGAGTCCCAGGCAGATCTGGGCTCCATCAGGACGTGCAGGCTCTGGGATGAGCAAAGCAGATGTGCTGTTTCCAAAGAGACCTTTGCAACAGGGAAACTTTTCTTGGGTTCCTAATTGGAAAGGGATTTAGGGATGGATCTTGCATCCCTGTTGGGTTCCTCATTGGGATTTTTCAGGGAATCATAGAACATGCTGAGTTGGAAGGAACCAATCAGGATAATTGAGTCCAACTCCTGTCCCTGTGCAGGGCACCCCAACAATCACCCCATGTGCCTGAGAGCATCATCCAAATGCATCTTGAACCCAGGCAGGCTTGGTGCTGTGACCACTGCCCTGGGGAGCTGGTTCCAGTGCTCAGCCACCCTCTGGGTGAAAAACCTTCTCCTGATACCCAACCTAAACCTCCCCTGGTTCAGCTTCCTGCCATTTCCCCCAGTCCTGTCACTGGTACCAGGAGTGAAGAGATCAGGCCCTGCCAATGGTTCAGCTGTGCCTGCTGGGGTTGGGGGGACAAGAGCACCCCAGCTGTGCCCTGTGCTTGCTGTAGGCCCTGGGGCAGAGGGGCTGCAACAACCCCACCCCTGGGAAAGGGCTGAGGTTTGTGACTCTGCCCTGTACAGCAGACTTTGCTAATCCCAGAAATCTGCCCTCAGGACTGCCCAGAAGCAGCCCTAACCCCTTTCTGTTCCCATCCTGTATCATCTGGGAAGCCAGGTCATTTTTCCCAGTCTGATTTAGTTTCCTTAGTTTCAAGGCTAGCTTCAACCTTGTGGGTGCTCTCTGTGGGTACGTTGCCCTTTTGCCTGGAATAACTGTCTGAGCACGTGGCTGGTTTTGAATATCCAGCCAAAGGCAGCTCCTAGTGCTGGCAAACTGGAGGTTGTGTTGGGGAACTGTGTTAAATTTTAAAAGAAAGTCATTAACTCCCAAGCCAACCAGCTGAGTGGGCAGTTTTCTGGGAACTCTAATAGAAATGCAGGGGAAGGTCAGTCCCCAGGGGTTTGAATGTGAGGAGGGAAGACCTGGTACGTTGCTGTTGGGAACCAGTAGGGAAGGGGCTCCCGCCACCACCACCATCTCTTCCTGGCACTTCCTAGTACTGGGGCTCTCCCTTGAGGTGATTCTATACTGTTTTCCCCCCCTTTCTTTGCAGTGGTGCCAAGGTTAAGGGCTGGTGGCAGCTTGAGCCTGGGACGCTGGTGCTTGGACGTTGCTGGAGTGAGTTCCTGTCCTGCCTGGGAGTGATGGAGCAGCTGGGAGTGCTGACCTGTGAGTGCCCAACCTTCCCTTGGTTTGCAGGGCTGCTCTGTCTCCTGGGTGAAGGGCAGGTTATGGCTGAGCAGGTGCTGGGTTGTCAGCACAGAGCCAGATGCTGGTGCTTGGAGGAGCCACGGGGCTGGATCTCCCAGCTCTGCCCCTGGTGCCTTGTGCTGGGGGTGGGACAGGCTAGAAGCAGCTGCTTTGAGAATTAGGAGGGGGTTCTGCAGCCAGGCAGCTTCCAGCCCCTTGGGAGCAGTGTGTGTAGGACTCCTGTGAACCTGGAGTCCAACAGAGACTCTTCTTTCCCTTTTCTGTTAGTTTTTTTTTTTTTTTAAATTAGTTTGAAAATCCCTGTCTAATGGGATTTTTTGACCCAAACTTGTGAGGTGGCTGCATTAGACAGACTGTGAGTTTTACTGCAGTCCTGTTTGTCTTTCCTTTGGCCTCTTGAGAGCATTTAGCAATAAAGACACAGAGGGGAGGCTTTGTGTGAGCCTGGGGAGCTCCTAGGAGACAGGGTGGCATGTGAGGCTCCTCTTGCCATGTGTGCTCAGGGGGCTGCAGGCCTGGCAGTGCTGGAGAGGAACAGCACGAGCCATGTCCTGAGAAGTGGCTGAAGGAGCTGGGGGTGTCCAGCCTGGAGCAAAGGAGGTGAGGGGAGACCTGCTGGCTCTGCAGCTGCCTGAGGAGGTTGGAGCCAGGGGGGGGTTTTCTCTTCTCTCAAGGAAAACACAACAGGACAAGAGCAAATGGCCTCAACTTGTGCCAGGAGAAGCTTAAATTGGATATTGGGAACAATTACTTTTTTTTCATAAGCCTGATGGGAGGAACATTTTGAAGTGCCTTAGGAATTGCCCTGTATCCCAGAGCAGTGCTCATCCCACCTGTGTGCTGGTTCCTGGTTGGGCAGGACAGGGCTTTGACACCATTTACCTGTGTCTGATGCTTGGGCAACAACTGGGGGATGTGGTGAGGAACAGATGGATGTTGGGGATGGTTGTGACCCCAGGCAGTCCAGGGCCCCTCTTCTAGGGACCTCCACCTGCAATCTGGCTGTAGGACAGAGCTGTGAGAGGGGTTTTGAGCCTCTGTGAAGTTTCTCTGCTGCCCCCAGGGTTGGGATGATGAGGGTCCCCAAGACTCTCCCTATGGGGAGGAAGGGAAAGCTCTTGTAATGTTCTGTAATATAAACACGTGGCTCAGTTCCTCTCCCAGACTTGTTGCTGGTGCTGCCTGTGGGGACAGGGGAGGAAAGTGAGGATGGGATGAAGGTGTTCACCCCCCCCGGGTCAGTGTCCAGGGTTCTCTTGCATGTCAGTGGGTGTAGCTGAGACATGGTAGAGGATGTGACACCCCCAGTTTCAGCTCATTACAATTTGGATGATCTCTGATCTGAGGGGAACAGCCTCTTTTCCCTGGTGTCATGTGGGAGGACCAGAGGGAATGGATTCAGGCTGTGCCAGGGGAGGGTTAGGTTAGATATTAGGAAGCATTTTTGTCACTGAAGGGGTTGTCAGGCATTGGAATAGTTTACCCAGGGTGGTGATGGTGTCACCATCTCTAGAGGCATTTAAATGGCACGTGGACCTGGTGCTTAGGGACGTGTTTTAGTGGTGAGCTTGTGGTGTTGGGTCTGAGGCTGGACTGGATGAACTTGGAGGTCTCTTCCAGCCAGGGACATTCTGTGATGCTGTGATGTTGGTGAGCTCTGCTGGAGCTGAAGGTTTTGCTGGTAGCATCCATGAGGGTGGATCTGGGTGCTTCCCTGAAGGTGAAGGAAGGTGACTCTTGCAGCCCAAGGCATTGTTTGCTCCAACAATCACTGAGCTACATCTCGTGCACCTCGTGTCCCAGCTTGTGCTTCACACCCAGACTGTGTGGAGAAGGGATAAAGGAGGCACCTGGCTGCTTTGCACTGTGGAGCAGGAGCTTTGTGTGGGAGCTGCCAGCAGGAAGTCTTGCTAGACCTTCACAGGCTCCAAATATCTTTGGAGACCCAGCAAGTGGCATGAGCTGCCTGCTTGGCTGGGCCCCTTCCCAAGGTCCCTGTGGGTTGCCAAGGTTAGGGCAGAGCACAATGGGCCAGGCAGCCCAGACAGAGCCCAGCTCTTTGCCTGGAGCCTTAGGAGGCTGCTGGGTCATTATCTGTCTGTCCAACCCCCAGAGGGGCTGTGATTTATGGCAGTGGCACAATAGGTGCCTGTTGGCAGCAATGGATTGGGCTGCCTGGAGAGCATCCCTCCCTCCTTCCCTCCCTTGCTCACTCCATGTCCCTTTCCTGCAGTTTCAGGCAGTTTTACTGGTGTAAATTCAGCTGAATCAAACCAGCAGCCCTGCCAGAGAATAACCCAAACTTTTTGGGAAAATGCAGCTTTTCCAGCAATCAAACAGCCTTTCCATGTTGCCTGCCTGTCTGTGCCAGGCCCCTTGGCTGGGGGCTGCAAAGATGGAGCTGGGGGGACGTGTTGGGGTACCTGAGGGGCTGGGCAGTGTGTGAGGTGACATGTCCTGGTACACACTGCCATGCCATGGGGCTGAGTGGCAGGTCCTGGCTCCTGAGGGCTCAATCGTGCATTGAAATCACAGGTTGGGCTCTTTTGCTTTTGTGGGCAGGGTCTGTGTGTGGCAGGGCCCTGGCATGGGAGGGGGACACTGCTCTGTCCCACTACCCTCTGGGGGGTCTGCATAAGGGCTGCACCAATCCTGCTCAGCTCTGTGGGAGATGTCTGGGGAGGTGTTTCTGATCCTGAAGAGTTACTGGGCTGTGCTGGTGCCTCAGTGCTGTGGGTGGGAGATACCTGTCCATCAAGACTCCCATTTCTGGGTCTCCTCACTTCTGTCTCTGTCCTGGGGCAGGTTCCTGGGTGGTGGTTTGATGGCTGTGGGTGAGGAGGGGCAGGCTGAGGCTGATGTGCTGTCTGTGGGGTGCTGGCCACAGGGAAACCATCTGAACCCTTGTGCAGAGCCTCCCTGCTGCTCTGAGCCAGAGCACCCGAGCGGGTTGTGGGCTGGGAACTGTGTCTGAGCCTTGCAAGACTGTCCTGGACACCCAGCAGTGGCAGGGCAGCATCTCCAGAGTCCTGTGGAGCTGCTGATGGGCTAATGGAGCCCTGATGGGGCTGCTCGTCTGTTTGAAATGTAACAGTGCTGAGCCCTTGGTGTGTGTCGTGTGTGACGTGTCTGAGCTGTGGGCCAGGGGTGGCTCCCTCTGGAGATGGGTCTGTGCCCTGGTGAATTCCCATCACCCCTGTCCTGTCTGCACACAGGAGGGGCTGGGCAGTGGGATGGTGGCCAGGGACAGATGTGCCACACTGCTGGCATGTGCCACATCTGTGCAGGGCTGCCCAGGGGAAGCTCCGTGCAGGAGACCTGGCAGGGTGGTATTATGGGGAAGGCTGGGGCAAGGTGGAGACATTCCCCCCACGGCAGGTAAACCCAAGGGTCCTGTGGAGCCTGTGTTGTCCCCCACGTCCCACCTCCCCATCCTGCCACGTCCTGTGCTCATCTCCTCTTTTCTCCAGCAGGGACAGGGCAGAATCCCTTGCTGCTGGAGCACCTGCCAGCCCTGAGGAAAGGGCAATGTGGGGCTGTACGATCCTCCCCACGGAAGCAGAGGGGACCATCTAGGAGCAGGAGGAAGATCAGCCACGCACGAGTGAAGGGGAAGGGTAAGTGGTGGGGCTGGGAGGGGGTGTGGGGCAGCTGGGCCCCTGCCCTGGCAGGGCTGTGGGGAGGATGGCAGGGCTGTGTGTCCAGCACTGTGCAGGTCTTGTGTTTTTTTTCATCAGCAGAGAGGTCGGTGATGTTTGTATTTCATATCACTTCAGCTGGACACGGGCTGGGAAGTGGAGGTGCCTGCCCAGCAGGGACAGGAGCTGCTCAGAGCCTGCTCTGGGCTGTACCCCTGTCTGTCCTGACCTTCACTTGTCAGGGCTGAGCCCTCCCAGTGCCCACCCCTGCCTGGGCCCAGGCTGGCAGGGCCTGGGAATTGGCTGCTTTTGTCCAGAAATCCCCTGTGGGGCAGATCCAGGCACAGCCCAGGCCCCCCACACTGTGAGGGACCCTGCAGGGTCACAGCAGTGCCCCGAGGAGCTGAACTCATGGAGTGTGGCATCTCCTGCAGCACGTGGGCTGGGAGCAGGTCCCACTCTGCTGCACATCAGTCCCCCGTGGGGTCCTGCGTGGATCCATGGGTGGGAAATGGAGCTCTGGGGCAGCCCAGCCTTTGGGGAGGGGGTTCTCTCAGAGAAACCATCTCGGTGGTTCCTCCACACTCTGTGCTCAGCTCCGGGTGAGCTGTGGGGCTGGTGGGAGCTCGTCCAGCTCCTGGCAGTGGGAAGGGCTGCTCGGGGGCGACCCTGGGGGCTGTGCCCCCCTTTCCCTGTCACAGCAGAGCCAAGCAGGGAACCCGTGCCCTGCCATCCCTCCTTTCCTTCTCTCTCCCAGAGCAGTTCTGCTCCCTTTCCTTGCCTGCAGCTGCTTCCCAAGGAGCCGCGGGTGCTGCTGCCCCGTGTTCAGGTCTTGGGTGGGACGGTCCCCGCGGGCACCGACCGGGG
>NW_009952709.1:600120-605072 GCF_000747805.2 Chaetura pelagica | reverse complement strand
TGGTGCCTGCAAAGCACCATCACAAAAATTCCATGCAGATCCCAAAAAGAACTTGATTTCAGCTCAAGCACCAATGCACATTTTGGATTATGAGAAGCAGAAACCTTGCTTGAGGTATATAAAAGAGTTACACCTCAAAAAGCAGCAAGCTTCAAGAGGCAGTGAGGCAGGTAAGCAGATGGTCACCAGGTTGAGCTATGGGGCCACTCTGCCTTAGAAACATCAGGCTAAAGCCTCAGTCAAAAACAGAGGGGACAGATACAGTACTTGGTACCCTTACACAGGAAATAAAAAGCAAAGATATAAAACCAGTAAGAAAATAAGTCCAAAGAGAGAGTATGAGAGAAAGAGAGAGGTCAAACCTACAAGCAAATAAATGAATACACAATTACAGCCACCTCACCTGGTAGAAATCTAAGCCCCAGCCTGCTGTAAAAACAGGAAATAAACACATGCCTGCAGCAGCTGCCTCTGAGGCAGCACCTTTCAACACCTGGTCTCATGTTGACAAGGCACCACTTGATGTGGTGCATTGTTCTGTTCATCTACATCAGTCTCCTCTGACCCATTTGCCTCTCAGTTTTCGGGCAGTTGCAAATGGCATATTGAACAACACTGAAAGCTGGTTTTGACACTGAACTCTTAGCCTCATTACTGAGGCTTTTCTGTGTTGAAGTCATTCTCCATGTTCTTAGTGACGGACACCTGGCTTAGTGCCACAGGCCCTCTTTCAGCTCCTTTCTTGCTCCAGTGATTTACAAGATTAAACAAGAGTTCATTATTCCTTTGATGTCCTTGTATGCCAGATAGGCTTGCACCAGCTGAACTTACCAGGCCTATTTGTATCAGGTTCTGATTTTAATTAGTTCCTCTAGTTTGAAGTTCTCTTTTGAGTTCGTCAGGCCTTAAGGTGCTCCATGTTCCTCTTGAAAGCCATAAAATCTCCTAACTGCAAACTCATCCCTTGGGATGCCAGCAGGGAGGGGAGCACATCACCATCCACACCTTTCACCTCTCACTGAGCACAACAGCACCATCCAAACCTTCCACCTCTCACGCCTGCTCCCCACAGGGGTGTCACTGGCCCCTCACTTGCACACACTTTTGTCGACCCGCAGGGAAAGGCTCGGGCTTGTGACCACCCTCTCTGTTATTGCTTCCACACATATTCCCTGGTATTTATGACATCTCTTCCCACTCTCCACTGCTCTTCTTGATACTTTAGTAAAAGTTAAAACTTGCCTCTGTGTGTGTGTTTGTGCTTCCCAGAGGAGCTTACAAATCAGTTATATATCCGGTGGATGCCCCAAGCCAGGGACAGACTCACTGAAATAATTCATTTAGTAGGAGCTACATCTAATGGCTCATACTGGTAACAGTGAATTAGCAGATGCCCTGAAGAACCTTGATAAATATTCTTTTTTTATTTCACTATATATTCCAAGTAGGCATCTGATGGCAGCCCAGATACTTAACAACTTGCTGGTTTTCACAAATTCATCCCAGGTTCCTCCCCAAACTCAGGCATCTCAGCTTACAGAAGATGGTTGGCCATGCTGAAGGTACTGTAGTTACTGCTCATCCTCCTGGCTCTTACTGCTGCCACCATGTCTCTAGGAAAGACCTGTACTTGTTGGCTAATATATCCCTGATCTGTTCCTGTGGGCGTGCTGGAGATACCTACATTTTTTCATTAAGAGGAAAAAACACGAAGGATCAACCATTCACAGAAATAAGCAATATCCTTGTGTGACCTCCTAATACTCTTCGACCTTCAGATGTAAGGGCTGGGGCAGCTGAGGGAGCTGCTCCCCCCGGGCACTGACAGCCCCAAAGCTTCTGCCTCACTGAGCCAGAGCAGGACGTGGCTCCCTGGAGCTGGGGGCTGCCCTGGAACCAGGTGGTGGTCTGCAGGGCCTGAGGCAGATACAGCAAGATTCCCAGGAAACCCAGGGTGGGCATGAGCTGGGATTGCTGTGTAGGGCGTGACCCAAGGGCTGGAGCAGCTCTGGGACAGGCTGGGAGAGTTGGGGTGTTCAGCCTGGAGAAGAGAAGGCTCCAGGGAGACCTGAGAGCAGCTTCCAGTGCCTGAAGGGGCTCCAGGAAAGCTGGGGAGGGGCTTTTTAGAACAACCTGGAGTGGTAGGGTGAGGGGGGGCAGTTTTAAGCTGAAAGAAGGGAGTTTTAGATGAGATATGAGGAGGAAATTCTTTGCTGTGAGGGTGGTGAGAGCCTGGCCCAGGCTGCCCAGGGAAGCTGTGGCTGCCCCATCCCTGGCAGTGTTGAAGGGCAGGTTGGATGGGGCTTGGAGCAGCCTGGGCTGGTGGGAGGTGTCCCTGCCCATGCAGGGGTGGGGCTGGATGATCTTTGAGGTCCCTTCACACCCAAACCAGTCTGGGTTTCTGTTATCTCATGGTGCTCTGCCTTGTGCCCATGAGGACCCCCCACCGAGGACGTTACCTGTCACTACTGGTCAGAATTCCCCTGCTGTATGTGCTGATGGTTCTTGGCTGTCCCAGCCAGGACAAAACCTGCATTTTTCAAAAATAAAACAGAAAATGTTTAAGGAGGAGAAAGCCAAATTTTTCCTTTACCAGAGACCAGCAGCAGGGAACAGATTTTCCTGCCTGCTGAGTCTGCTCCCTTGGGACCCATTCAAGCATCCCCACCCTTAGCCTGGCAGACCTCTCCCAAGGGTGGGAACCTGTCTGATTACCAGCTTGTGCTTGTTCATACCCATTTTTTCCCTTGTCCAGCTTTGCCCTCCTTGTGCCAGCTTTGTCCATCAGCATGAATCACCCCTCCTGGCCCTCTGGGGTCTAGATGATGGGGCCTGGTGCCCTCCCTGCAGAGGGACCCCAGCAGAGGTGTGATGTGGTGTGCACCCAGGAGTGTGTGTGGGTCCTGTTGTGAGAGGAACCCTCAGCTCTTTTGTCTCCCTCTGGCCTTTCTCTGCACCTGTTTTAATTTATATTAACCTTTACTGAACACAGGTGACCTGGACAAACTGTGTCAGGGCCTTGATGTTTCCCTTAGTTCATGGTAGGGATGTGTCAAAGAGATGTGAGAGTTGGGGTGTTCAGCCTGGAGAAGAGAAGGCTCTGGGGAGACCTTAGAGCACCTTCCAGTGCCTGAAGGGGCTCCAGAAAAGCTGGGGAGGGGCTTGGGACAAGGGTTGGCAGTGATGGGACAATGGGGAAGAGTTTCAAATTTAAAGAGGGGAGGTAGAGATCAAATAGGAAGAAACTCTTTCCTGTGAGGGTGGTGAGACACTGGCAGAGGTTGCTCAGGAGATAATGCTGCTTTGACCCCATCTCTGCTCTTGGAGCAAGGTGGAAATCCAACCCAAGAACTTGCCTGGATTGGGGTTGTGTGTCTGCCCACCCAGGTCTGCAGGAAGGTTATTGCTCCATGCATCTGAGAAGATGTCCCTGCTGTCACACATGTCCAAGTGCAGGTGTGGGTGCAGCACGTCCCTTCCACCAGCTCAGGCTGGGCTGGCTCTTTCCAACAGCAGCTTCCACCTCTCATCCCAACCCCACAGGGAAACTCAAATTGTACCAAACCAGTGATTGCATCCCTGGCACGAGTGGGTTTGGGGCCCTGTGGTGTGGGCCATTGTGGGGTGTGATTGGTCCCACCATGTGCTTTGGAGACGCTGGGGAGTTCAGTGAGAGAGACATGTCATCAGGTCCTCCTGGCAAGGAGAAGACCTTTTCCACCAATCCTTTCTACCAGGGGTCAGTTTGTGGTGCTTCTGAAACAGGCAGAACTGCCCATTTTCTCCCATCTCTCTTTGGTTCTGGTGTAGCCTGTGGCAGAGGGGCTGGGGGCACTGGTTCTGCACCATGGAGGGTGAGGTCCCATCTGACCCAGACCCTCCCTGTGCAGGAGCTTTTTCTCCATGGTCTGCTCTGGGAGCTGAGTGGCCCCAGCTGTCCCCAGACCAGTGCTGGGTGTAGAGCTTCCTCCCTCCAGTAACCCAGCACAAAAGCTGCTCTTCTCCTCCCCAGGGCCCAGTCATTACTGAGCTGACTCCTCATCATGCCTGGCTGGACCGGGGCGTTTTGCTTCCCTGTTGCAATGGTTTTTAATGGTGGAGCAGCAAGAGGGTTCCCACAGCATCAGAGGTCTGGAGATGGCCAGAGGGTTCAAGCCTTGGTCCAAAAGGGGTGGCATGATGAAAGGGGGACAGTGTTCTCACAGCTGTAAATCAGTATCAGCTCCAACAGCTGGGTCACCTGTCTCACTGCACCTGGCTCTTGGTGTGACTTCCTCACCTGCCTCTCACCTGCACCCCAAACCTGCATTTCCACACCTGCACACACACGTGCTCCAGACATGCAGATGCACACATGGGCACACGTGAGCTGGAGAGAGATTTCAACATTGTCTGACAGTGGTTTGTTTTTTGAGTGAAAAAAGAGATCTGAGTTCTGAATTGCTTCAGGTTAAACAATCCCCTAAGATGTCCCTGCCCCTTCACACCTAAGCCTTGGCTGCATCCTTTGCAAGATGAAATGCTAATTTAAAAGATGTTTAGAAGTCTGTAAAGGATGTTTACAAGTTTATTATGTTCATTGTGTTTTGTAAGCAGGAAAACCAGTGAAAATGGGATCTTTTGCTTTGGACTGAATGAAACATTGTGCTAATGATGCTTTCAGCCTTTTAATTCTCCAGGAGCACTGGGAATTGTTCTGTATTGGTAGGTCCAGAACAATTACACAGATTTCAGACCTTGTGGCTCCCTGGGGACCCCCTTGGGAAGGAGATCAGTGGGGCAGAGCCCTCCATGCCTGAGCCCCCTGCTCGCTGGCAGCTGCTCTGTGCCCCAGGAATGTTCCACCAGACCCTGGCAAACACCATCAGCTGAGTCTTGGTGCTGGTCTTGGTACAGTGGGTGGATTTTAGGGCTGATGCAGAGTCAGTAGTGCATGGGAAAGTAAGTGTGTA
>NW_009952709.1:568388-600066 GCF_000747805.2 Chaetura pelagica | reverse complement strand
AACTCAGCTGGCAGAGCAGAACCCCAGGATCCGTGTCCTTGCTCAGTGGGGGTTACAGGTGTGGTTCCTGGGCACTGGCTCCTGCACAGGGGCTGTGACCAGTCGGGTTTTCAATGCTGGGAATCAGCAGCTGGCAAGCAGGTCAGGGCAGTGCTGTAAATCACAAATGGCAGCTCCAGAGAAGAGGTGGGAGCTCAGGGATCTGGCACAGGCTTTTCAAAAGGCAGTGGGAACTCCAGGTTGGGTTTGGGGCTGTGTGAGAGCTGGGTTTTGTTCTCAGCTCTGCTTCAAAGCAGGCGGTGAGCAGTGCACTCTCCTGCTGCTGTGGACACGGTGCTTGCGGGTGGTGACTGCCTGTCATCAGCCACAGGTGTGTTTGGGATGCTCTTTCCTTGCTTCTTTGGAGATGATCTTCCCCTGTGCCTCTGCAGGGTGGTTTCTGGGTTCAGAAGCCTGTCTGAGCTCCCCTGGCCCTTGTGCATGAGTCTCAGCTGCCTCTGTCCTGAGCAGACAAACTCCTGAGCACAGAAGGTGGATCTGCTCACAGAGTCCACACTGAGAGCAATTCCCCAGCAGGATGCAAAGGATGAGCTGAGTTTCTCTGGTCTGTTCCCTGAGGAACCCTGTCTGGAGCTTCCCTGGCTCCATCCTTCCCACCTCCTCTTTGTGCTTCCAGTCCTCCCTTCCTCAGGTGGCCTGGAGGGCACTGATGGGCAGGAATGTTGCCTGCTGGGCTGCTCTGGGTTACAGGTGGGCTCTGCAGCACCTGTGGGCTTTGCTGGGTCCTAGGGTGGGCTCTGGCTGCATTGCCAATCCACCTGGGAAAAGTGTCCTCCTTGAGGGCTGCCTGTGGAGTGGGGCAGGTCCTGGGTCCTCCTTTCCTAAGTCAGGTCTATCTCCTGCTCCAGGAAAGATCCTCTCATTTGCTCCAGGCACCAAATCTTGGCACGTTGAGCTCTGTTTCTCTTCTATTTTATTCCTTGCCCTCTGGAGAGGCAGAATTGGACTCCCCTGTGCTGTTGTTAAGTTCTGCTCTTTTGGCCTGTTGGTGGCTTTGATCTCTTGGCTGTGCTCCTGGCACTGCAGGTCCCCTGCAAGGCTTGGCAGGCCTGGCAGAGGGGACCCAGGCACCCCAGGCAGGCAGGTCTGGCCTCCTGGATGGTTGATTCTGTGGCTAAGCCAGTGCAAGGGGGATCTCCACCCAGACCTGCTCCAAAGTCATGTTTGTTCTGCATAGCTCCTCAAGGCTCTTCCTGACCACCACCTCCTCAGTCAGAAGCTCTGGGTGCTGTGGTGCTGGGAGCCAGGCACTGCCCTGGAGGTGCTGTGTTTCTGGGAACCAGGGGTCCCACTTGTTCCAAACCTCCCATGGCTCTGCAGCAGGGGGGTGGCAGGGTGCTGGGGCACTGCTCTGCCCTGCTCCTGGCCTTGCTGGCCACCTGACAGGTATTCAGTGTCAAAACAGGACTGAAACCATTCCTCTTTAGTCTTAGGTTAAGGCAAGCATTGACTGCTGGCTTTGGGGGGCTGCATGTCTGCTCAGCAGCTCACACTGCCTGGGATCCCCAGGAGGGGCAGGAGGCTGCCCTGGGGGGGCTCTGGCCCCACGTTGGCTCCTGGGGCTGGGTCTGTGCTGTGAGCAGCACTGGGTCCTCGGTGCTGCATCTTCCCAGGGATAACAAGCTGCTGCTGGATGTGACAGTCAGAGAAGGGGTTTCAAGGCTTTCCTGTGTCCCCAGAACCACTCTGGGCAGATCAGACCTGCAGGGGGGCAGGTGGGAAGGACGTGAGAGTGGTCCCACAGCAGCAGATGGCTGAAAGTGGCTCAGTATGATGGCCCTGGGCTCCCCAGCAGGACCAGCCTTGGCTGACCCTGTGCTGGTGGGATCCTGCCACCAAAGGCACTGGTTGTCCTTGGCCTTCACCCAGGCTGTCTGCAGCTTGGCCCACTGTCCCCTTCTGCAGGGGTGACAGCCCCTTGCCCACACAGAAACTCAGGGGAGAGGCAGAGGGGAAACTGAGGCAGGGTTTGAGCTCTCCCCATCCCTCTGGCAGACAAGGGCTGGTCCAGCCGTTTCATCTTGGGGCTCCCACCTCCCCTCTGCCCTGGGCTCCTGCCTTTGCCACCAGAGCTGACTCTGTGCCAAGGTATTTGGGTTTTCCTGGAATGTTTTTTTGCACTTGGAGCTGTAACACTTTGTTGGTAGCAGATGTTTCTTCTTTCCCCTTGGCTCCCTCAGCCCTACCCCTGTTCCCGGGGTGGGGAAGCAGGGTGGGATTGCCCCATGCAAGCCTCAGGCCTGTGGGGTCCCTGCTCTGCTGAGTGCTGGGGAGGGTGTATGAGCCCTGTCACCTTCATTGTCTCTCTTCTCCTTCCCTCCAGGCCAGCTGAAACTCTCCATCGAGGTGCAGGGCAGGACCTTGGTGCTGCATGGTGAGTATCACCATGGGCTGTGTGCTGAGGTGGCCCCAGAGCCATGGTGGGGACAGCACTTCCATGCCCTTTGGTCAAGCTGCTCTTTAGAACAGCTCTGTGGTAGAGCAGTACAACTGGGGGCTCTCTGAGGCCATTTCCTGGTGACCACAGTGTGTGTTGTGTCCACTTGTACAATTTTTTTCTTTAACTCTATGTGAAGAGAAAAAAGACTCTCTCTATATATTTTCCAAATATAATTTGGAAAAGGAAATCTGAAATGTTCAGTCCCCTCTGAAACCTCTTTTGCTTTGGCCAAAAACTTTTGAGAGCTTTGCCAGGATTTCCAAATGGTTCAGGTACGTCCAAGTGTTGCATGTTTTGTAACACCAGAAATGCAATATAAGCACTTCACCTGGTCCAGGCTGGGGTTGTTGTCCCTCACATCATGGCATGTCCCACTGGAGACTCTGACCTGGCCACTGCTGCTGGGTACTGGTGCAGGGAAGTGATGGAGCACCTGGGAAATGGGCTTCACTGCACCACGAGGCAGGACCTAAGGAAACAGCTCTGGAGCTTTGTTGTGTTTAGAAAGTGTTAGAACCAGCTCTTTTCTTTAGGGAAAACCTGTCTGGAGATGGGAACAGCCCTTAGGGTTGTTTCTGCAGTGAAGGATGTGTGTGTTTGGGTCTCCTGGCACAGAGCTCTTTCTACCAGGTTTTGTCTAAGTCAGTGATTAAAGAATCAAGGAAAAAGCAAAGAGTTTGAAATGGTCAGAGTAACAATTCCTGTGGGCAGATCTGTCTTGATTTTTCCATTCTCCACCCCAACATCTTCCAGCAGGTCTGGCTGGAGCAGGAAGCTCTCAGTGGAGCCTGTTGTGGAGGAACCTTTTGAACTGCTTTGTGAAGTACCAGAGGGGCTTGAAGAGCCCCTTTCCCCTCGTGCACTGGGGGGTGTGTCACACTGACCATGCTTTTTAGGAACATGTTATCTGGACCTGACAAAGGGAAGGTCACTGCTGCCTTGCTGGGTGTGTTGGGAGCAAGCTCAGCCTGGCTCTGACAGCCCATCTGGGGTGATACAGACTCCACAGAGCAGGCACTGCCCCCATCCCTGCAGCTGGAAGTGCACGGATCCCAGCTGTTGGCAGGGGTGCAGTGCCAGGTTCTGCTGCACTGCTGCCACCAGGATGTGGCCCTTCCTTGGGTCCAGGGCAGGCAGTGTGGTGCTGTGGGAAGTCAGGCAACTGAAACATGATTTGCCACCCAGATGCTGAGCTGCATCTGCCACCAGCTTCACCCACAGCTGCTTGTGGTTATAGCAGCCTGGAGTTAAAGGAAAGAACCACAATAAATGCCTTCACCTGGTTGTGGGTGCCCAGGGAGACCAGGCTGCTGGGGAGGGGTAAGCAGGATCCCGTGGGGTTGGAGATGGGTTTGTCCTCCCAGGGATGGCACACCCCATGTTCTGCAGTGTGGCAAGGTGCCTCCTCCTGTGCTGCTTTGGGGCTTGACTGTTTTGTTTCTTTTCCAGTCATGGAAGCAAAAGGTCTGATAGGAAAGGAGCATCAGACCTGTGACTCCTATGTGAAGGTAGGTTCTCCTGGGGCTTTTCTCAGGGAGCTTTGGTTTTCTTGGGGTTTTCAGATTTACTTTTCCAAGCATGCTTCAGTCTTCCTTTTCATTCCCTTCCCTCCTCCGTCCTGCTCTGGGTGAGCACCCATATCCTGCACAGAGGTGGTTGGTCTCTTGCCCAGCCCTGGAGGACTCACAGGTCTTCATGTCACAGTGTCTGTGTGGAGCCAGGGAAGCAGAGGGACAGGACCCTGCTAAGGGCTGTGTCAACCATCCCCTGCAAGAGCATCCCACTGGGTGCCCAAGGGCTGGTGGGGAGCAGTGTGTGGCCAGCACAGTGTGGCTCCAGGCTCTCTTGGGGGTCACCTTTGCAGGATGCTCCCACCATGGTGTGCACAGCACAGGAAGCATCTCCCCTATGAGGGGGACTGGATGTCAGAGACCAGCCAGTGACATTTGTGTGCATCAGCCCTTGGTTTTCCTGCTCTTTTCCTTCCCTCCTCTGCCCCAAGGAGCTTTGTAACGTGGTAACTTGACACGGACAGAGTGAAGTGATCTAAATGACTCGTTAGCTCAGGCTCAGCTGGATCCCTGAGGTTTAACCACCCATGAAATGTCTGTCCCAGCCTCCTGCCCCACGGCAGAGGTGGCAGCAGGGTCTGTGCTGGGGGTGCTGACACAGGGTTTGTTTTCTTCCATCAAGATGTCGATCGTGCCCGATGCTGACTGGAAATGCAGGCAGAAGACCAGGACTGTGCCAGACAGCAAAAACCCCATCTTCCACGAGCACTTTCTCTTGTGAGTAGGACAGAGCAGAGGCAGCTCTGAGCCCTCAGCTCCGAGCTCACCCTGAGCAGGAGCAGCCACGTGGCCGCTGTCCTGGGCACCCTCTGGAAGCCAAGACCCCGTGTTTGCTTTGGCTTGATGATCTGTGATGAACACACATCACGCATGAGCAGGTCTGCTGCTGGGATGAGGACTGACAGACATTATTCTGCTGGCTTTTTTGCAGCTGAAATGCCTTGAGCTGCTGGGCAGGGCCCTGCGGGGGCTCCCAGAGCTGCCGGCGCGGCGCTCCCGCCTGGTTGGACTTTCTTGCTGGGAGAACTTGCTCAACTTCCTAGACCTTGTGCCCACAATAGTGTGGGTACCTGTATGAGTGAGGAAAGGAAAAGGATTTCCTGTAGCTACAGCGTGCATGGGAAAGGAGCTGTACAGCTTGTGCTTTGTTGGAGGCTGTCACTGCTGGCTGACCCATCTGGGTCAGACCTCTGCCCCCAGGCAGCGTTCAGTCTGGAACAGGAGGGTTGTTTCAGAGCATGAAATGGAGCTTGTTCCTTGCATTTACCTTTTGATGTTGGATGTGTGTCTTTCTGCAGGATTATTTTTCTCTTTAAGCTACCCAAGCACTGTCCCCAGGCAGAGGTCACATCCCTTTGCAGTTGTCTGTCAGGAATGAGCAAATTAGTGCTGCTGTGGCTCGTCTGAGGGGGCTTGGGGTGATGCTCAGTGCTCTGTGCAGGGAGCAGAGGAGAAGAGCTGGCTCTGAGGAGGGTGAGGGGGTCTCTGGCTGTGAGGGCAGCCCTTGCTGAGGGAAAATTGGTGCTCATGGACTGTCCTCTGTGCTTGTTACAGCCCAGTGCAAGAGGAGGATGAGCAGAAACGTCTCCTGGTCACAGTCTGGAACCGAGAGAGGAATTTCAGGTGAGGGGCTGCCAGCCTGTCATACCATCCCTTCCTGATGGGGCTGGTGTGGCAGAGGACCTGCCATCTGCTCTGGCCACCCCCTGTGGCCCTGGGCATGGGGGGCTGCCTGTGACATGGGGGCTGTGGGCAGTGGGGCAGGGGACGGAGCAATTGGTGGGGACTGGGACCTGCTGGTGGGGTCATTTTCATGGGCAGCCTTGCTGGTGGGCACCAGCAGGCTGGTGGGCTGGAAACCCTGCCCCTGCTGCTCTCTGCCCACGTTGCTGTTGCTCAGTAGCCACCAGCCAGCCAGGCCAGTGGTTAAAACTGCTGCAGCTGCTCATGCCTGCACTGCTGGCTGAAGCCAAGGAGTGTGGCTCTGGGCTGGGGACATCCCCTACCTCTGGGGACAATGCAGTGAGGGGGAAAGCCCAGCAACAAGGGGTCTGGGCACCTCAAAGGCTCTTTTGCCTTCTCAGGCAAGTGTGATCTGCCTCTTTGACCAAGCTCCTCCCAGCACCAGGTGGTGACCAGGCTGGTTCAGCCCAGCTCCTCTGTGCCTTCAAAGCATGGACAGGGAGGTCCATCCTGAGCTCTGCCTGACTTCTGGTGTGCACAGGGGGGTTTGTGGGGTCCCTGTGGGTGGGGAGCTGGTCTCCAGGGAATCTTCAGCAAGCATGTGCTGACAGCTCCCACCTCTCCCACAGGCAGAGCCAGATGATTGGCTGCATGAGCTTTGGTGTGAAGTCCCTCCTGACCCTCAACAAGGTATGTCCATGCCAGAGGGCAGCGTGTGGGACTCGTGGGTGGGTGGGTGTAGTGCACCCTTGGGGCAGCAGCAGGCTTCTCCCACCGTGGGACAAAGATGCTCTAAAGGTGCCCAGGGAGTTCCCTGATCCCATTCCCAGCTTGGATGGTCACTGAGGCTGGTGTTGGTGTGACTGCTGGAGGCAGGGATAGGGATTCTTTTAGAGGAGGGACTGTCATTCCCTTCTGCAGGGACACAGAGTAGCAGCAATTGAGGGTGCAGAGAGGTGACCCCAGCTAGTGCTGCCTGCCTTGCTTGCAGCAGGGCTGCCTGGGGGACAGGAGATGGGGCCAGCCCTGCTGAGCCTGCTGGCATGTGTCACACCAGGCAGGGTGGCCCGGGCGTGATGGTGGGAACACGCTCCTCCTCCGGGGATCAGCCTGGTTCCTTGTGCTCAGCAGCCAGAGCTTCACCAGTTGAGCTGGTGGTGGGGAGGGGACAGCTGGATTGGTCTGGGGCTGGTCCTGGAGGGACAGTGTCCCCACTGCAGAGGGTTTGGTCACAGCGCTGCTGCCCCAGCCTGGCTGCTGCTGGGTAATACAGCGTTCACAGCAGCTGGGTTTGCCTCCCTGAAGAAACTACTGCTGCAAGTAACTCCTGCTGGCCCACTCAGCCATGGACACGGTTCATTCTTCCTGCCACTGGTCGGGGATTTCATCCCTGGGCAGGCCTGGTCTGGCATCACACAGTATCTGCAGCCTGGGAGGTGATAACCCAGCCCCTGAGGTGTGGAAATTTCCTTCCTAGCAAGAGGTCAAAAAGGAGCTTCTTGTGGCAATGACCTGAGAAGAGGGTAAGAGGCTTGAGCGTGGCCTCCTCTGGAATTTGGATAAGTGAGAAGCAGGTTTTTTTTTTTTGTAACAGTGAAGATAATTTGGCAGACAGGCTCTGACCTGCAGCTCTCCCCAGGAAAGGCCTCTGCTGTGGTCATCTTTGCCCCCTCCAAAAATGTCCCCTCCTTGTCAGGTTTTAGCAGTGAGTTTCTCAAGGTGTCATTACATGCTGAGAGGAGGGATTGCACCCCCATGGCATCCTACTCTCACAGGGATGGGAGGAGGATGCTGAGGGATGAGGTCCAACTAGGACCTCAGCTGGGGCTAAGATGAGCTGACCCTGTTCCCTGGGCTCTGCATGGTGCTGCTGGAATATCCCTCCCTCTCCACAGTTTCCTCACCATGGATATAAACCACTAATTTTGTGCAACCCCATCCAACTGCTGGGCTGGGGCCAGGATGTTTGGCCCCTCTGGCTTCTCCTGCCTGCCTGGGCAGTGATAGGAGATAGTGATGGCTCCCTGAAGAGAGATGAGGGATCACCAAGGCCAGCTGTGTCCTCTTGGCTGCCCCAGCCACCTGGGCATGGGAACACTGAGTAGGACCTCGTGCCTGCTGCCTGGTTTGGGCACCCTCCCCTGGTGGTAAGGCTGGAGGCTGCTGCAAGCACCACATGGGCAATTTTACTGGAGATTGGCTTTTGTTCTGCACCTTGTCTCCCTCTAAAGACCTAGAATGGTTTAAGTTGGAAGAGACCTTAAACATCATCTAGCTTCAACCCCCCTGCATGGGCAGGGACACCTCCCACCAGCCCAGGTTGCTCCAAGCCCCATCCAACCTGCCCTTCAACACTGCCAGGGATGGGGCAGCCACAGCTTCCCTGGGCAACCTGGGCCAGGCTCTCACCACCCTCACAGGAAATAACTTTTTCCTAATGTCCAACCTGAATCTCCCCTCTTTAAGCTTCAAACCATTGCCCCTTGTCCTCTCCTTATGCACCCATGTAGAAGAAGCTTGTTACTCCAGTGGGGTGGAGTTCAGCTGTTGCTTTATCCTAAGAGAAGGGCTCCAGGGTGGGCCTCGGGGTGTCAGCATGTCTGGGCAGCCCATGTTTGTCGACCTGGGGCAGCTCCTGCAACAGGACCCTCGGGGGCTACAGGCACCCAGGATGAGTTGAATGGGGTGAGCATCTGCCCCTGCATCAACAGCTTCTTTCCTCCCACCCAGGAGATCAGTGGCTGGTACTATCTCCTTGGGGAGGACCTGGGCAGGACCAAGCACCTGAAGGTGGCCACGAGGCAGCTGAAGCAGAGCAGAGGTGGGTCTCCCCACTGGATGTCCCAGGGAGTGTTGGCAAAGTTTGGAAGAGGAGTCGACCTCGTGTCTGTCCCCAGCCTCATGACACTAATGCCCCCAGGAGCATCTCTCAGCCCTGGGAGGCTCAGTGAGAACCAGGATCCCAAAGATCAGTGTGGGGGAGGTCCTGGCTGGGTCAGCAGGCTCTGCACAGTCACCCAGCTCTCCCCTTCAGTCCTGCTGACCTGGGGCTGTCTGGGGACCCCAACATTGCAGCCATGTCTCACCCTCTTGCTGGGCCTTTTGTCCTGCTGATTCTTGCCTTTCAGACTTGGGGCTGATCCCATGGCCTGACCGTTTGGCTCCAGGGGTCTGTGCAGGATGGTGGGCAGCTCCTTCTCCTGCCTGGGTCTTGCTGTGCTGCCAGGGTGTGTGGGTGTGGAGGACAGGCTGGCACGGGGCAGGGTGAGACAGCAGAGCCTGTCCAGATGTGCAGCCAGCCCACAGCTGCTGCCCCAGCACGGAGATGTTCTGATGGCACGTAAGGATTGTGCACACAGCGTGTAACGCAGCGTGGAGGGCGAGGGGCGGTCAGGACACGTGTGCTGTTGGGCTCAGATGGCCTCTCCCTTTTTGCCTTTCAGAGCTGATGCTGGGTAGCCAGGGAGCAGTGCAGGAGCAGGCTCTGCACAGTCCCCCAGCTCTCCCCTTCAGTCCTGCTGACCTGGGGCTGTCTGGGGACCCCAACATTGCAGTCATGTCTCACCCTCTTGCTGGGCCTTTTGTCCTGCTGATTCTTGCCTTTCAGACTTGGGGCTGATCCCATGGCCTGACCGTTTGGCTCCAGGGGTCTGTGCAGGATGGTGGGCAGCTCCTTCTCCTGCCTGGGTCTTGCTGTGCTGCCAGGGTGTGTGGGTGTGGAGGACAGGCTGGCACGGGGCAGGGTGAGACAGCAGAGCCTGTCCAGATGTGCAGCCAGCCCACAGCTGCTGCCCCAGCACGGAGATGTTCTGATGGCACGTAAGGATTGTGCACACAGCGTGTAACGCAGCGTGGAGGGCGAGGGGCGGTCAGGACACGTGTGCTGTTGGGCTCAGATGGCCTCTCCCTTTTTGCCTTTCAGAGCTGATGCTGGGTAGCCAGGGAGCAGTGCAGGGAAGCCAGGATGCTGCCACCATGAAGGAGCTGCAGGTAGGTGTGCCAGGGCTGTGCCCAGCAGGGTGTGAAGGCGCGGGGAGCTGCAGGGAGGCCAAGACATGGGCTGCTAGCGCGGCTGCTGCTGAGCTGAGGCTGCATCTGTCTCCCTGTCACCACCGTGGCTTTTACAGGCAATTAGTGCTCCTGGTCGAGCACTGATTGAGTGATGTAGGTAGTAACAATTCCCCTGCCATAGTGAGACCTCCTGTTGGTGCAGGGTCTGGCCACAGCTGCTGCTGGGAGCTCGGGGAGGGGGCTGGCAGCGCTCCCGGCCGGCGCCGCGTCGCCCCGCCGGGTGGGTCTGCTCCCTCCTCCTCGCAGGGCTGGTTGCTCTGGGAAGGGAAAGGCCCACGGTGGAGCCTTGGTGATTTATGGGAAAGGCAAGGATGGGAAACGGGAACACAAACACGCGGCCTGCATCGGAAATGGGGCTCAGGCGGCCCCGTGATTTATCTGTGCCGAATTCCGCCGCGCGCTTCCCTCAGCTGCCTTTTCAGTTACTTGTTTGAAAGCGCCGGGCTGAGCAAGACAAACAAAGCCAGCGCCCCTCTCCTCCCTTCCTCCCGGGCAGTCACTGCTGACTTGAAAGGTGCTGGCTGGGAAGGACGGTGGATCCTCCTTCCAGCTGCCGCCCGGCGGGCTGGGACAATGCGCCTGGGAAGCTCCTCTGATGGCCCCACCACACTGATGGGTCCCCTGGGAATGCTGGGGCTCCTGGTTCTCCCTCCCCTGGCCCTGCCACCCCAGCTCTAACAGAGCCTGGGTTTGGGTTCCCTTGAGCCTTTCCTATCTTTTCCATCCCCGTGTAGGAGCATGGAAGGTGCCTCCGCTGTGGCACCCCCTCTGCAAGGGGCTGTGCTGCAGCGCTGGCGGCTGGGGCTGCCTGGTGCAGGCTCGGTGGGTCCTGCCCTGTGCCCCGTGCTGGCTGGGTTAAGAGTTTGTCTTTACTTCCAGAATTACACCATGGGTGCAATTCACTTGACCTCTCTGCTTCCCCCTCCATGACTCTGCGGGCACAAACCGTGGGGACGCGCGTTATCCTCTGGGCTTGTGTTTTGCAAAACAAGCTCTGCTTTTTCTTGTCTTTTTTTTTTTTTAAAAAAAAAAAACCAAACCCCAACAAATAATAACCCCCCCTTATCCTCTAGTACCAAACTCCCTCTTTAATGGAGTGAAGCTCACGCAGCCGCTGCCTGTGAAACGCCGCTCAAACATCCTCCAAGTGTTTGTGAGAACGTTGCAATAACAAAGTGCTCCGGGCGGCTGAAGAATGCTGAGGGAACAAAAGCCACACCAACAGAGCAGGGACTAGGGAATACTAACTAGTTGACAGGAATTTTAATATAAAACTCTCTCCCTTCCTTGTCGGCGAGGGTTCTCAGGAAGCCCTCTGGCTTATCGTGGAGCGGCACGCAGCGCAGGCAGGGGCCGGGGAGGTGAGAGGTGGCTTCCTGCCATTCTTCTCTGGAGCTGGGTTCCCATGGGCGGTCATGCCAGTTTGACTGGGGTTTGTTCCACACTCGTGTGATACGAGGAGACCGGGATTACAGCTGTGCTGCAGGGACTGGATTTTCATGGGCTACCGGCGAGTTGAGGGGTTGCAGCCATGAACCGCTACAATGGGCTCTGCAAGGTGTGCTCGGAGCGCAGGTACCGGCAGGTCTGTATCTCCTGGGAGAGGGTAATCCCAGTGCACTGCTGCAAGTCTTGGAGAAGTTCTTGGGTGTCTGTGGGCTTTCTTGCCATTTCTGGGCTGCGAGTTGTTTCTAGGGTGCTGATTTGCTGTCATTATCATTTGTAGGTGATGATATTGGGGATACAAGGAAAGTGTCTTCAGGCCAGGGTCTCTGGCTGATCTCCGCCTGTTCCTGCAGACTGGGAACATGTACTGTGCAGACTGGCCATGGGAGCAGTGAGCTGTGAGGTGGTGTCTCAATTTACCACTCACTAGAGGAGAGGCAGGCACAGCAGGCACCTATGTTTTTGCCAGGCTCTTGTAAAAATATTAACATGAATGTGTCTGGGAATTGAGTGTTCCTTGAAGCTGGTTACAACCACCAGCGACCTGCTCCAGGAGAAGCAGGTTGATGTGCTCTGTAGAGCCAGTGCCAGTTCTCTTGGGCCTGCTCGGTGTGTGATGCCAGGTGCTGGTTTCATTTGCACAAGTCCCAGTCTCCTGCAATTTCAATCTTAGTTTTCCACCCATGGTCTGGATTGAGGCTCCCAGCCCATGCTCACCTTTTCCCTGCACTCCTGCTCGGCTTCCATGTCGTGTTAAAGCTGCCGTGGGGGACAGTGGATAGTGGGAATTGCACAAAAAACCCAGCTTATCTAAAAATGCCCAATTCTTGTCAGGGCTGTAGTGGTGGAGCGGCACGCAGCGCAGGCAGGGGCCGGGGAGGTGAGAGGTGGCTTCCTGCCATTCTTCTCTGGAGCTGGGTTCCCATGGGCGGTCATGCCAGTTTGACTGGGGTTTGTTCCACACTCGTGTGATACGAGGAGACCGGGATTACAGCTGTGCTGCAGGGACTGGATTTTCATGGGCTACCGGCGAGTTGAGGGGTTGCAGCCATGAACCGCTACAATGGGCTCTGCAAGGTGTGCTCGGAGCGCAGGTACCGGCAGGTCTGTATCTCCTGGGAGAGGGTAATCCCAGTGCACTGCTGCAAGTCTTGGAGAAGTTCTTGGGTGTCTGTGGGCTTTCTTGCCATTTCTGGGCTGCGAGTTGTTTCTAGGGTGCTGATTTGCTGTCATTATCATTTGTAGGTGATGATATTGGGGATACAAGGAAAGTGTCTTCAGGCCAGGGTCTCTGGCTGATCTCCGCCTGTTCCTGCAGACTGGGAACATGTACTGTGCAGACTGGCCATGGGAGCAGTGAGCTGTGAGGTGGTGTCTCAATTTACCACTCACTAGAGGAGAGGCAGGCACAGCAGGCACCTATGTTTTTGCCAGGCTCTTGTAAAAATATTAACATGAATGTGTCTGGGAATTGAGTGTTCCTTGAAGCTGGTTACAACCACCAGCGACCTGCTCCAGGAGAAGCAGGTTGATGTGCTCTGTAGAGCCAGTGCCAGTTCTCTTGGGCCTGCTCGGTGTGTGATGCCAGGTGCTGGTTTCATTTGCACAAGTCCCAGTCTCCTGCAATTTCAATCTTAGTTTTCCACCCATGGTCTGGATTGAGGCTCCCAGCCCATGCTCACCTTTTCCCTGCACTCCTGCTCGGCTTCCATGTCGTGTTAAAGCTGCCGTGGGGGACAGTGGATAGTGGGAATTGCACAAAAAACCCAGCTTATCTAAAAATGCCCAATTCTTGTCAGGGCTGTAGTGACTGTCACAGGCAGGAATGCTGCTCTGCTTTGTATTAATGACAACTGAGTGTGATTTTTGTCTTAGGCCTCTTCGGTTCTTTATTTTGACAATTTATTCTACTTTTTTTTTTTTTTAAGAAAAAGAAAACGTTATGGGTACAAGGAGCCTCTGCCATGTTGAAGTCTCTCACCACCCACCTTCCAGCTTGTGTCAGATGCTTGTATTAGTTCTGTGCACAGTGGCAAAATTGGATGCTCAGCTGCCTGTAATGGCCGTGGTGGTGGGAGAGAAAAATCCTCAGTGTAGTGGGACTGAACCTACTTTTTGATTCTGCCAGGGAAAGGCAGTTTCTCTTTTAAAGCCTGATTTTATGCTGAGCAATCAAGCTCAAGGTGGAGAGAAATGAAAACTCGCTGTGTTTGCCCTCCTGTGGTAAAGGAATGTGGAATCAGTTCCCCTCCTTGGCAGCTTCTGCTGAATCTTTCTGACTGTTCTCAAAATAATACAGGTCAGATGTTGGGCTTTTATCTTTTCTTTTCTCTGTTGGTAAAGCAAAGATCTTGAAAATTGTCTCGGGGGATAATCAGGTATTTACACAAACTGTCATGCTGAGCTGCTGCTGGAAGCCAACATCAAAAAATAAATATAATGTTATTAATAAGCTCAATGCTGCTTGAATCGGGAGGAGAAATGAGCCTAAATCAACACAGCATCCAGCCTCTCCAAACCCAGTGAGGGAAAACACACTCACCCCAGCTCACGGGGTGCTGCACACAGAGCCTGCTCCTGTGTGGATGCCTGGCAGGCAGGAGTGTCCTGACCCTCGTGGCTTCCTCAGGAGCAGGGCTGCTGCTCCTGTGCTGCCCGACTGGAAATGAAATCTTTCAGTTGACTTGCTTAGAGAAGCCGTGTTAGGAATCGGCGTTAGAGGCAGGAGCCCAGGTTTTCCTTTCCAGTGGTTTATCAGACCTTTTCTTACACTTGCAAGAGTCATGACTGGAGATGTGTGTATGCTCAGTAAACTCTGGGTTTGTGGCTTTCCTCTCTGTCCATCCTTGGCTGGAATTTGTGTTGCTTTTCGGCACCTTCTCCACCCTCCTTTGGCAGCAGCGGGGAGAGACCTGTTGTCCTGGGGCTCCCGCTCCCCTGGGGCTCTGTGGCTGCTCCCAGCCCTGCCCTGTGGCTGTGCTCCCGAGGGCTGTGGGGTGCAGGAGGTGCTGGCTGAGCACACCCCGTGGCTGCTCCCCCACTGACCAGGCTGCTCCCTGTCTCCTCAGATCACCATCCCTCGAGGCAGCGATGGGTTTGGCTTCACCATCTGCTGTGACTCCCCGGTCCGTGTGCAGGCAGTGGACTCTGGTAAGAGATCCCATCATCTTTATCCCTCCTGATCTGAGTGAATGACTCTGCTCCTTTTTTGCTGCCCAGAGCATGTGGTGATTCAGAAGCTCCCATGTCATTGCCTCTGGTTACCTCCAAGAAGCTTCACTTCATTCTGTAGCCCCTGCAGAGCTCAGAGCCCCCTGGGTTAGTGCTGGGTCACTATTTTGGCAGCATTGCAGTGATTTGCAGATATTTTTTTTTCCCCTTCCCTTTCCAACCTTAGAATTGTCTGGCTGGTGGGGAGACCCACAGAAGACATCTGTAAGGGGGTGTCAGACAGGGGCACAGAGGATGGTGGGAGCCCTCGGTTGCCTGAGTAGATCCTCTTGGTGTGGATGTGTGGAGTGAGCTTAGAGTCTCTGTTGTAGCTGGTGCTCCCTGCTGTGCACTGGGAAACATGAGAAGTTCCTGCAGTAGCTCTGAGAGAGCATTTATGACTTCATCCCAAGCACTCTGCCTGCGTGCATGTTGGAAGGTGAAGGTCCTCCCTGGCTGGGCCCACGTCATTTTCAGGTGTGGGTGTTAGAGGAAACACGTTGGGTTGGGAGGAGAGAGTGAAGCTGTGAGGCTATTTGAGTGTCTCAAGCTCCAGGGCTTCTCCTCTGCCCCATACTCTCAGCTCCCTGCCCAGCAGGTGAGTGGCATTTGTCTCCTCTCTCTGTAGGTGGCCCAGCAGAAAAGGCTGGTCTGCAGCAGCTGGACACGGTGCTGCAGCTCAACGAGCAGCCTGTGGAGCACTGGAAATGTGTGGATCTGGCACACGAAATCCGGTGAGTTTTCACCCCAAGCATCAGTGCAGGGCTCTGGGAGAGATGGTTTGAGGCAGCCCAGGGCAGGGCAGCAGGAGCTTTGAGGGGCTGTGGGGAGGGAAAGGCTTTGAGGGGTGCAGGAAACTGGGAAAGGACTCTCTGGAGTGGAAGAAGAAAGGATGCAGGGGCTGGGGAGGGCAGGACAGGGACAGAGGCATTAAGGGAGGAAGGACTGCAGGGCTCATGGCTGCCTGAATGATCAGATAATAATTTTGGTTGGAAAAGACCTTTAATATCATCAAGTCCATCAACCCAGCCCTGCCAAGGCCACCACTAATCCATGTCCCTCAGCACCATCTCCAGGGCTTGGAAACCCCTCCAGGGATGGGGACTCCAGCTGGGCAGCCTGTGCCAGGGCCTGACAACCCTTTCCAGGAAGAAATTGTTCCAAATATCCAATCTAAACCTCCCCAGGCAGCTTGAGGCCATTTCCTCTTGTCCCATCCCTTGTTCCTGGGGAGCAGAGCCCGACCCCCCTGGCTCCAACCTCCTCTCAGGCAGCTGCAGAGCCAGCAGGTCTCCCCTCACCTCCTTGTCTCCAGGCTGGACACCCCCAGCTCCCTCAGCTGCTCCTGCTCACACTTGTGCCCCAGCCCCTTCCCCAGCCCCACTGCCCTTCCCTGGCCACGCTCCAGCCCCTCCATGTCCTTGTGTTGGTGCCTCCCTCCCTCCCTGCTGCTCCATCCTCATCCCACGCCATCTCCTTTCAGTAACTGCCCCACGGAGATCATCCTGCTGGTCTGGCGGCTCGTCCCGCAGGTGAAGACAGGACAGGAAGGGATGATCCGCAGGTCCTCTTGCAAATCTGCCTCCGACCTGCAATCCCCGCCGCAGAAGCGGGAGAAGAACGGCCTGGCCCGGCCCGAGCAGCGCCGGAGCTGCCACGTGCTGTGCGGGAGCGCGGGGCTGGTGCTGGGCTGGGAGCGGGACGCGGAGCTGGGCAAGCGGGGCCAGCACACCCTGCCCGCCCTGCCTCTCCTGCCCTCCTCCTCCTCCGACCACAACTACATCCTCCTGGCACCTGTGAACCCGGGGAGCCAGGTAGGGCTGGTGGGAGCTGCAGGGCCGGGCTCCGCTCGGCCTCCCCGTGTCACGGAGCACGGGCTGTGCTTCCCGGCAAGGCCTGTGTTTCCAAACAAGACCCTGTGTCCCCTGGGGGAGCTTTCGTGGTTTTCCTGAAGCAGCCAGCGCTGGGGTTGTGGAGCTGGGGTGAGGGAGCTGCTGCCTCCTCCCAGGGCTCGCTCAGGGGAGGGAGATGGGAAGTGTTCCCACTGCTCAGGGCATGGCTCTCGTTTGCTGTTGGTAATAGAGCACAAACCCTTTGGCTTTGCTGGGCTTGGCATGCCCAGGTTTTCAGTTGGTACTTATGGAAGTCCATCTCAAGCCTGCTTCAGATGACTGTGTCCTTCCTGGGTTGTGTCTTACAGCTGCTGAGGCCTGTCTATCAAGAGGACAGCACTACTGTGGGTAAGTTGTGCCACAAAGGTGATGGAGGGAGTGGAAAATCTCCCTGCTGAGGAAAGGCTGAGGGAGCTGGGTCTCTTGAGCTTGGAGAAGAGGAGACTGAGGGGCGACCTCATCAGTGGTTACAGATATGTTAAGGGCGAGTGTCAGGAGGCCAGAGCCAGGCTTTGTGCAGTGATGTCCAGTGACAGGACAAGGGGCAGTGGGTGCAAACTGGAGCAGAGGAGGTTCCATGTGAATATTAGGAAGAACTTCTTTCCCGTGAGAGTGACAGAGCCCTGGGACAGGCTGCCCAGGGAGGCTGTGGAGTCTCCTTCTCTGGAGACATTCCAACCCCCCTGGACATGTTCCTGCATGATGTGCTCTGGGTGACCCTGCTCTGGCAGGGAGTTGGGCTGGGTGGTCTTTTGAAGTCCCTTCCAACCCCTGGGATTCTGTGATTCTGTGAATATGCTGCTCAGAGCACCCAGCAGAGCTAAACATGGTGTTTCTAGCACTATTTCACCCTTGCCCTTAGCCCTGCAGTGCCTCAATGGAGTCCCTCACGTTTGGGAACTGTGGCAGAATCTGGGGCTCTTGGGTTAGGATCATCTTTCCATTCTGGGTCAAACATAAAACCCTACCCCCAAGCCCAGAGGAAAGCACAGCTGCAGGTGTCACTGTTGAGCCTGGTGGTGAGAAAGTCTCTGTGGGATGTCACAGTGTGGCTGAAGGTGGCAGGGACTTTCCATCAGGGGCACAATGAAAGCAAGAGGTGGGAAAAGTGCTGAGCATTTTTGTGGTGGTTCTGCAGTTGTGTCCATGGGCCTGTCTATGACTTTTTTTCCCTTCTCATGCATGATGCCTTGATGGAGGGTGTTCATACCCCTGCTTTGAGGTTCATTTTATCTCTGAGGGAGAGAGGATGACCATGGTTTGGATTGGTGCAAACAGTAGAGCAGGCTTATGTCCCAGCTTTGGGCAATATTCGTTCCTGGGTGGGTGCAAGGTCTCTGGCAGGGTCTGGACCAGCTCTCCTCAAAAACTCTTGAAATAAACTCATTTTCTGCAGCAGGTATCCTGGGTCTTCCTGGGCATGGATGGGCTTGTGGGAAGAGTGGGATGAAGTGTGCAGCAGGGCTAGGGACTGCAGGAATCGTCCATGCAGAAGCACCTGCTGCCTGCTTGTTGATTTGGGAGCTCTGGGAGGCTGTGCTGGCACCCGGGTCTGTTGGGATGTCCTGAGGATGAGCTGTATGTCCTTGCGATGTCCTTAGGAGAGCTTGGCCTCCTCAGTATCATCTTGCCCTTCCCTGGTGTGGGTACAGCTAGGAAGGTCTGTGATCCTTGTGAAGGTGGGTGTCCATGGAAGGCCACATGTGGGGTTGGTGGGGATGCTGGGGAGCAGGAGGGAACAGTTTGGGTCCAAGGCCCCTCTGTTTTGGGTGCTCCCAGACCTGGAGCTCCGCAGCCAGAAGAGTTTTCCACAGCTCAACTGCAGGTGGGTGTTTTGTGCTGTGGATAACTGCAGCTCCTTCCTGCTGCTGGAGCATCCTGTGACAAGAGGAGCTGGACTGTGGGACTTGTTCTTACATCACGGTGACATTTGAATGACCCTGGGCTTCTTCCCAGAACAGTTTTTGGTGATGGTTTTTCAGTTTAAGTCTTCAGGGGAAGAATCCACTGGTTAACCTGAGCAAGGATTAAGTGTGGTGGTGTGGAGCTGGCCACCAGTCATATGGTGACAGGAGGTGACACTTTGTGCAGGCTGGACACATTTCTGTGCCATTGTGCAGAAACCAGGGTTGTGCAGGTGATGAGTTCCTCTGCTAAAACGGGGTGATTTAGGGATAAGAGGAAAAGCAGATCCTGAACAGCCTAGACAGATTATATCTGTCCTGGTTTGAGCCGTCTCTGGTGTTTTGATTTTTATCTGGCAATGCAACTATGAGAAAGGGAAAAGAGAAAATGTCAGGGTGATTGCACTTAGAGATAGAAACAGCCTATTAGGTCACAGGGGCCACCCCCCCTGCCAAGGCAGGCTGTGAAAGGGAGCAGTAAACAGCAGGTTTGGGTTGCCAACAGAGCATGGCCTGGCTCTGCTGGCCTTTATCTGAAGGTAAATGTGCTATTTCCTAATACTTAATGGAATATGTAATGTTGGGTAGGTTTGTATGTTTGCTTTGGACGAGGCCTTATCTGCTCCCAGCCATGCTCGGAAGTGTTTTGGCTCGTTTCTGCCTGGGAAGGCTGTGTGTGTCTGTTCCAGGGCAAGGGCAGAAGCCACTGCACAGAAATCTGCTATGGTGGCCTGGGGCTGGAGATGGGACACTGGGGGGGTCTCTGCTGGGACACCCCTCCAGCAGGGGCTGCAGGGCTCACATATGGTCCTGAGACCATGCTGGGCTGATGCTCTCATTTCTCATCTGGATGTGTTTCAGTGCCAGGGAGGTGCCTGTTTGCTGGACCCCAGCTGGTCTGGTTCATCAGCTCCAGGAGGCAGCAAGAAATACTTCAGTTTTTTTGTGGGGCTTCTGTTGAAGAAGGCACAAATTTTTGGTTAGAGATGTGTACAGTTCCTGTTGGATTTGTTGTCTGCAAGTTTTAGGACAGAGCACAGGTTGTTGGTGCCCAGCAGAGCCTGGCATGAGGTTCAGGGCTCTTGGGCAACATGAACCTGTCTCACCTTCTGAGCCAGTGGGGGGTGGTGCTGCTGTCATGGGAGTTTGTGGCACTGTGGGCCTAGGGACATCAGGGGTGGATAGAACTCTGTGCTAGGGTCACAAGAGAATGCTGAAGCCCCTTGCCCTAATAGATTAATGTCATTAATGGGAATTTTTTCCCAGCTGCTCCCTGCTTCCAGCACACCTGAGAGCAGAGCAGCCCAATGGGCAGCAGCTCCTTTCTGGTTCTGGTCCCCTGTGTTGGTCTCAACCTGGCTCTGTGTGATGGGTCTGGGAGGAGGATGCAGAGAATGACAGAGCCATAGAATTTTTTGGGTTGGATGGATCTGAAACAGCATCCAGTCCTATCACTGCATGGGCAGGGACACCTCCCAGCAGCCCAGGCTGCTCCAAGCCCCATCCAACCTGCCCTTCAAAACTGCCAGGGATGGGGCAGCCACAGCTTCCCTGGGCAACCTGGGCCAGACTCTCACCACCCTCACACTAGAGAATTTCCTCCAAATGTCTCCCATGAATCTCCCTCTTCCAATTAAAAACCCTTCCCCCTTGTCCTCTCCCTTCCTGCCCTTGTCCCAGGTCCCTCCCCAGCTTTCCTGGAGCCCCTTCAGGCACTGGAAGCTGCTCTAAGGTCTCCCTGGAGCCTTCTCTTCTCCAGGCTGAACACCCCAACTCTCCCAGCCTGGCTCCAGAGCAGAGCTGCTCCAGCCCTCCCAGCATCTCTGTGGCCTTCTCAGGACTCACATGAATCCATCCTTAGCATTGCTGCCTCCCACATCCCCCACCAAACCAGGCTGTTGTGGGAACAGGCACCATCTCCCTGGTCTGTGATGCTCTCACTTCCTTGTGCTGGGGCAGACAAAATGGTATTTTCTAGCCAGGCAAAGCATTCTCAGAGCACCCTGTGCTAGTCAGACAAAATGCTGGTGGGAGCTCCCTGGGTGTGTTCAGAGGCACCACTGGGTGTTGGCTTTTTGAGAACAGTCCTAGCTCTGCTGGACCACTCGAGGTGGGAATCTGTAAAGGAAAGCTGCTGTGTAGTCCCTCCTGTGCAACAGGATAACAGCTTTCTGCCCTGAAGAGGGACAGAGCAAACCAGTCAGGCTGCTGGGGCTTTTTCCAGCAGCAAGATGCAATGCTGAAAAGAAGTGGGTGATGTTGTGCCAGCCTCGTGCAAAATGAGGTCATCCTTTATAAATACACACCATGTCTGAGTAACCATCACATCCCTGGGAGCAATTTGGAAAAGCATGAATTGATCCCGTGGGCATGAATGTGTTTATCACTGCTGTCCCTTTTTCTGTCACCTCCAGTCTTCTAAAAACTGTGATTAATCCAGTGTCTGATGGTGTGAAGTTCCTGCACTTGCTGACTCCCATGCCTAGAATCCAGAGCAGGAAGGACTTGTGTGGATAAAAATGTCCCAAGGTTTACATTTCCAGTGGTTTTCCCCTCCACCCTGGGTTAATCACAGATGGTTTTCCCCTCCCTGGAAAGGGAAGGCTCATAGTTCAGAGGTACAGGCAGATATTCCCCCATGGTGGGAACTTCCTTGGTGCTCCTGTGACCATTTGAAGTCATGTTTGGGGCTGTGCTGTGTGTCTTATTTTGCACTTGCAGCACTGGATGGGAAGGTGCATGTAACAGAACCAGATCCCTTCCTCCAAAGCACCATGGCCACAATTTGTGCAGAAGGCAGCAGAAATGCCAGGGTTTTGTGTTAGGAAAAATGAAGTCAGTGCTGTGATTTCATGAATCTCTGGGAAACTTTGCTGTCAGAGTGATGAATGCCCCAGAAGCTCTTGGCTCCAGTGATTCCCTGCAGGCTCCAGAGCAGGAGCTGAGCCGGCAGAGTGGGAACTCCCTCCTGATTCTCTGTTCCCTCTGCTTTGGTCTAGGAAATGAGTGTAAAGGGAAATCACACACAGGGTCTGGGAGAAAATCCAGGCTGATGAAGACAGTGCAGAATATGAAGAACTATGGGAACTACCAGAACTGCACCATCATGAGGCCACACATCCCGCACTCCAGCTACGGCACGTACGTGACGCTGGCTCCCAAGGTGCTGGTGTTCCCTGTCTTTGTGCAGGTAAGTGCAGCTGGAAGTGAGGTGGTAGGGATCAAATGCAGTCATAGAATCACAGACTGGTTTGGGTTGGAAGGGACATTTAAGGTTATCTAGATCCAACCCCCTTCATGGGCAGGGACACCTCCCACCAGTCCAGGTTGCTCCAAGCCCCATCCAACCTGCCCTTCAACACTGCCAGGGATGGGGCAGCCACAGCTTCTCTGGGCAACCTGGGCCAGGCTCTCACCACCCTCACACTAAAGAAATTCTTCCTAATATCTCATCTAAATCTCCCCTCTTTCAGTTTAAAGCCATTACCCCTTGTCCTATCCCTCCATGCCCTTGTCAAAAGTCCCTCCCCAGCTTTCTTTACCAGTGCCCAGCACCACGGGTCATGTCAGAGCTTCCTGCTGTGGGCTGGGTCCAGGCTGTCACACAAGGTGGATGTTTCCCAGCAGAATCCATGGATCTCCTGTCACCCTCTGCTCTCTTGTCTGGACCTGGCTCAGCACAGTGCTGGGTACTTTCTGAAAGGGCATTGGTTCCTGCTCTCTGTTTCTCTGTTGGAGATTTTTCCCTTTTTAGCTTTCACATCTGGTCCTCAGGTGCTTACATAAGTCAGATGGTGTCCTGACTCCTGGGCTTCATTGAAAATCAATTTCTTCTCATGGGTTCTTTGTGCTGTTAATGATAGTGTGCAAAGGTGGGGTTTTTTTTGCTTTTTATTGCATTAGCTGGTGGCAGCACTAAAATCACAGCCAAGGATCCAGAGCAGTAATGACCTGACAGAGGATTCGCCTGTGTAATAAATAATTTTCTTACCATTTAACCCTGAATTAGGTGGTAGTACCCCTGCCTACCTCCACATCTTCTGTTTTGTCCTTCCTATGGCCAGGATCCTACAAAACCTCATCTGGTCCTGTGTACTTAAGGACATGACTGATGAATCTCTGGGGCTGTGGGGAACCCTCCCTCCTGCCCTGCCAGCAGTGCCACTGTCTTGTCCCTGCAGCTCACTGTGGGTGCAATCCCTGACACCAAGTACCAGCACACTCTGCTCTGAGGACCGTGAGAACCCAACGTGTCACTGTTGTGGTTGTGTTTCCTGCCAAGAAGCACCAGAACCAGCCTGCAGGGTGCAGAGCAGGTGACAGGCAGGGAGACAAGGGGCAGGTTGTCGTTTTATGGCCGGGCCTGACGTAAGTGTGAAGTGGAAGGTTTTCTTTGCAAGTGGAAGGTTTTCTTTGCAAGTGGAAGGTTTTCTTTGCAAGTGGAAGGTTTCTTTGGTAAGGTTCTCTCTTTGTCACCCCCTGGCCTGCAGGCCGGCCCTGTGGGGCAGTTGCTCCCTCAATGAGTTGCAGCTCAACATGAAGACCAAGCGGGTTGAGTGGGTGGAAAGTTTTTCTGGCAAACCACACTTCCAGTGGAAGATTTGACTGTTTCTTTTTCTGTTTTTTGTTTTTTTTTTCTTTTGTTTTTCCTTTCAAATGTAGCCCCTAGATCTTTGCAACCCAGCCCGGACTCTGCTTCTGTCAGAGGAGCTGTTTCTCCACGAGAGCAGAAACAGGACTCTACAGGTAAGACTTCCCACACTCTCTGAGCTTTCTAAAGATGCTCTTCTGCAATCTTCTCTAGTAGATTGAGAAGGGAAGTGTTTTGTTGTGCAATACTTATGTTAATATGATTCCTGGGAAAGCCTGTAGTCAGTTTAGTGTGGGATACACCAGTCACAGCCCCACGGGTGGATTCAGGAAGAGGGAGTTAAAGAGTTTTTTTCTTCCAGGTTAAAAAACTAGACAGGGACTTGGTTACTGGGGTTTCCAGAAATGTAGTTCAAGTCACACATCCCAGTTCCTCTATTTTCACTTACTTCAGCTACTTTTCTGCAATGTTATCTGAGGGCTGTTAAGGATCTGGGGGAGCAGCTCAGCTTCGCTACGTGCTCAGCCCGTGTCTGTGGCAGCTTTCACCATCCAAACTGGCAGAACTGAAGTGTTTATTCCACTTGCTGCTGGTTTCTCTTGCACCCACCTGGGAATCCTGCAAAGCCCCAGGGACAGAGGAACGGGTGCTGGGAGAGCCCCTGCCTGCACTTTGAGGCTGGATGATCTTACTGGTTTTTTCCAACCTGAATGATTCTGGTGCTGAAGGGAACTGCCCTTTTGGGGCCTCTTCAGAGAATCTCACCCCTGTACAGAATAACTTTGGTTCAAGTTTAGTTGGAGTGAACAAGGTGTCATCTTCACAGAGCTAGAGAGGAGTTTTTAGTTGACTCATCTTAGTTTTTGGGTAACACCTTCTGGATGTTACAGCAGAATATGAGACACATCATCTCCCTGGCAGCCCAGACCAGGGGTTGTGTTACAATAAGTGACTCCTTCATTTTCAACAAGTAATTAGTCCCCTGCTTTGGCTTGAGTAACTTTATTTTTTTTCTTTCTGCCAAAGTACAATAAAAAATTGCATGATCCATGAGGAAACTTGTTACTGATTCATCAGTGGAACTCTTCCCTGTTCTGTCCTGCTCTTCTTTGCTGCTCAGGGTCTTCTGGGCCACCTGCATGAATGAAGATCAGGTAGACACGTGGCTGTGTAGCACAGATATGGAAATGTGGTGGCCAGCTTGAAGTCAGGAGGCTTCTCCTGGGTGGATTGGAGTTGCTGGTGTTCAGGTCAGACTCAGAAGTCTGTAGGAGCAACCAAATGTGGAGTAATGATGAGTAATTGTACAGGTTGGGGGCTGACCTGCTGGAGAGCAGGGTAGGAGAAAGGGACCTGGGGGTCCTGGTGGGCAGGAGGATGACCATGAGCCAGCAATGTGCCCTTGTGGCCAAGAAGGCCAATGGCATCTGGGGTGTATTAGAAAGGGGGTGGTTAGTAGGTCAAGGGAGGTTCTCCTCCCCTTTTATTCTGCCTTGGTGAGGCCACATCTGGAATGTTGTGTCCAGTTCTGGGCCCCTCAGTTCAAGAAGGACAGGGAACTGCTTGAAAGGGTCCAGGGGAGAGCCACAAAGATGATGAAGGGAGTGGAACATCTCCCTGCTGAGGAAAGGCTGAGGGAGCTGGGGCTCTTGAGCTTGGAGAAGAGGAGACTGAGGGGCGACCTTGTCAATATTTACAAATATGTAAAGGGTGAGTGTCAGGAGGACAGAGCCAGGCTTTGTGCAGTGATATCCAGTGACAGGACAAGGGGCAATGGGTGCAAACTGGAGCAGAGGAGGTTCCACCTCAACATGGGGAAGAACTTATTTGCTGTGAGAGTGACAGAGCCCTGGGACAGGCTGCCCAGAGAGGCTGTGGAGTCTCCTTCTCTGGAGACATTCAAACCCACCTGGACACGTTCCTGTGTGATGTGCTCTGGGTGACCCTGCTCTGGCAGGGGGGTTGGACTGGGTGGTCATTTGAAGTCCCTTCCAACACCTGAGATTCTGTGGTTCTGTAACTGTTGTGGTTTGCAGCCCAGGTGGGGCATGTGTGTGTAGGGGGGTGTTTGTATTAAATGCTGGAGAGCCCCAGGACAGATGTGTTTGGAGATGTGCTGCTCTGGCTCCAAATGGCCATGGGAGCCATTTCAGAGACCCAGCTGTGGGCAGGGTCAGGAGGAGGATGTCTTAGGGTAAGGACACTGCTTGTGATGCCCTGAGGACGAGCGTGAGGCTGGAAGAGGGTTTCCCAGTTGGACCTGCTTCCAGGAAAGGGCAGGATGCTGTAGGCTGGCCAGGAACATGAGGCAACATTGGGGAATGATGGTGCCTTGAGGCCACAGTGCGTGTGGAAGCCTGGCATGGGCAAGGCAGGGGTTTGGGATAAGCCAAGTGAGAAGATAGGAGCAGGGAATGGGAACAGCATATGGAGGGCAGGAGTGAATCGAAGGGTGAACCCAGGTGTGGTGCAGAGCCCTGTGTTGCTGGGAGCTGAGAGCTGGAGGTAGCAATGCTGAGACATCAGCTGTGTCCCTGGGAAGGGCTTTCTCAGGCCTGCAGGGTGTCACAGGGTTATGGCAGGTTTTGCAGAGCTGCAGGGTGAAGGTCTGTCTGGAAAGCCAGAGACCCCTCTTCTCCAGTGGAGCAAGGGATCTGCTTGGGTCCCAAGGGGCTGTGAAATAAGGGAACATAAACTGTCAAATCCAGGAAGCATGGGAGGTGTCCCAGCCTGTGCAGGGGGTTGGAACTAGGTGATCTTTAAGGCCCCTTCCAACCCAATTGTTTATGATTCTAAGATCTACAGTGGTTTCCCCTGGTGCAGAAGGTCTATGACTCCTCTTTTTGCTGGGCCTGAGCTCCCTCTCCCCGAGCAGAGACTGCCTTGTTTCCAGCCAGTCCTTTCTTCCTTGCTCCATGTGGTTTCCCATTTTCCCACTGGTCCTCCCACCCAGTCTCTCTCAAACTGGACCACTGCTCCTGTGGTTTGTAAGACTGTTTTCTGCTTGTTGTTCTGCTTCGGTGATTATGGCTCAAGAGAGGAGAGCCCAGGTGCAGGGCCTGGAGATGAAGGTCCTGTTTAATTTACACTTTTACAAATGAGAATCTTTTCCCCTTGGCAGCTGCACATCAGGCTCTGTATCCTCGCTGGACAAACTCTCTCCCATCTCCTGAAGGACTCAAACCTATCTCTCTGGAGGCTTGCCAGGATCTGTCCTTTCCCTGACCTTACCTCTGGGCAATCCTTATGGAGGCCTTAATCACATCCTGTCTAGACTTGGTTTCAATTCCCATTTTTATGCTGTTCTGAAGTCCCTCCAGCCCGTGGAGTTGCCAGAGGAACCAGCGTGATGGGAGCGATTGTGCACAAGGTGTCAAACGTGGGCCTTGTCCTTTTTGGTCAGGCTCTAAAGTACCTGAAATCAACTTCCCAGGGCCCAGAGGTGCCTTCTCAGCTCTTTTTCTACCATCCCTGCAGGGTCTGCAGATCAGGATGGTGCTCCCTTGAACTCTGAGAGCCCCCAGCTCTGCCAGGGGTCTGGAGGACATGGACTGGCACACCCAGGTTTTATGCTCTTCTCTGCAGGGCAGGAGGCTTCTCAGTCTCATCCCAAGGGTAGCCCTGCATGTTCCTGGCATCCCTGGCCCAGGACAGGGCTGCCAGCTCCCTGCTTCAGTGTGTGCCTGAGTTTGGCCAACACAGTAGGTTGAGCAAAACCCTACTCCCTAGAACAGGTGTTTCAAGATCAGAATCACAGGTTGCCAGGTTGGAAGGGACCTCAAGGATCATCTGGAACAACATCTCTAGGTAATGTTTTCAGCCTTTTTTAGACACTTTCATGTGGGTGAGGATACCAGAAACCTGCACTTACCTCCTCCCTCCACTACACTAGTCCTGCTGTGTCCCTTCTTCTCCACTGCCTCTTCATATCCTTCTCTTCCTTGTTTTTTACACCATTTCCCCATCTGCTCTGTGCTAGTGTCAGAGTAGCTGCATGACCCCGTGAGGTCTTCAGTGCCTGCTCTCCCCTGATCTTCATGGTAGAAGGATAATTGATTCAGGTAAGGTGAGGTTCAAGGTTGGCAGCCAAAGCCTTCACCATGGACCTCTGTTTGGCAAGCATGGTGATGTGTCTTCATCCACGTCTAGCTGAGCATGGAAACTGCTGGAGTGTGTGAATTTCTTCCTGATAATGTTGGCAGAAAAAAATGTGTGAGGTGGTAAAAGAGGGTAGATGTGTTGTGGGCTGCTGAGGAGTCTTGGAGAACACGGATAGATGCAGAAGTAAGAACCCAGGAAGCCAGACTGCTGCTCTGAGCCCAGGACTCAGCTGACTGGGAGGGTAATGTATGAAGCTGTGGTAACTGGATTACTTTTAATCACATTCTGTTGCTCTGGTCTCTGTGAAAACTGAGTAACTGTGGGTGCAAAGCTGGAGCCAAGGGAGCCAGGGGAATCGGGGGAGCACTGAAGGGAAGTGAGGGGTACATGGGGAGCTGGTCTGAGGATCTAGCAGTGATGTCTCTGCTTCATAGAGGGGACTGAGAGTTTGGATGGACTACAAGGACAAGTCAAGATCTGAAGACATTGAGGAAGAGTGAAGAAAGCTTCATCCAGTGTAGGTTAACGGAATGGATGGGGACAGATGAACTTTGCAGATACAACACTCATCCTGGTGCTACTGGACTTTCTCTTTGAGGTTGCACCCAATTCTTTTGGAGAAGAATCCAGTAAGGGTAAATGAAAAACATGGGTGGCTCAGTGCTCAGGGTGGATCCCAGTCTCAAGAGCTCCCCACAAGGACTGCAGGGGCTTTTCTCACCAGCTGCACCCAGTGTAGGGGGTCATCACCACGTTCTCCTTTGGCATCAGAAGCTCTATTACAGAAGACTAGTGTCTGATTCACTCTGCCTCCTGAGCTCCCTGTGCCTTGCAGGAATGTTGCTGGAGAAAGGGGAAATCTTGGAGCATCTCCCAGCTCAGGGAGGTGCAAGGCAGGGGTTGGGAGGTGCAAGGCAGGGTTCACACTGTCCATCCTGCAGGCTCCTCTCTGCCCAAACCTGGGCTCTCTGTGCAGGTCAGCAGGAGAGGGCAGGCCAGGAGAGTTCACTGCTTCTAAGCCCCAATGTGCTCTGTCTGCCAGGCTTTATTTCTTGGCACCTTTTCATCATGTTTTTGTCACCAAACTTTGCTTGACAAGGGGTGGTTATTGCTTCCTCCTTCCTGCAGTGGCCCTGCAGCAGGCCCAGCTCCTGTTCTCCTCCTGGGCAAGCACGCTAAGCCACTGCTTTCCACCCTCCCTCTTGGCTTTCCTTTTCTCATGCTTTCTTTTAGGAAGCTCTTAAAATCTGCCCCATCCTTCTGTAACAATGTTCTTCCCGTTCTTTTCTGTTGTTAGTCAACTCTATCATCAGAGGAGTAATTTTCTGTGGTGCAGATCACACCCAGATGAACAGTGTCCAAGACATCAGTGCAAGGCTCTACAAACATTTCCCCCCCCCCCAGGTTGGAAGGGACCTCAAGGATCATCTGGAACAACATCTCTAGGTAATGTTTTCAGCCTTTTTTAGACACTTTCATGTGGGTGAGGATACCAGAAACCTGCACTTACCTCCTCCCTCCACTACACTAGTCCTGCTGTGTCTCTTCTTCTCCACTGCCTCTTCATATCCTTCTCTTCCTTGTTTTTTACACCATTTCCCCATCTGCTCTGTGCTAGTGTCAGAGTAGCTGCATGACCCCGTGAGGTCTTCAGTGCCTGCTCTCCCCTGATCTTCATGGTAGAAGGATAATTGATTCAGGTAAGGTGAGGTTCAAGGTTGGCAGCCAAAGCCTTCACCATGGACCTCTGTTTGGCAAGCATGGTGATGTGTCTTCATCCACGTCTAGCTGAGCATGGAAACTGCTGGAGTGTGTGAATTTCTTCCTGATAATCTTGGCAGAAAAAAATGTGTGAGGTGGTAAAAGAGGGTAGATGTGTTGTGGGCTGCTGAGGAGTCTTGGAGAACATGGATAGATGCAGAAGTAAGAACCCAGGAAGCCAGACTGCTGCTCTGAGCCCAGGACTCAGCTGACTGGGAGGGTAATGTATGAAGCTGTGGTAACTGGATTACTTTTAATCACATTCTGTTGCTCTGGTCTCTGTGAAAACTGAGTAACTGTGGGTGCAAAGCTGGAGCCAAGGGAGCCAGGGGAATCGGGGGAGCACTGAAGGGAAGTGAGGGGTACATGGGGAGCTGGTCTGAGGATCTAGCAGTGATGTCTCTGCTTCATAGAGGGGACTGAGAGTTTGGATGGACTACAAGGACAAGTCAAGATCTGAAGACATTGAGGAAGAGTGAAGAAAGCTTCATCCAGTGTAGGTTAACGGAATGGATGGGGACAGATGAACTTTGCAGATACAACACTCATCCTGGTGCTACTGGACTTTCTCTTTGAGGTTGCACCCAATTCTTTTGGAGAAGAATCCAGTAAGGGTAAATGAAAAACATGGGTGGCTCAGTGCTCAGGGTGGATCCCAGTCTCAAGAGCTCCCCACAAGGACTGCAGGGGCTTTTCTCACCAGCTGCACCCAGTGTAGGGGGTCATCACCACGTTCTCCTTTGGCATCAGAAGCTCTATTACAGAAGACTAGTGTCTGATTCACTCTGCCTCCTGAGCTCCCTGTGCCTTGCAGGAATGTTGCTGGAGAAAGGGGAAATCTTGGAGCATCTCCCAGCTCAGGGAGGTGCAAGGCAGGGGTTGGGAGGTGCAAGGCAGGGTTCACACTGTCCATCCTGCAGGCTCCTCTCTGCCCAAACCTGGGCTCTCTGTGCAGGTCAGCAGGAGAGGGCAGGCCAGGAGAGTTCACTGCTTCTAAGCCCCAATGTGCTCTGTCTGCCAGGCTTTATTTCTTGGCACCTTTTCATCATGTTTTTGTCACCAAACTTTGCTTGACAAGGGGTGGTTATTGCTTCCTCCTTCCTGCAGTGGCCCTGCAGCAGGCCCAGCTCCTGTTCTCCTCCTGGGCAAGCACGCTAAGCCACTGCTTTCCACCCTCCCTCTTGGCTTTCCTTTCCCCGTAAAATTTATTCACAGCCCCCTAGAAGGTCTGTGTGACAAGTGGCCTCAGGCATGGCAGTAGTAGCACAATTGTGGCTGGCTCTGTCTTCAGAGCAGCTCTTAAATCATGTCAGTTGTTTAATTTCTGATTTTTGGGGGGAGGAAGTCAGTCCTGGGGAATGCCCAAAGATGCTCTGACTCTCCCAGGAGCAGCTCTGGTGGATTCTCTCTCACCTGGATGAATTCAGACTCTGGGTTTCTCTTTGCTTTGCTCTTGTGTTTTTATGAGCCCTGCCATTTTCTGTGGTAGATCCCAGAGCTGTTGGCAAAGGGCTGGTAGAGACGTGTTGCAGCTTGTCCATGCTGTGCTGGCAGCCAGGCTGCTCACCCCACCCCTCCCCTCTTACTCCTGCTGGCTGCTGCCTTGGAGTCATCCATGACTTGAGTTTCCTGAGCTCAGCCCTTGGGATGGGTAAGTGCTCTGCTGTCCCCTCTGTGAGCAGGGTCTGCTGGAGCCCTGGGCCTCACCCTCTTTTTCTTCCCCCCAGCAACTCAGAGGAGCAGAAGAGCCTCTGTAAACCCTTTTGTGTGGAGCTGCTCTAAAATTAAGTGGCTTCCTGGCAGCAGCATCTAATAGAGATGCTTTTTACGTAACCCCCACTGGCTGCGCCTTTATCTTGGCTGCAGCCTGAATTCAATCAGTGCCCATAAAAGCACAATGTTACCTAGAAATACTTTTTGTGTGTTTCTGTTTCCATGATTCCCTATTAAAATCTCCTTAGTTTTGAAGTGATTTTTCTTTTTTCTTTTCCTGTTGATCCTTCTAATCTCTTTTCCTACCCTTTAAACTTCCCTGTGTTCGAGGTCTTTTCTTTCCTCCCTTTCCAGCATCACCCTTTGCTGGTCGTGCTTTTATCTCCTTCACTTTGCCAAGTTGCTGCTCTCAAAATTCCTGAACGTCTCTTCTTTGAGGCTCTGTGACCTCGGATGGCACCAGACACATCCCAGAAAAGTTACCTTTTGGAACCAGATGGGCATGGGAGAAAGTTTATAGTGCAGTTTGTCCTTTGTTATTCCTTGTGTTAATAATAAGGTCAGAAGTAATGAAGAGGGTGAATGTGGGCACTGGGCCAGCCGTGTGTTTGAGAGCAGAGGAAGGGATTTTCCAAATAATATAGAGAGAAACAGACACTCCCTGGGTTCATTGTCCATGAAAGCAAGGCCAGCAGCTTTGTGCTTGTCCAGATTCCCACAGAAATGGGTATGCGCAGCAAGGGGAGATCTTGTGGCAAGGGCTTGGTTTTGGTTTCACAGCCAGATGCTGCTGCCCTGATGTGGGACTCACCACCTCGTGATGAACTGTTCCCCAGCTTGTCCTCCTGACATGTGTCTTGTCAGGCACTGGGGCAGGGACACAGACTGTGCTGGCACCGTGTCCCTGTCAGCAGTGACTCAGTCCCTGTCTGGAGCAAAGTCACCTTCCACAGGGTGATGTGGTGGTGGCAGTGCCAGCCCAGAGAGCCCCTGGGATGCTGGGCTCTTTGAGGCTCTTGCCAAAGAGTTGCTGAAAGGCCACCCAACCTCCCTTGCTGTTGCTCAGTGTTGCAGACCAGTGTTCCTTCTGCTCTGGGAGGTTTTTGGGAGCATCCCCATGAGTGGCGAGAAGCAGCCACGTGCTCCTGTGCAGCCCTGGGCTGGGAGTGTGCAGGGGGTCTGGGGGTGTGCAGGGGGGGTCTGGGAGAGTGCAGGGGGGGCTGGGAGCGTGCAGG
>NW_009952709.1:563346-567816 GCF_000747805.2 Chaetura pelagica | reverse complement strand
GGGTGGGAGTGTGCAGGGGGGCTGGGAGTGTGCAGGGGGGTGGCAGCCAGGGGGCCCACAGGAATAGTGCAGCTGCTTCCTGCTGTCTGCTGAGTGTTACTGCTGACTTCTGCAGGAGAGCAGGACAGGCTCAAAGCTTGGCTGATGGCACCAAGCCCCTCACCCCCAGCAGGCTTCTGGGTCAGGGATCTCCAGTCCAGTGCAGGAGCTCATTCTTCTTCTTTTAAAAATCACCCTGATGGTACTGATGGATCTAGGGACCTTGGGCAAGAGCCAGAAGCAGAACAAAACCTACCTTTTGAGTTGTGAGCACTCTCAGTGCTCTGGTGCAGCTTCCAGGACACCTGAGTCACTGCTCAAGCAGGGAGCTGGGCAGGCACTGGGCTCAGTGTTTGCTTTCCACCCGTCAGTGTGGTTTGGAGGTGTCAGGTTTGTTCCTGCAGCTGCTCTTGTGGGTTCTGCCCTTGTGAAAGCCAAACTGCTCTTTTCTCAAAGGGAACAAAACAGGGCATGCAAAGGCTGAGAACAGGGAGAAACTCCTTCCTGAGTGTGCTTAGGGAGGTCACTTTTGCTTTTAGTTTGCAACTTTTACAGCCTGCTGGGATTAGTTGGCAGCTTCTTCCCTTCTCCTCCTCCTCCTCTGATTTATAACTTATGTAAATGGGAAGTGACACAGAAGAGCAGAGAGGGTGTGTTTGCCTGGCCTTAAACTGTCAGGCAGGTTTATCCCTCTTGTCACAGGACTCCACAAGCCTTGGTAGGTGGCTGCCAAGCTGGAGGAGCCTCATCTGAAGCTTGCTGGGAGCACCCTGAGGGGTGTAGCAGCAGCCAGCCCCTCTGGGAAGGGGTCTTGGGCTGTCATGGTTGGTGTATCTCCCCAGGGTAGAGGACCTTTCCCAGGACACTGTCACAGTGTCAAGAGATTAACAGCTGCTTCTTTGCTGCTCTTGTGCTTCCAGGTGACCCTCTTTGTCTACTCTGACCTGCTGCTCTTCACCAAGGAGGACGAGCCTGGGCGCTGCAATGTGCTGAGGAACCCTCTCTACCTGCAGAATGTCAAGCTCCAGGAGGGTGAGTGTCTGCAGCAGCAGCTGGAGACTTGGGGGGCATTTCATTTTCTGGGCTGCTACTTATGAAGGTGTCTGGCCAGCAGCAGGGAAGAACCCCAGTGTCCCAGCATGTTAGAGTAAAATCCAACTGGTGCTGCCAGGTCATCTTTCCTTGAGGTGCAGGCCCAGCATCAGCCTTCCCATCCCTGCATTATCCCAGCCCTTGGGAGATCCATCTCCAGGGACACCTCAGGAGCACTCAGGGCAGCTCTTTGGGTGTGTGTCTCAGGGCTGGGCTGCCGTTCCCCAGGTCTTGCTGTGCTGTGCTGTTCCCCTGGCTGGTGTGATACTGCCCACAGCAGGGGCTTGCTGAGGCTGAGAAAGGGAAGTGGAGCCTTGAGGTTTCCCCTCAAGAGAGCTCAGAGATTGTCTCCAAGTGAGTCTGGCTAAGCCCTAGTGACCTTTGCTGCTTCTGTCTCCAGCCACCCATGGCTTCCCATGCACCAGCACCCCTGGCTGAGGAAGGAGAACACCCCGGCCATGGGTGGAGGCTGTGGACCATGTCCTTACTCTCTTCACCTTGGCTGGGCTTTCATATCTAGCTGAGAGCTCAGAGAGGGCTGGAGGATGATTTGAAATCAGTTACTTTAAGTTGCAGTGCTGAGGCTGTCCCAGAGATGGCCTTTAGCTGCTCAGGGTCAAAAAAGGAACCAACAAATTGCTCTGCCACATCCTGTTTGCTGTGGTGAAGCCCCTTCTTGGCCCTGGGCCCAGTTCAACCTCATTCCTTCTTTGTGCAGTCAGTTTTTGGGTACAGGTTTGTTTTGTGTGTGGTCACCCCTGTGCAGCAGCGTGGGGCTGGTGCCTCCTCCTCGAGCTGGACCAGGACCTGGTGTGGGAAACTGGGAATAGATGGAAGGAAAAACTGCCCTCTGGTGAGGTTGGTCACATATCAGTACCTGAATGGGGCCTGCAGGAAAGCTGGGGAGGGACTTTTTTATAAGGGCATATTGTGATTGGACGAGGAGTAATGGCTTTAAACTGGGGGAGGGGAGATTGAGATGAGACATTAGGAAGAAAATGTTTGGTGTGAGGGGGATGAGACCCTGGCACAGGTTGCCCAGGGAAGCTGTGGCTGCCCCATCCCTGGCAGTGTTGAAGGGCAGGTTGGATGGGGCTTGGAGCAGCCTGGGCTGGTGGGAGGTGTCCCTGCCCATGCAGGGGGGTTGGATCTAGATGATCTTTAAGGTCTCTGTGGGATCTCCATCCCTGGAGACTCAACTGAGCAAGGCTGTGAGCTCCCTGGTCTGGGTGCTTTGGGTGGGGCTTGGACTAGAGACCACTCGAGGGGCCCCTTCTAGCCCAGCTCACTGTGTAGCTGGATGAGCTGACATGTCCTTTCAGTCCTGTGGCCCTGACCAAAAGGGATTAATCCAGATCTGTGCTGCTTCTCCAAAGGGATCATTTTCTGGATGAATTTTGCCACATCCCATGACTTTCCCAGCTGAGCTGTGAGCTCTGGATGAGCTGCATCTCTCCACGTGCCACACCTTGTTGTGAGCCTCACTGGTGGGGATCTGCAGGGCTGTGCTGGGCACCACCTGCCAGTTGTCATTTCCCAGTTCCAAGAACGTTTCTGCTCCCGGATTAATTCATTGATCTCTCTGGTGGGGGAAGAAACACAGTGAAGGAGACAGGGCACCATGGCATGAGCTGGTTAGAAAAACCAGTGAAGCTTCACTGGGGTTTGGTGAGTTTGTTCTCAGTGCTGCTGATTTCTAAGAACCAGACAAAAGGAATTGTTCCTCCTTGGAGAGCTTGTTGGTCAGCATCTGCTCCTGGGGTTGGGCATGTGCCACCCCGGGCTGCTCTCAAAGGCTGCTGAATAACCCTGCTCTTGGTCACATCCCTGAAGGACTCAGCTCTCCTGGTGCTGCTCCCAGCTCCCTGCATGCAGGTCTGTCTGCAGCTGGGCACAGAAGGTGCCTCCTGACCTCAGGCAAGGCAGGTGGATTTCTTGGGTGGTTTTTCTGCCTCTTACTTCCTTGTTGCCATAATAACTGGAGCAGCTCTGCTCTGGAGCCAGGCTGGGAGAGTTGGGGTGTTCAGCCTGGAGAAGAGAAGGCTCCAGGGAGACCTGAGAGCAGCTTCCAGTGCCTGAAGGGGCTCCAGGAAAGCTGGGGAGGGGCTTGGGACAAGGGCAGGGAGGGAGAGGACAAGGGGGAATGGATTAAAACTGGGAGAGGGGAGATTTAGGTGAGACATGAGGAGGAAATTCTTCATTGTGAGAGTGGTGAGAGCCTGGCTCAGGTTGCCCAGGGAAGCTGTGGCTGCCCCATCCCTGGCAGTGTTGAAGGGCAGGTTGGATGGGGCTTGGAGCAGCCTGGGCTGGTGGGAGGTGTCCCTGCCCATGCAGGGGGGTTGGATCTAGATGATCTTTAAGGTCTCTGTGGGATCTCCATCCCTGGAGACTCAACTGAGCAAGGCTGTGAGCTCCCTGGTCTGGGTGCTTTGGGTGGGGCTTGGACTAGAGACCACTCGAGGGGCCCCTTCTAGCCCAGCTCACTGTGTAGCTGGATGAGCTGACATGTCCTTTCAGTCCTGTGGCCCTGACCAAAAGGGATTAATCCAGATCTGTGCTGCTTCTCCAAAGGGATCATTTTCTGGATGAATTTTGCCACATCCCATGACTTTCCCAGCTGAGCTGTGAGCTCTGGATGAGCTGCATCTCTCCACGTGCCACACCTTGTTGTGAGCCTCACTGGTGGGGATCTGCAGGGCTGTGCTGGGCACCACCTGCCAGTTGTCATTTCCCAGTTCCAAGAACATTTCTGCTCCCGGATTAATTCATTGATCTCTCTGGTGGGGGAAGAAACACAGTGAAGGAGACAGGGCACCATGGCATGAGCTGGTTAGAAAAACCAGTGAAGCTTCACTGGGGTTTGGTGAGTTTGTTCTCAGTGCTGCTGATTTCTAAGAACCAGACAAAAGGAATTGTTCCTCCTTGGAGAGCTTGTTGGTCAGCATCTGCTCCTGGGGTTGGGCATGTGCCACCCCGGGCTGCTCTCAAAGGCTGCTGAATAACCCTGCTCTTGGTCACATCCCTGAAGGACTCAGCTCTCCTGGTGCTGCTCCCAGCTCCCTGCATGCAGGTCTGTCTGCAGCTGGGCACAGAAGGTGCCTCCTGACCTCAGGCAAGGCAGGTGGATTTCTTGGGTGGTTTTTCTGCCTCTTACTTCCTTGTTGCCATAATAACTGGAGCAGCTCTGCTCTGGAGCCAGGCTGGGAGAGTTGGGGTGTTCAGCCTGGAGAAGAGAAGGCTCCAGGGAGACCTTAGAGCAGCTTCCAGTGCCTGAAGGGGCTCCAGGAAAGCTGGGGAGGGGCTTGGGACAAGGGCAGGGAGGGAGAGGACAAGGGGGAA
>NW_009952709.1:540069-563250 GCF_000747805.2 Chaetura pelagica | reverse complement strand
AAGCTGTGGCTGCCCCATCCCTGGCAGTGTTGAAGGGCAGGTTGGATGGGGCTTGGAGCAACCTGGGCTGGTGGGAGGTGTCCCTGCCCATGCAGGGGAGTTGGAACTTGATGATCTTTCAGGTTCTTCGAGCCCAAACCATTCAATGATTCTGTGACCAGTGGGGCAGCTCAGCCAGCCTCCCTGAGGGGCACGTCTGGCTCTGCAGACCCAACCTCCCCCGTTGCACCAGGGCTCCAGCTCTGGGGCTTTTCAGGCACTTCCCCCTCCTGGTTTGGGCATGGCCCTTCCGAGGGAAGAGCAGAAAGCTGCCTGTCCCTTTTGGCAGGGAATTCCTGTTGCTCTCCTGACTAACTGCAGGGCCCATGAATAGGAACAGGAGCATTGCTGAGTCCAACAATTGGGACATCTCCGGGCTGCTGCAGACCATTGTGCTGCTTCCTGTTGCTGCTGCTGCTGCCCTGTGTGAAAGCAGATCAGTCTAATCTGCTTCACAATGCTCAGCCTTCCTGCTTTAGAAGCCCAGCCTGGCTGATGAGCACCACGCTGGCCAAGGTTTCCAGTGTGACAGGGCTGGCTTCCTCACTGGATACTGTGGGAATTTCCAGGCAGAGGTCACAGCCTGGCTGGGAACCTGCCCTGCTGGGGGGTGTGCTCAGCCCTGGGGACAGAGAGGAGAGCTCCTGGTTTTCAGCTTGGGTGAGGATCTCCAGGCTGTCAGCCCCATCCCCAGCTGGGATCCTGCAAAGGACACCCCAGTCCCATCTCAACACATCAGGAGGAAGCTGAAGTATCTTCAAGTGAGGTTTTTTTCCCTCCTGCTCCTTTTCCCTCAGGGTTGCCTGGCAGCCTGTGCTGCTCAGCTGGCAGAAAAGGTGCAGCAGCAGCACCGTGTGTGGCACAGAGCCCTGGATCAGCTCTGGTGGCTGTTTGCCATCTCCCTGGTCCCCTCCCCTTGTCTTCCATGGCCCCATGGCCCGTGGAGCAGGAGGTGAGCAGCACACATTGCAGCAGGACACAGCAGGCACTGGCACACCAGCCTGACCCTTTGGAGACTGGAAAGAACTCTAGTGGAAGAAGATCCCATCAAACCTGGTGTGTGCTGAAATCCATGCCCACGTCTGCCCTTCTGGCTCTGCTGTCCCTCTCCTGCCTGCCCTTGAACCTCACCTTCCCATTTATTTCCTCTCTAAAGGCCATTACTGGTAGAAAATGGGATGTATCAGTTCCTGGGCTGGCTCCCTGCCCTGTGTGTCCCAGCCCTGAGCATCAGAGGGACAAGGGGACAGGAGCTGCTGCTGGTGGGGGCTGCTAATGCCAAGACTCAACTGAGCAGACAGGAATCCCAGAATCCCAGACTGGTTTGGGTTGGAAGAAACTTTAAAAAACATCTAGTTCCAACCCCCTGCATGGGCAGGGACACCTCCCACCAGCCCAGGTTGCTCCAAGCCCCATCCAGCCTGCCCTTCAACACTGCCAGGGAGGGGTCAAAATAATTTGGAAGAGAACTTAGTTCAGATGGTTTTGGGCTTTGTTGGGGTCACTTGTCATTGCAGAAGAGGCTCAAGAGAAGCTGGGTCATTCCCCTGGCTGTTACACTCTGATGTCACCTTCCTTTGCTGAGGGTGCCTGCCTCCAGAGGGTGACTTGTTCCTCAGATCAGCTGGGAAAGCTTGGCTAGAGCTCCTGAGGGAAAGGTGGTGGTCTTCAGCAACCTGCTTTGCCAGGTAGCCTTTGGTTGTGCAGGGAGGAGCAGAGAGCCCAGCTGAGAAGGTGAGGTGGCTTTTGTGCTGCTGAGCACTTGGGAAGCAGAAGCAGCAGAAGGGAATGGTGGCCTCATGGTGTGCCAGCAGCAGGCTCAGATTCTATTTCCAAACCCTCCCTGAAGGGAACACTGGCTGAGGGACTTGCACAGGAGACTGTGTCTTAGCTAAGGAAAATGCTCCCTGATGGTCCTGCAGGGATTTATGGAAGAGGGTGCTGGGAGAGCTCCAGTAGGGTGGTGTAGAGCAGTGAATGTGGTTTGTGGTGCAGAGGTGAGACATGGGCTCCCATCCAGGAGTTCAGTGGGTGCTGTCAGGGCTCAGCATTGCTCCTCTTGTGGGAGTGAAGGTTTGGAAAATCAGCACTGGAGCCCCAGGGCCAGGTGGGATCAGACTGAAGCTTATGAAAACAGTCCAGGGCTCACCTCCCAAGAGGTCCACAGCATTGCTCCCAGTGGTGCTGGGCTCCAGAGCTGCTGTGGCACCGTGTCCTGGTGTCCCTGTAGTGATATTCCAGCCCTTGTCCTGCATTAGAAGTGAAGCTGGGGAGGGACAGGCCTGTGATCCCTCCAAGAGCAGCTGGAAGAGGCATCCAGAAAACGGCTCCAGGCCATGAAACTTCTTCATGAGTTTTGCATTGCCCATGGAGTGACTCAGGAGGCATCTCCATGGGTCACAGCTCTTATCTTGAGCTGTTTGAGCTGCTGCCTGTGGCAGAGGAATTGCTTTCCCCTGGGGAACTGGGTGTTTCCAGCACTGTGCTGAGCCTGTTCCCATCATTATCACAGCTCAGGCTGCTGAAAGGAAGCAGAGCTGGTGCTGACACTGCTTGGGCTGTGAGCTCTGGTCTCATGGCATGGATCAGGTCATTAAAAGGGTGATGAGGCTGCAGCCCAGGGGTGCTTTGTGCTGCCAGGGGCAGAGCTGGTGCAGGGCATGCTGGCCTGAGGGAGCCAGCCAGCTCCAGGAGGTGGGATGTCCTGCTCCAGAGCTGAGGTGACCCTGTCCTGTGGCATCTTCATGTTCTCCTGAGGGTGATGTGTGCCTGGCTTCCCTTGGGGCTGGGGACACTGTGTCTCATCAGCAGGGAGCAAAGACCAGGGCAGATCTATAGGAAAGCCTTTTTGTGGGGGTTGGGGGGCACTAGGCCTGCAGGAACCAGCCTGGTGGAGCAGCTGGAGCTCAACCCATCCCCTGGGACAGCTGAGCAGCTTGAGCAGGATGAGCTCTTCCCCCTGGCCCATGTCAGGATTTGGCTCTACCTCCTTGAAGAGGCACCAACCCCTGGGACAGGCAGCACTAGGCAGAGCTACCACCAGCCCTGCCAAGGATTCGGGGCAAGAAGCTGGGAATGAGTAAGGATGTAGGAAAGGAGCTGCTCAGATTGATCCTCCTGCCAGCCAAGTGCCCATGAAAGTCAGATGGGGAAGACCTGACCCTGGTGCCCAGGACAGCTGGGTGGGCATGGGGCCTCCCCAGCCCCCGGGAAGGGCTGGGGCTGCATGTGCCGTGGTGGGTTGGGTGAAAGAGCCTGTGTGTGGCCTCTGAATGGAGCAAACCTTTTTCCACAAGGAGACTCCATGACAGTGCAGTGGTTCCACTGCCCAGATGCAGCACACATCACCCCCAGCTCACAGCCTGGCACTGCAGGGCGACAACAATCAATAGGCATGAAACGCTGCCTCTCAGCAGCTCCTCTGCCCGGGTCCCTGCCTGCAGAACTGCAGTTACAGCTGAATTCTGATCCTGGCTTTTCCCTCTCTCTAGGGTCAGAAGATCGGAAGTTCTGCCTCCTCTACCTGGCAGAGGTGAGTGTTGCTCATTTCCAAATTAACTCTCGTGGGAGCTGCACTTGTACTAACGGCTCTGCTCCCTCCTGCTGGGGCAGGAGCACTCAGGGCACTCATTTTACCTTCCTTTTTAATTCCTTCATTTGCCAAAGGTGTGGAAAGGAAGCCTAATGACTGTAGCCAGAATATACCAGTGAGAAGCTGCTGAAAAGAGCAGCAGCACCAGGGCAGGTTTGCTTTTCCCCTTTCCCCCTTCCCAGCAGGTGGATCTTCCTCCACACATCTCACTCCTGCTTTATCCTGAGGTCCCTTCTCTCGGGAACAGATTTCCCTGCCAACCTTTTTGTCTGTATTTTTTAGGCATCTTGCTTTTCTTGCCTTCAAGCAGGTTTGAAGCCCTCAAATCCAAGAAGGCAGCTCAGTCTGAAAGACCCCCAGTTGTAGCTCTGAAGTGCTCTGAACAGATTTGCAGTCACTCAGACACTGGTGTCGTTATGTTTGTGTCATGAAGGAGACAGCAAAATGGGTCCCTTTGCTGTCCTCCTGGTTTCAAGGCCTTGTATTTTCAGGGCTGGAAGTTTGGAGCTGGGCAAGATCCCCAGGGCACAGGGGAGCCAGGGAAACACTGCTCAGCAGCACCGGGCAATAATGAGCTATTGTGGGAGCTGGATGTGGATGTTGGGAATGAAAGTGTTCACCTTGGGCAGCTGGAACCTGGGCCAAAGCAGAACTTGCTGTGTAACCCTGGGCTGATGAGCTCATTCTCACATTTCCATCTTATTCCTTCCTTCTTTTCTCTCTCTCCTCCTGGGATGGTTGGGCAGGAGCTGCCTCCTCATCTGCCCTGAGGAGAGGCTGGGGGAGCTGGGGCTGCTCAGCTGGAGAGGAGGAGGCTGAGGGGGGATCTCATCAGTGCTGGTCAATATCTGCAGGGGGTGGCAGCAGGATGGGCCAGACTCTGCTCAGGGGTGCCCAGGGACAGGAAAAAGGGCAATGGTCACAAACTGGAGCACAGGAGGTTCAAGTAAAACATAAGGAGAAACTTCTTTCCTGTGAGGGTGACAGAGGCTGGGACAGGCTGCCCAGGGAGACTGTGGAGTCTCCTTCTCTGCAGACATTCCAAACCCACCTGGATGTGTTCCTGTGGGATCTGCAGTAGGTGACCCTGCTCTGGCAGGGGGTTGGAGCAGGTGATCTTCAGAGGTTCCTTCCAGCCCCAAGCACTTTGTGACTCAGGGTTTGCTTGGTGTGTGTCCCAGTGTAACCTCAGACCTTGGTGTGTTCTCCCAACCTGGCTGATCCCGTGCTGTGACCTGGGGAGGCTGTGGTGGGTGCCAGTGACACCCTGGCAGCAGGACAGGGTACTTCTGCATTTTCTCATACATTTGGAAAAATGCATTTGGAGCCTGACATTTCATTTCAAAGTTGAAGTGACTGGCCACGTTTCCTGAGATCTTGGGAGGGGAAGACTCATCTTTGTCAGGGTGAAATGAAGTGCTTAACTTTCTTCTTGCTTTGAGACCTGTGGTCTGCACTGAGCTGATGGCTGCCATGAGATCTGCAGGTGGGGAGGTGGTTCTCCAGCTGTGGGGTTTGGCTGGGTCTTTTTGCAAGGAAGGGAGAAGGTGGCTTTTCTGTGTCCCACCATGAGTGCACAACCATGGGGAGAAACAGCTGGCTTCAAGTTCAGGGGGACAGTGTGCTTTCCAGCCAGAAGTGTCACCAGACTGTCCAACATTGAGCAGTTTTGGTTCAAAAGGGGAAGGGGGACGTGCCTGTGAGTCCAGGCAGGATGGTGTCCTCCTGACTTCCTCATGGGAGCTCTTCTGGGAACTAGTGACCTGCCATCCTGAAATGGTGGGCAGGTGGCAAGGACATGGGCTGGTGGTCAGAGAGCAGAAAGCCCTCACGTTTGCAGTGTGGGGGTGGTGTGGCTCAGTGGACCATCCTTGGTGTGAGGGGGACCCCAGGCTGAGGGCTGCCCTGGAGCAGTGGGGCTGCTGGTGGGAGCAGCTCAGCCTCGTCCTGCAGGGAAGCTAAGGAGAGAGTCACCTGCAGGTCACCCCTCTTTTCTTCTTTGCATTCACTTCTCAGGAGCAATGGGTGGGGGGGTTGTGATGGTTTGTGGGGGTGTCACCAGGTGTCTTGGCAGCCCATGGGAGGGAGGGGATGGTCCCCTCCCAAGGGGCTCCTGCAGGCTGGCTGCACTCGGGGGTGCCTCGCTGGGCTGGTGACAGTGTCACTTCTGGTGCTCAGGTTGTGTTTGCAGTGGGAGGGTGAAGGCACAGCTTGTAGGGTGAAACCTGGGATATGGGCCCTGTGAAGTGGCCCTGCAGTGTTGCAGTGGCACCTGGAGCCAGGATGGGGCTCTCTGGGCACCTTTGGACATCTCTGGCAGGGGTGCCCCTCTCCTGGCACCCCTGGGGTCCCACCACTGTGGTGTGGCAGGGGCTGCAGTGACTCCCACTGCCCACCCCTGCTGCTGCTTGTGGCAGCTCAAAGCTTTCCATAAGGATGCAGAAGGGAAGGGTGCTTGTGTGGATGTGGCTTTTTTTGTCTCCTGTCACCCTGAGGGGTCTCTCCCCACCCCCTCTGCTCCTGTCCTGCTCTGTGCAGCACATGCTGGGTTGGTGGCAGGAGCCTCTGGCTGGCTCAGCTCTGCTGGCTGCTGCTCTCAGGGGATGGTGATGGGTCTGGAGGGTTTGGGGTCCTTACCTGAGCTCTTCAGACACCTCCTTTGTGCTGCCATGACAGGGGCTGGGAGGTTGGGAGAAGCTCTGATGCTGCTGCTTCTTACCCACACATTTGCAACGAGCAGTAACATGTTTATTGCTGCTGTGAGTGGAAAAGGAGCCCATGGGGCTGGGCTGACTCTGTGTTTGCTGCAGGAGCAGCTCTTTGCCAAGGCCTCCCCTGCTCCTGCTCATCTGGAAGGTCTCTGAGCAATGTTCTGACCCAGCAGGTCACATTTTTGCATTCGGATCTGACGTGATCCCAAATAAAAGGATGTTTCCATGTCTGCCAGTTGCTTAATTTATTTTAAACAAGACAGAAAATTCCACACTTCAGGGGAACTGGAGTGTCATGAAAAGCTGCTGCGAGTCATCCTGTCTAATCACATGTAAATAAATCACTCCCAGGAGTTTAAATCCTGGGTGTGATGGTTATTTACAGTCAGTGATCTTTATAGCCCGGGGTAGGTTGCAGCAGAAGGGGTGTTTGTTTTGCAGGCTCTTCAATGTGTGAGTTGTAGTGCTTGAGGGTCCCAAGTGCAGGTGGCCCTGGTCCTGGTGGGACACGTGGGCCTACATGGACACATAGGGAAGGGCTAAATATTGGTTGGTGTTGGAAAGAATGCAGAAAGAGAGGAAGGTTCTTCTCTGAGCCGTCCATTCCGGGTGGTTTTGCTCCTCATGGTGGTCATGGGGCAGCTGTAATAGTTCCAGCACATGAGCAAGGCAGGGTTTTGGAAGTGAAGGTGGTGCCTTTGGATCTGAGGAATGCTGGGCATCCCTGGAAGCTTGTCTGGTTTTTCTGTTTGCCAGCTGCAGTGTGAGAAAGTCCTGCCAGTGCATGCAAGCCTGGCCTGGCATGTGTTGCATCTCAGTGTTTTGAATCCCAAGGAAACAGTTGAACAGACCTCACCTGTGAAAGCTTTGGGCTGATTCCCTGTGGATCTGTGTTTCTGCAGCCTAGGGAACTCAGAGTGGGGGAGTTTGGCCTGTTCCCCCCTGTCCAGGTGCCAGGCCCTCGGGCACACACCCCTCCTGTCACTGCATGGAAACCTGTCAGGAGGAAACTGGTGGGACTGGGCAGCCTCACAGGGAGCTGCTCTAGAGATGTGTGATCCAGGCCTGTACTCACCCCCCCCTGCTCCAGAAACATCCTGCTGATACTGCAGGAACCTGCAGATTTTTTTTTATTGCAGAGTTAGAAGGTTTTTTATTTGAACCCAACACACTCATACTGAATTGACTTAAAATCAAATAGCTCAGTGAGTTTCTCATTTAAAAAGCACTAGCAAAATTGATCTTTTCCTCTGGAAGTTTTCACTGGCAGACACCAGATCTTCCCTTGGGAAGCTGCTCCAACAGAAAAATCTTTCCAGTAGCAACTTGTTGGTCTGCTGTGATGAGCACAGTTACAGACCCGAGCAATTACTGCTGCAGGTTTGTGCTTGATCTTGTTTTGCCTTGGAGATGCACATGGCAACCCTGCACAGGAGATCCTCTAGACAAGGGTCAGAAATGCCACTGTCTCCCCTTGTCCCCCCCACCCTGTGCTCTGCTCTCTGTACAGGGCACAGGGTCCTTGTTTGCATCCTCACACTGTCCCAGCTGCTGGCAGGGGTGCCCTTTGGACAGTGCTCTGAAAGCTGTAGTGAGGGGCAATACTGGAGCTTCTTTAAATACCCTTAACCCCACAGTCTTCATTGGAGAAGTCCCACCTTGGTCCATAGGATAGGAGGATTGATTTCCTGAAGTGAGATGTGGCCTTGCCCATTTCTGTCCTGCAGGGAAGGAGCAGGGAGACCTGAGGTTCCCATCTCAACACAGGGAGTCTGAGCACTGGAGAAGCACTTGGCTGGTGGTACAGAGGACTTGAAGGCTCAGGGACACCCTGTGACATGGCAGATTCATTTGTCTAGGTGGTGGACATGTAATCAGAAGAGTTCACAAGAGTTGTTTTGGGTGCTGCCCTGGCAGATCTAGAGGACACATGGTCTGGACACTTCTGGACACTTCAGCCTGGAAAAGGGCTGGACCAGGGGTCACACCAAACCTGCACAACCAAGTGAACAGCTGAGGTGGATTTGTTTAGTAAAGGGCTTTAAAAGTAATTATTATTGAAAGAGAGATAAAGAGTACAGATGGAGCACAGCTGGAGCAGGTGTCTTCACAGGCACTAGGTTTGATAGGACACAACACTTGGCCTGAAAACTTAGAAAGGCAGGAAATTGCTGTGGTGCTTCTTAAATAGTTAAAAACTCTGATCTGAAACTTCAGTGTCATCATCTGTGGGCACTGCTGGGCCAGGGGCCTGGGGAGCCTGGCTCCTGCTTGAGTCACCTTGGACATGGTAGAAAAGAGCAAATCCTGCCTGATAAAGTGTGTACATGACTTGAAAAATTGGGGAAGTAGGAGATGATAAGGAGCACCAGAGCAACAGGGGTTAGTTGTGAAGGTGGGTGAAAACTGGTGATGTGTTTTTGTGTGGTCATGGGGAAAAGAGAACTGTGCACATGGACCTGTGAGTTTGAGAGGAACTGATAACAGCTTGTTGGGGGAAGGACAATTGGCAGCCACAGAATCACAGAATGTTGGGGTTGGAAGGGACCTCTGGAGATCATCCAGTCCAACCCCTCTGCCAGAGCAGGACCAAAACCAGGGCAGGTCACTCAGAAAGGCATCCAGACAGGGCTGGAAAGGCTCCAGAGAAGGAGACTCCACAGCCTCTCTGGGCAGCCTGTCCCAGGGCTCTGTCACCCTCACACCAAAGAAGTTCTTCCTCATGTTGAGCTGGAACTTCCTGGGCTCCAGTTTGAATCCATTGCCCCTTGTCCTGTCCCAGGGCACAAGTGCCAAGAGCTTGTCTTGCCTTCTTGATGCCCTTATGTATTTATAGACATGAATTAGATCCCCCCTCAGTCTTCTCCTCTCCAGACTGAACAGCCCCAGGTCTCTCAGCCTTTCCTCATCAGGGAGGTGTTCCAGTCCCTTCATCACCCTCGTGGCCTCCCCTGGACTCTCTTCCCCTGTTCCTCTTGAACTGGGGAGCCCAGAACTGGGCAGCCATGAGCTCCTGCTGCAGAGAGGTGCCATCATTCAAGATAAAAGTTTGAGCTTCAGTCAACTTGCCCATTCCTCTGTTGTCTGACCCCATTGATGGCCAGAAGACTTGTGTTTTGGGCTGAGTTTGTTTCCAGCTGCAATGGGCTGGTTCGGGCAGGGGATCAAAGCAAAGGACGTTGGGCTCCTTTTCCTTTCTCCCTGCATTATGGAGGGTCTGGTGCCCTGGGTTGAGCTCTGCTCTTGTGGTTTCTCTCCATCCTGGTGACTCTGCTCCTGGGTGGGGTTTGAGCCCCCTTTGCAAATGCTTCTTCTGTACTTGAGAAGTGCAAGAAAACACACACAAAATGTGATGACAGAAAGGCCAGTTTAGAGACATGAGCTCAGCAAACCTCAAGGCTGCAGATGAGACACGGAGCCAAGGAGGGTTTAATCACAAAAAAAGTGCAATGATTTAGGAGTCCCTCAGCCTTGCCTGGACACAGAATCCAGAACTCTCTGCTGTGACACTCACCCTGCAGCTGCCAGAGCACTGTAGGGTGGAGACAGAGTGGGTTTTAAATTCCTGCTAAGAGAAAATCAAGTGTGAGCTGATACCAGGTGCTCTGTGCAGGGTGGGAGAAGAAGAGGGAGAAGGGGAACGTTTGTCTCTGTGCCCTGCTGAAATTGTGTCTCAGTTCCCTCTGATTTGTAATAGGAGAAGAGCTGGTGTCTGTCAGATTTGTGGGTTGCTGTTTGTCAATGGTCTGTTATCCTGCAGCAAGGTAAAGGATCCCTGGGGCTGAGGTGGGGTAGAGGTGGTGGGATCAGTTGTACCAAAGGACTTCAAGTAGAGGGAGCCCAGGGACACCCCTCCCTGCCTGCTCCCAGATTTGTTCCGTGAATTTGAAGCACACTGAGAGACCACAAAGGTCTCTGTATCCCTCTGCCTTCCTCCTGCTCTCAGACCTTTTCAGTGAGAGGGGAGTCCTCCAGCTGCCCTGCTGCTGTTGCTCAGGAGATGCTGCCCAATGAAAAATCCCTTCCTGCTCTCTGATACTTCCTTTCCCTCCTGTGTGGCTCGGGAGCAGTGGCTCTTCTCTGGGATGCTGGAGATGTTCACCAAGCAGGGCTGGCTCCTGCCCTGCTTCACCTGGAGTCATCCAGCTCCAGTGAGAGCTGCACACTCAGTCTGCCCAGGCTGGGCCCCTCTGCCATGTCACACCTACAGCAACAGCTTCACTCTCCCCTGAGTTGCCACGTTCCTCCATCCCAAGGACGATGGGTCCCAGCTCCTGGGATTCCCTGCATGTGATGCTGCCAAGATGCAGCTGCAGCACCACAGGTGCAGTGGGATAACACCAGACCAGGACTGCCCACGTGGTGACAAGGGCTTCTGAAGGATGTTGGGACAGGAACCCATGTGCATATTACCCCAAATGCTGAGGCATTCCTGAATCCCAGCCCTGCCCTGCCATCCCCATGACACGTCCTGAATTTCATCTGCAACTGGTGTGTTCACCTGGCCCAAGGAGTGCTCTCCTGGCACACACGGGAGCAGTGGCTGTGGGACTGGTGGCCAGGCTGCTCCTCTCTGAAGACAGATCCCTGGGCTCTGTCTCCTCTGGCAGTGCCCATTTACCTGGGCTGGATGATGTGAAGTGGCACTGGTAGCAGAAGTCCCAGGTTGGCACAAGCCATGGGCTGGGGTGTGCCCAGGGCAGCTCCTGGGCAGTGGCAACTCCAAGTTTGGGTCTCTCCAAGCAGAGCAGGGACTGCTTGTGTCCCACATGGAGAAGCAGGTAAACTGGGACACTCTGCTTCCCTGGCTTTGTGAATCTTTACACAGTTAGACCTGAATCTCAGCTTTGAGGTGACGTCCACATGTGCTTTTTGGAGCAGAGGTTCTTAATTTTTTGCCCCAGCTTGAATTCTGTGGTTGTGTTTCCCAGATGTTGGCAAAAAGAAGAGCTGATGAGATGCAGTCACAGCACTGGAGAGGTTTGGAAAAGGCCGAGGCAGCAGTGGGTGATTTTGGAGGGGAACTGCAGTTCCCTAGGCTGGCTGCATAGGTTGGATCTCAGTGTCTTTGGGGGAGTGTTTGCAGGGGTGGGTGAGCTCTGAGCTCCTCACCCCAGAGGAGAAGGTGTTTGCAGAATGGCAGGTGTTGGAGCTGTGCTGTGTGCCAGGGGGGTTTGCTCCCTGCCTGGCTGGTCCTCAGGGCTTGGGGATTCCCATGAGTGTTGTTATCTGATCAGCCACTTAAGGACAATCCGCTGGCCTGCAAAAACCAGACCAAGCCCTGTGTCCTCATGGGTGGAAAAAGTTCTTCAGACTTTTCTTCCTGGCCATGTAGCATCCTCCAGGCTGTGCTGTGATGTTGTGTTCTTGTGGTATCACTCCTCTGTCTTCTCCCTCCTTAGCAGCAGCATCTCAGTGCAGCAGGGTCTGACTGGCCTGGGCTGAGCTGGAGCCCCTGGTGTCTGCACCATGAGGGAGCTGGTGCACTTTGATGTCCTGGTGCCTTTCCTGGTCCATGGGTGGATGTAGGACAGTGAGGACCCATTTCCTAAGAGCCAGCCCTTGGTATCAAAAGGAAGGATGGGCACATCTATCCCTCACCTTCATCTGTGGAGCCTCTCTGGCCTGAAAACAAGGCACACAGCAACGAGCCACCCTTCCCTGCACAGTGCTGGGCCCTGCAAAGGGCAGCTCCACACACACCATTGTGCCTTCCAGCACCATGAGATCCTGGCACATTTGGCCATCTCAGCTTTCAATAGGGCCCCTGCTGCTGCTGCCAGGGTTTGTTTTCTGGGCACCACCAGTGTGCCCAGCAGTCCAAAAACCACAGGAAGAGCCACGTTCTCCCCCCCCAGCACAGCTTAGCACGGCAGCAAACTGAACTTTCTCATCAGACCGAGCTCCATGGGTCATGCAATCCCCAGCCAGCAGTTGTCCATGTTTTGTGCACAGGATATTCCCAGGGCTTGCTGTTTTGCCAGTGGAAGGTTTGCTCTGCAATGTAAAAGCCATTGTAGTCTGGAGCCCGTTTCCGAGGTACTTCCCCTCTGGGATCTCTGCTGGGTTTGGCCACAGACCAAGGCTGTGAATGCTGGAGGCCAGAGCTGAGCTGGGCTGCAGGTTCTGTCCTGAGCCACCCAGCCATGGACCCTGCAGAGGAGAGCAGCCCGGGAAGGGAGCAGAAGCACATCCCTCTTGAGCTGCTCCAGGAGCAGCCCGGGTGCCCGTGGGGACAGTGTCTGCAGGAGCTGGGGGAGGTGGGTGAGATGAGAGGAGCCTGGGGCCAGGCTGGTCACCCAGGTGGGGTGTTGGAGGTGTCAGGCTGAGCCTGGCTCCCTGGTGTTGTTATGTCTTAGCTTTGCTGGAACTAGATGATCTTTAAGGTCCCTTCCAACCCGAGCCACCCTGTGATGCAGAGCCACCCTGGTGCTCCAGGTGCTGTTGTGCTGGGCCCTGCAGAGAGGGGCACATCTGCAGTGGGAGGTCTTGGTGCCTGGAGTCCAGGGGGCCCTTCCTGCCCTCTGGTGCTGTTCTCCAGGAGCTCCTTGGCTGATTGATGGGCTGCAGAGCCAAGAGTCCCTCTTGGCTTGGTGTCTGCTGGGGTTACTAGGAGCTCTCAGCCTGGCCAGACCCCTCCCCTGTCATCTCCTGGGTGCTGTGGGGCTGGGGCACAGCCTGGAGGAGCATCCATAGGGTTGAGCTTTTCCCTTGGAGCAGAGAGGTCTTTTCCTGCTCTAACAGGACCCATTTGAGACTTGTGTTGTCTGGTCTGGGTCTTTCTCTGCCTTCTGTTCTCCTCCTGATCTCCCACAGGCAGTGCTGGGAGAGGGGTCCCATGCTGGGGTGGGGGTCCCAGGGCTGCTGCAGGGTCTGGTGCTGACACTGGGGGCTCCCCAGAGGTTCCTGCCAACCACCACACACCTGCAACACCATGTTTTGGAGGGGCTGGAGGCAGGCAGAAAGCCAGGGGCAGCCACCTCACTTTGTGGCTTTATCTGGTTGCAGACACCCCCTTCGCACCATCTGCATCCTCCTTTCCCAGCCCTGGGAGATTAAACTCTGTTTTCTCTTTGTAGCTGTTGGCAGGGAGCAGGGCAGCCTCCCCCAGTGAAAACAATAGCAATGGGGCTGGTTCCCAGGCGTGGGGAGGGCATGGGGCCGGGCTCTGGGGACATGTGCCACCCACAGAGCTTGATCCCATGGGACAGTGGGTCCTTCCCACGTCTGCCCTGCATCCAGCTGGGGTCCCAGGGGAGGATCCTGTGCTTTCGAGGCAGCTGTGCGTGCTCAGCCCCCAGGGGCTGTGCTGGCTCTTCCCCCAGTGTGGTTTTGTGTTGTGTTGGGGAAGAAGATGTTGGCAGAAGGAGAAGTGGAGCCCTTCCCATGGGAAATGTGTGTTGGAGAGGTTAAATATCACTGTGGAAGGATGAAGTGCTGAGATCTTGCTGCTGTAGCACAGAAATTATAGTGAAGTAAGTGCAGAAAGGGTGGTTATTATTTTGGCTGTTCATGTTGCCCGTCAGTCTTGCCCACAATGCCCAGGACACATGTCGAGGTGGTGACTTTCTCCTCTGCTCCATCTTCTCTCCCAGGCTGCTGGGGCCGGGGGGTCTCCCCAGCTGGCTGTGGGGCAGCAGGGGGGAGGGCAGCACCTCGCTCTGCAGCCCGTGGCTGGGAGTGGTTTGATGCTAAATTCAAAGAGAGGGGCTTGGAATTGAATCAGCGAGGGGCTGTGGAGCAGGGGCAGCTGAGCTGTGGGTTTGTCACATGCAAGGGGATAGAAGGTGACCTTGGAGCTGCTTTAAGCCTCACTCCAGGGGCGTTGCAGTCCTGGTGGGGCTGTGCAGTAGATGCAGCATCAATGTGGGCACTGAGCTCCTTGCTGCTGCCCTGGGGACTGTGAGACTCGCTCAGTCCTTGCTGTCCTTCCCTTATGGCCCTGAGTGTGGGGTGGGGAAATGCCAGCCCAGATTCCAGCCGGGCTGACAGGCACCCATCCTGCCCTGGGGAAGCAGGAACAATGAGGTGCCTTCCTAGGGACAGCACAGTGGTGCAGCCTGGTGATCTGCTGGTGTGCGACTGGGAGGGACTGGGATGTCTGGGCTGGGGCAGGGTGCTGTGCTGCTCCAGGGGATGCTTGGAGCATCCCTGCAGCTCAGGGTCTGGGGAGGGGGAGAGACCCACCACCTCCTGTCCCAGAATCACAAACCCCTATTCCATTTGGATAGTGCTCAGTAAGCCTGAGTGTGCATTTTAAAACCTAAGCAGGCATTTTAAAGCCAATTTCTGCTTTAGGAAGAGATGTGGTGATGTCCAAGATGTAAGAAAGATCTGATTTTCTCCTTCCTGCAAGTCTCCTTGGAAAGGCAAAGGACTGAACTACAGAGACCTCTTATCCTAGAGGTGACATGGCAGGTCAAGTTATTTGCTGGTTTAGCACGGATTTTGGATTAAATGTGAATGAACTGGCATCCAAGGAAAACAGTGTTTTAAATGGTGTGACTGAAAAGCATTTCCCCTTGTGGTTGTGTTGTGTCTCTGGAGTCACGAAGCTGCAAGTTCCTTAGTCCTCTCTGACCTTTCTGGGAAACACAGGCTGTTGGAGACCTGCCCTCCTGGAAGTAAATCCTAGGGGGAAATGAAAGGCCTTTTCTGTGCTCTGCAGTGGAAGACTTTTTTCTTTCTTTGTGATTCTGTCCTGAAGTTCTGTTTTGATTTTTTTATTTTCATATCTGGCCACAGGAGATGATGCAGCCGTGGGCATTTCTGGACCATTTTTAAAGCATAACCTGCAAAGTCCCAGTAGGAAGCAAGTGTCATTAATGCTTAATTTTTAGCACAAGAGATGAGCAGTTAAAGGGCTGGGAGACCCTTGCTGAGAGTGCTTGCTCAGAAGGTTTCTTAAATGTGGGATCTTAAATGTGTGTTTCTTAAAAGTGGGATTTGGCCTGAAGAAAACCTATCCAAGAGGAACAGGTTTCTATCAAAAAGGATGGATGCAGGGAAGGGGTTAGGGCATGAGGAGGGGTGGGCTCACCTGGGATGAATTCCTGTTTCTCTTAATTCCTTCCTCACTGCGTGTTGCTGACAGTGTGACCAGAGCTGGAGCATCCCCCCGTAACTGGTGTGTGCTGGGTGTGAGGAGCAGGACAGGAGAGCCGGTCTGGAGCTTCTCCAGAGCTCTGCCTTCCCCCAGCCCCACCCAGCCTGAGGATGTTTGTTTCCATCAGCTCACACTACAGGGCCTCACTACTGTTTGCACACAGCCAAGAGCCATCTCTACCTGCTAGATGAGCTTCACAGACACGTCTCCCCTCTGGGGGCACAGGGTGCAGAGCGGCTGCTGCTCTGCCCGTGCCCCACCACGCTGCTCCCCCTCCTTAGAGCAGAAGCCAGCAGCTCTGCAGGGCAGCAGCCTTCCAGCCCGTGCTTGGGAGGAAATGCTGCTGGGAAGCTGATTCCTCATCTGCTTTGCTGCCTCCTGCCCTGAGCACAGGGCACTGGTGCAGGCATTACACTCACGTTCGTCCGATCCCGTGTGTTGGGAGCAAGTAGTTTGCAAACAAAGCCAGGGCCTGCGACACAGCTAATGACCTGCTCTCTGCCTGTGTTTCCTTTACGTCAGAAGTCGGAGTGCTTATTAAGTTTGGAGGCTTACTCCCAGGAGCAGAAGAAGAGGATCTGCTGGTGTCTGGCTGAGAACATCACCAAGCAGCAACATCCGGCGTCGGCTCCGACGGAGAACAAGGTAAGGGACCGCGCGGCGGCTCTGCCCGGGGCAGGGGCTCTGCTCCAGGTGCTCCTGCCAGGCAAGCTGCTCCAGGGGCTGCTTTTTTTGGCAGGTGAGGAGCAAGTTTGCATTCAGGCAGTGCTGTGTCTGCAGCTTCCTGCCCTGCTCGGGGAAGCAGTTACTGCGTGTCCAGCCGGGAGCGGAGCTGCCTGCTCCGGATGCCTCCCGGCATCTGTATTTGGACAGCTGAGGCCAGGCAACCTGGTGTCCAGCCTTCCCCCAGAGCTTGGCTCCAGGGCAGGACTGCAACTGGAGGGAAAGGTTCAGGCCATGATCTCTGGGTCCCGATGGAGAGGCCGAGGTCATGGGAGCAGTGGTGCAGAGGTTGGTCCTTCCTGTGCACTCAGATGGGCTCGAGCATTTGATCTGGGCCCTGCAGGTGCCCTCAAAGCACAGGAAGGTCATTTGATGGGTGCTGGTTTTCATACCTAACAAGGCAGCAGCAGCACTTTTTTCACACTGAAAAGCTTCAGCCTGGCCCGAGAGTGTTGTCTGAGCAGCTCCAGCAAGAGAAATGTGTGTGTGGAGCAGGTTTGGGGCTCTGTGTGGCTTCAGAGCTGGGGCTGCCACCACGGGCTTGCCTGGGACAGTGAAAGTCTGGGCTGGGGTCAAAGATGATGGACCAGATGATCGTGGAAGTCCCTTCCATCCTCACATTTTATGATATTGTCCCCTGCAGTTGGGTTTGGACCACGGGTGGGTGACCCACTGCTCTGGGACAAGAGAACCCCCCTGGGCTGAGCATGCAAAGAGCTTTAAGCAAGGCATGGGGGGATCTTGGGGATAATACCACCCAGGTCCCTCCCCTTGGCTGGTGTGGGGTGATGGAGCAGCTCCTGCCCCTCCTCGAGGTGTGGATATATCTTGGTGCAGGGTCTGGTCTGGCTTGGATGACTCTCTCCCACCATATGGGTGGGCAGGGGCAGGAACAGGAGCAAGGGCAGGGGCAGGGGCAGGAACAGGAGCAAGGGTAGGCAGCTGTACTGCTGCCCAGATCTGAAGCAGAGCAGTGTGGCTTTGGCTCTGCAGTGTCCCAGACTGGATCAGCACAAACATCTCCACAGGAGACAAAGCCTCCAGATTCTTTTTCCTGCACGTTTTGGATGATACTAAAATAGCAACAACACACAAAGCCTGAGAAACAACATACCAACCAAACTTCCAGATGTGCAATTAGCCCAGGGTAGCTAATTCAACAGGGGGACAAGGCTCTGCCATGTCTCTGGTGTTCCTGCCATGCATCTCCCTGGCCTGGGCAGGGGTCCCAGGGGGCTTGGCAGGGGGGATCCATGCCATGGGGTCTTGCTGTGGGGGGCTTGGCATGGCTCTGTTCTCAGCTGGGTGCCATCCAGCGAGGGGCAGGGGGATCCTACAGAGACCCATTCAAATCTGAGCATGTCAAATAGATCCTAAAAGGGGGGATCTTGGCAGCTTTTCATTACAACATGTACTCTGGGACTGTTTGAGTGTTTGGGTGGTAGTGCTGTTGGTCCTTCCCACCCGTGTCCGTGGCAGGGTGTGGGATTACCCCCTGATTTTTGGCTCTCCACTACACCTACAAGCCCTGTTATTACTCAGAGCAAAGCCCTGGAGAGTGTCTGCTCCCTGTGCTATTGAAGTGACCTGGCTACTGGACAGGAGAAAGAATCCTCTTAGAAGACAGCACAAACCTTTCTAAGGCTTTTCTGCACCTCAGTAGGCAGGAGGCAGCTCCTTTTGTGCTCTCCAAGGTTGTGACAAGGGGGTTTTGGCTGGGGTTGCCAAAGCTGATGGAAATCCCCTGCTTTAGCAGCTGGGCTGGACGAGATAATCTCCAGAGGTCCCTTCCAACTCTGACAATTCTGTGATTCTGTGAAATCCCACTGGTGGGATATGGGGTTGGGAGGGAGAAAGGGAATGTGAGAGCACCCCAGGGGCACTTGACTGAGTTCATAGCAACATTTCCCATCCCAGCAAGGTATAAACTGCCCAGGCTGCAATTTTCAAGCAAGCCTGATCCTGAAGTACAAGAGGAAGGGTGGGGAAGGAGGAGCAGCCCTGTGTGAGGCTGCAGCTCCCAAGAGGGCAGGTGAGGATGCTGGGAGGGCTGGGATGCTGGTGGGAGCCTGGCACAGCTGCACTGGGGGCTGAGTGACCAGTCTGCACCACAGCTGGTTTGTTGGGGCAGATTTCCCCTGGGACACGGGGCAGAGGGAGGAAGGAGCTGGGAGAGTCAGTTGCTTCTTGCAAGGGAGAAGTGATCCATTAGCTTAGGTTAATGCTCACAAGTCATTTGATACTGGGGCTATTTAAAGAAACAGGACAGTGTCTGTGCTCTGTGAACAGACAAATTAAGCTGAAGATATCAGTCTCTGCATGGCTGATTTCTGCTCTGAACAGGAATCTGATTGGCAAAGCTTTCCAAATGGGCAAGAGGCTCCAACTGGGCAAGAGGCAGCTCATCCCTCTGGAGCCCAGCCCAGGGAACGTGGGCTTTGCCCTGTGATGGGAGCAAAGGGCCAGTGTGGCCCTGGTGCCAGGCAGGGATGTGCCAGCTGTGCCCTGGAGAAAGGGGACACTGTCTGAGCAGAGAGCATCTCCTCAGCAGCCTCTGTGGCTGCTGTGCCAGCTTGTGAGCTGGGAACCACCCTCCCTCTGGCATGTTAACACTGCTGCTGGTGCCCTCTCTGGGTCGTTCCCAGAACAGATGGCTTGTGATGGGACAGAGGATCCCCAGTAGGATGGGCACAACTGGAAAGGAGGAGCTGGACTGGCTGAAGTGATGAAAATTTTGGGCTTTGGGGTGGCACCTCTTGTTTTCCAAGGCTCCCCAAGCCATGCCATGGGAGCAGGAAGGTCCTTCTGGCTCAGGGACATGGCTTTCCAGAGCTGTCACCTCCAGGAACATCTCCTGGGAGGATGGTGTCAAGCCTGGAGGATGCACTGTGCTGGGTGGGGTTTGTGTTGGCACTGCTGCTACTTTTGGAGCAGCTGGTTTTAGAGGAGAGAGACACAAGCATATGGTGCATGTAGCATCCACTGCTGGGGCTGGAGGAAGAGGAATCAGTGAGGGATACAGATGTGGGTCCAGCTGTGCTCCCAGTGGGCTTTTCCTGCCACAGTCAGTGCAGGAGGAGCTCTGGGGATACCCTTGGCTGTCAGGGGGGTCCAGCTCTCCAGCCTGCTGTCCAGCAGACACGGTGGCCCTGAGGCTCTGGTGGCTTCTCTGCTGCCCCTGTGAGACTTGGCTGGAGTTCCCTGGGTGATGAACCCGTCCTGCTGGTGGCAGCAGGTCCCAGGACCTGTCCTGGGGTTGTTTTCATCACCTTCCTTGGGTCTGGGTCTGCCCTGGTGGCTGCTCCTTGCCCTTGGCTGTGAGGAGCAAGGATCTGTAAAACCCATCACCAGGGTGACCCGGCTCAGTGATAAATGTCCCCAGGCAGGGAGGAGGAGGTGGGCTGGGGCTGGGAGGAACAATGAGATTATGGCAAGAGCAGCTTTCTCAATTAATCGAGTTACAGAGGCTGCTTCCCTGAGCCCAGGAACGACCTGCTGTGCAGAGCTCGGGGCTTTTTTTAACCTCTCATCCCTGCACTGGTCCCGTTCCCAGCCCAGCCCTGGGATGGCAAAGTGCAGAGCAGGGCTGAGCTGCCAGGGGCTGGAGCAGCTCCAGCTGCTTTTGCTGCCAGGGCAAAAACGAGTGGCACCACAACCCTGTGCATGACGGACCTGCTACCACCATCCCCTTCTCACTGCTTGTTTCTTTGTGTCTTCCACACTCAGAACGGCTGATTGCTCTTCCTCCTGACTCCGTGACCTGAGATCACCTCGGAGAGGATGGCTGGCTGTGTCTGGCAGATGTAGATTATCCCTAAGCTAAATAATTACGGACACTCTGGTGTGGACTTTGGGCCGTGGGAGTCCAGGACGGGCACTCTGCTGGTTTCCCGTGGGAGGTGGTGGATCCTCAGCACTTTTCCAAGCCTGGCCACCAGTGTCTGTCCCGGGGCTGCTGCTGGTGTGAGCAGGCAGGGACTGATCCTGCGCCCGGGCTGAGCCGGTGCTGGGAAGGAGCTGCCTGGGGGGGCGGGACCGGCCGGCCCCTTCCTGGCCATTCCGGGGGGCAGGAAGGGCAGGGCTGTTTCTCTCACTTATTTACAACGTGCTTGACAAGTGCAAGTAAATGTGCTGTCAACAAGAGCAAACAGTGTGTGATGGAGGGCTGATTGAAGCCAGGGCTGGTGCTGGGAGGGCTCTGCTGTGACATTTGCAGCCTGGGTGACCCTTCTGCTGTCCCCTGCCTTGTCCTCACCCTGCTCTGGCCCCAGCACCCACCCTGCTCTGCACCCACATCCCTCCACGATCCTGCTCCCCAGCACCTGCCTGCCTTCCCCAGCACCCTTCCTCTTTGCCCTGGGGCATTTCCCAGTTGGGTGGGGGCTGTGTGCTGCCCTGGGGTGGCTGTGACAAGCACTGGGGTGGCTGTGACAAGCACTGGGGTTGGGGACAACTGGGGTCATCCACTGTCTCTCTGAGCCAGTGTCCATGGGGTGTTCCGCTCAGTGGGAGACGGATCCTGCGCCCGGGCTGAGCCGGTGCTGGGAAGGAGCTGCCTGGGGGGGCGGGACCGGCCGGCCCCTTCCTGGCCATTCCGGGGGGCAGGAAGGGCAGGGCTGTTTCACTTATTTACAACGTGCTTGACAAGTGCAAGTAAATGTGCTGTCAACAAGAGCAAACAGTGTGTGATGGAGGGCTGATTGAAGCCAGGGCTGGTGCTGGGAGGGCTCTGCTGTGACATTTGCAGCCTGGGTGACCCTTCTGCTGTCCCCTGCCTTGTCCTCACCCTGCTCTGGCCCCAGCACCCACCCTGCTCTGCACCCACATCCCTCCACGATCCTGCTCCCCAGCACCTGCCTGCCTTCCCCAGCACCCTTCCTCTTTGCCCTGGGGTATTTCCCAGTTGGGTGGGGGCTGTGTGCTGCCCTGGGGTGGCTGTGACAAGCACTGGGGTGGCTGTGACAAGCACTGGGGTTGGGGACAACTGGGGTCATCCACTGTCTCTCTGAGCCAGTGTCCATGGGGTATTCCGCTCAGTGGGAGAGTCGTCGAGTGTGATCAGCTGTTTGATGGGAAGGAGGGGAGGAATTTGCACCTTCTCAGTTTGTTTTTGGCCCAAAGTCCTTCCACTATGGGCTGGGAACCTGCTGCCCTGTCTGTGCCAGCTCTGCTCCAAGAGGGTCCCACTCACCTGCTGCTATAGAACAGACTGGGGAGGACATTGTCAAGGGTGCAGGAAGCCTGGAGCTTCACCAGAGGTTGCTTTTTTTCTGGGATGCCAGGGTGGGGGGGGGCAGGAAGGGCAGGGCTGTTTCTCTCACTTATTTACAACGTGCTTGACAAGTGCAAGTAAATGTGCTGTCAACAAGAGCAAACAGTGTGTGATGGAGGGCTGATTGAAGCCAGGGCTGGTGCTGGGAGGGCTCTGCTGTGACATTTGCAGCCTGGGTGACCCTTCTGCTGTCCCCTGCCTTGTCCTCACCCTGCTCTGGCCCCAGCACCCACCCTGCTCTGCACCCACATCCCTCCACGATCCTGCTCCCCAGCACCTGCCTGCCTTCCCCAGCACCCTTCCTCTTTGCCCTGGGGTATTTCCCAGTTGGGTGGGGGCTGTGTGCTGCCCTGGGGTGGCTGTGACAAGCACTGGGGTGGCTGTGACAAGCACTGGGGTTGGGGACAACTGGGGTCATCCACTGTCTCTCTGAGCCAGTGTCCATGGGGTATTCCGCTCAGTGGGAGAGTCGTCGAGTGTGATCAGCTGTTTGATGGGAAGGAGGGGAGGAATTTGCACCTTCTCAGTTTGTTTTTGGCCCAAAGTCCTTCCACTATGGGCTGGGAACCTGCTGCCCTGTCTGTGCCAGCTCTGCTCCAAGAGGGTCCCACTCACCTGCTGCTATAGAACAGACTGGGGAGGACATTGTCAAGGGTGCAGGAAGCCTGGAGCTTCACCACAGGTTGCTTTTTTTCTGGGATGCCAGTGTGGCAGGCTGGGCAGGGCTCAGCACATCACAACAGCACCCAAAGGGCCAGCCTGGCCCTGGACACCCACCCTCTCAGCACCTTGCTCCTGGTGTTGGGGTGCTCAGACAGAGAAGACCTGGAGGTTTATTCTGACCCAACAAGGGTTAAAGCATCAACTGGCAGAGCTTATAAGCCAACTTACAAAAGGAAAGCAAATAAGTGTGATATTCCACATCAGTGGGCACAGTCCAGCTCTGGGCTCTGGCCTTGGGCTGGAAAAAACTCATTACTGAGGAGAGCCAGAGGCTGCTTCCATAAGGCCAGGAATTTGGGAGGCTGTGGGAGCAGAGATCCTGTGCCCCAGTGAGCCAGGCTCCTGGTCAGTTCCCTCCACTCAAATCTCTGGAGGAAACTGTCCCTGCCAGAGGTCCCAGTGCCCATCAGAGTGAATGGGACTCATGAATCCACATTGGTGACCTCCATACGTGGTGGCACGTGGACCCTCCTGTCAGCACTGCTGGGCCAGGAGAAGGACCATGTGTTGACTTGAATTCAGGGGTTCATGATGTAGCAGTAGGTGTGAAGCCAACTGCAAACATGAAAGAAGCAGAGGGGGCTTGAGCTGCCCCAGATGGATCCATCCTGAGCCCTGTTCCTGCTGGGTTTGTAGCCCTCTTGCTCAGGAACAACCCCCAAATGCAACCAGGGCAGCAAAGGCTGCTGGGGCAGGGGGGAGGTTTTTACAGCTCCGTTCAGGCTTCCTAGCACATCTCACATGTCCCTTCGTGCTGCCACGCAGCAGCCTGGCAGTGCGGGGGAGTCTGGTGGGGTCCTGGGACTGCTCTTTCACCTCGTCATTCCTCATCACTTGGCTTTCAGTCCTGAACAGGGACACAGCACAGAGGCTGGGGATGCTGGGACTCACCTGGGCTGGCTGGGGTGCTGGGATTCACCTGGGCTGGCTGGGGTGCTGGGACTCACCTGGGCTGGCTGGGATGCTGGGACTCACCTGGGCTGGCTGGGGTGCTGGGACTCACCTGGGCTGGCTG
>NW_009952709.1:537519-539364 GCF_000747805.2 Chaetura pelagica | reverse complement strand
GGCTTTTCAGCCAATCAGACGGGACCTAGTCCTGCCCCTGCTTCCGGCCACGGCTCCTCCCCTGCAGCAGCTGCTCCCCCCCCCCCCCCCCCCCCAGGGGGTCCCCTGGCCCTCTGAATGAACCTTCCTGATGGAGTGGCAGGGCAAGGCTTGACAGAGCAATGGCAGGAGGGCTGCCTTTGGCTTTGGAGCCACCAGTGTTGGTTTTGGTACTGCTTGGGATTCCTCCCTGGGGTGTGTGGCTCTGGCCATGGCCCTGCTGGTGCCAGTCACAGCTGCCCTGCTGGGTCCTCTTCCCTCAGTGCTTGTTTCCTTACCACGGTCTGTGCTGGCAGCACCTCCAGCTTCCACTGCTGACCTCATGGTCCTGTGGTAAGTGATGCTGGGATGAGATCTTCAGAAAGGCTCTGTAGCAGCTGAAAATGTCAGCTCAGGCTCCTGCTGTCACCTCCTCATGCACAGGGTACAATACCCTGCCCCTGCAGAGAGGTTCCCCCCCCAGCACCTTTCCCTCAGCAGGGAAAGGACACTGAAGGCTGGGGGCTCAAAGCCAGCAACATTCATTCCTTCCTCCCCCTTTTCCACTCATTGGCTTTTTAACTGCCAGGGATATTTATGACCTGCACATCATCTCACTGGCCTTCAGCACCAGGTCCCACCACGCTCTCTGGGTGGAGCTGGGCTGCCCAGGCTGAGGAGGATTGTAGGAGATAGCTGGTGCTCAGCTTGGGCAAACTGGGGCTGCATCACCCAAAGGATGGGCAGTGTGGTGGGTTTGGGTGCTGGCTGGGTTTGCTCCTGGCTGGGAGAGGCCAGGGCCCCTGGGCTGGGGATGCTCAGGGTCTCAGATCAGCTGGGCCCTGCTCTGTGGTGACATCCCTGGACTGTGTGTGCCCATGTCCCACAGCCCTGCAGCCAGCCAGGTGGCATCACAGAGGGATGTGGCACAAAACCCACCGGGTGCAGCCTCCTTGGCCAGTGCAGGCAGGAGAGCTGCTGACCACAGCTTCTGGGTGGCCTTGCCACGTCACTGCTGGTGGTGATGCCATCGTGTCCCTGAGCTCAGCTCCGTGCCCACTGGCTGCAAGTGAGGGAGCTTTTATGTTGTCTGTACAGCTGCAAAGCTGTGCCTGCCTGCGAGGAGGAGGAGGCAGCAGGTTTCTCCTGCTCCATCTCAGGAGCATCCTTGAGCTTGCTGGGGGCAGGGGGACACGGGTGTGCCCAGAGTCTGAGCTGGAGGGGAGCTGAGGACAGCATGAAGGGTGGCTATGGTGCAGATGACCACTGGCAATCAACTGTGACACTGGCTGTGCCCACACCCCACCGTGTTTGCTCTGCAGCCATCAGGGCACCTCCCCTGGCTTGGTGGATAAAGCAGGAATACCGGGAGGAGACACAAGGTGGTTCCTGGCCCAGTGGGTGTGTGGGTGTCCTGGGAAGGCCCTGGCAGGAGGGAGGAGGGAGTGGGTGGTTGTGCATGGGCTGTCCCCCCGGTGGTGACCCTACCATGGTGTTTTTCTCCCTCTCCCTGCCCCTTCGGGCAGAGCTGCTCCTCAGGGATTGCAGTGCAGGGGGCAAAGTGCTGCAGAGCATCTCCCACCTCAGGGCTGTCCCGTGGCCGTGGGAGGTAGTTTGGGGATAACAACCCAGCTGTGAACCCCCCCCGGGGTTTTTAGCGGGAAGCACCAGAATTGGTGTCGCTCGGGGGCAGGACAGGGCAGGAGCCTGCAGCGGCGAGTGTGGGTGTCAGGGTGATCCATGGCTCTTCCTCAGGGCAGCGTGATCATCCACATCCCTCAGCAGGTACCAGTGCCGGCAGGGATCGCTGGCGGGGCCGCAAATAGC
>NW_009952709.1:532648-536303 GCF_000747805.2 Chaetura pelagica | reverse complement strand
GGGGAGGGGGTGGGCGGGGGGGCAGGTCAGGGCGGTGGCAGCAGCAGGTACCTGTGATCTCCAGCTGCTCGGCTCGGGGAGGGTTTGTCCCAGGCTGTTTGCTGACACCCCCAGCAGGTATTTGCGCTGGGCCCCGGCTGCTGCTCAGCACGGTCTGCAGGGACAGGGAGATGCAGCAGCGGGGCCGGGCGGTGCCCGTTTGCAGAGCGGGCAATTAGGGAGGACAGGAACCAGGTAATGGGATTAGTGCAGCCTGCGGACATGGGGTCACTTCCTCCTGCAGGGGAGGACTTCTCCATCCCAGGCTCCGAGACCTTTCCATCCCAGGGATTTTCGGGTGGTGCCCGTGCTTTGGGTGCTCACATCACCCGTCCTGCCCTGCCCCTCCTGGATCCTCTTTGGGCTCAGGCATCTGTGCCTGCTTCTGCTGCTACAGTAATTGCTCGGTATCAATTATTAATTGGTTCAGTAATGAAGTAGGGAGTGGGTAGAACACCCTGCTGTGCACCAAGCTCTGGCTCTGGCTGGTCCCACGGGGCCACCGCGGCTCCGGGAGGGCAAGGAGAGGATCTGCCCAGCCAGGCTCCTGCTCAGCACTTGCCAAGTAACTCCCGTGAACATTTTATCAGGTTTGGATAGTTCTGCTTTGCATTTCTGGCATAGTTTTCTTCCTCTTAGCCCTGTGCTGTGTGTCAGATGCTGCTTCCTGTAGCCATGTGCTTACTTGGGTCTTAATGGTCACTTTTTACATCTCGAGGTGCTCATCACCAACAGTTTGTGTTGTTTCACAGGGCCAGGTAGAACTTTCTTTTCTGGTAGATCTGGGCACAATTTGTCCCTTGTTAAAAACCTGATATTGTCTATTTTTTTTCCATTTTTGGGAAAAACCTGCTTTGGCAATGTTGGTGTTTGCCTGGGTGATGCAGGTGCTGTTTTCCTCACGTCCCACCTGCCAAGGGTGTTACCTGTGCACAGGGAACTCACTGCTGACAGCAAAGCTTGGCTGTGTTCTCTCCAAAATCTCCCTGGGCAGGGGGGGCTTAATCTCATGGGATTAAATGCTTTGGGGGCAGGAGAGGCAGTTTTGAGCAAAGGCAGATTTAAGGAACAGGCTGCCCAGGGCAGGGGTGGAGTCCACATCCCTGGAGGGATTTCCAAGCCCTGTAGATGTGGTGCTGAGGGACGTGGGTTAGAGATGTGCTTGGCAGTGCTGGGGGAATGGTTGGATTTGATGATCTTAAAGGTCTTTTCCCATCAAAAGTATTCTGTGATCCTAAGGGGAGCAGGAGCCAGAGAGGTTCCTCCATGGGATGCAGGGAGGATGGGGCTGCCACGGTCTGGGAAAGGTCCATGAGAGCAGCTCTTCTAGCAGTGTCTCATGATGTCTCTAAACCCCTCCTGAGGTGAGAGCACAGTGAGAGCAGTGAGTCCTTTGCCCCCCTGCTCATCTCAGTGTCCTGCAGGGACTTTACTGCTTTTCCTAATCCTTGGTTTTGGCTGAGGAAAACCCTCTCTTACTGTAAGAGAAAGAACATAAAATCGTTTTGGTTGGAAAAGACCTCAAAGATCATCAAGTCCAACTGTTAACCCAGCACTGCCCACCCCCCGTGCATTGCAAAACCTGAGCACCCATGTCAGGAGCCAGAAAGGCTGAATTCAGTTTCCTTGTGTCCAGGCTTTGCTTGAGCTGCAGCAGCTCCATGACTGCCAGGAGCAGAGGTTTTGAAACAAGAAGCTGGAGAACCTCAAAAAAACCCAACCCTGACCTCCCAGGGCTGGGGATTGAAGAGGAAGCCCCATACCATGGCACTTCTGGCAGCAGCCAGTGCAGGCTCAGCTGACAGCTCTGCTGTCTCTGGGGCTGGTGTTTTCCCAGCTGGAAGCCCCAGCCATGGGCCACCAGAAAGGGCTCATTATTGAAAGAAATGCTGGAGAAGTTGAGGCCGCGCTGACAAACCCACACCTGTTGGTTGGAATTTGCTCTGCTGGCATCAGAGCAGCAGTGACCAGAGGAAACCCAGTCACGTTCCAGACAGAGGAGCAGAGGGTTTGCAGGGATTCTGCCTCTCGTGGTTTCAAGAAAACTTTTGAGTCAGTGAGAGATGCTCAAAGGCAGAGGGAGGCCAGGCAGTGGGTTGCAGGTACAGAAGTGAGGATGCTGGAACAGGCAGGGCATTGTTTGGCTTTTTTGGGGTGTGTTGTGGCTTGTTTAACGGGGAGATGGGCATTAGGAACCCTATTGCTGCTGCAGACCAATCAGACCACTCGTTGTCCTTCCCTAAAATTACCCCTGACAAAATTACCCTCCTGCCTGGGGGCTTGGAGGCAGCTGGCTCTTCTGCTTTCCCTTCCCTTTCTTGGGACATTCTGCCTTAGGCACTTAGTCTGAGATAGAAACTGGGACAGTGAAGTGTAAGGTCCTCCATGGTGAATGTAGTAAAGCCCCAAGGCCTTTCTGGTTCAGGACAGGGAGACACAGGTGTTGAGAGTGGGAAAACCAACATCTTGAGGACAGGAAGACTCAGATATTGCAGGAGCTGAGAACAGGGAAACCCACATATTGAGGATAGGGACACTCAGATGTTGAAGGCAAGGAGGCTTGGATGTTGAAAGCCATGAGACTAATGTGTTGGGGATGAGGAGATCCAGATGTTGGCCACTGGCTCCTGAGCTACTTTTGCTGACCAAGGGAGAAGAACCCAGTGAGACCACGACGTGTTTTGGATGAGTCCTTGTGGTGGAAGGACAGATGTCCCCTGCACCACCCTGCTCAGCCAGCAGCAGCACTGCCTCCACCTGCCACCTCCTCCAGCAGCCCCTTGGCCATGATGATGGTGAGAAGGGAACCTGGTCACATCCCTCTCCTCACTGGCCCAAATCAGCTCTGCACAGCAAGGTGGCCCTTGGCTCCATGCTGGTGAGGCCCATGGTGGCATTGATGTCCCTGCTGGCATTGCTGCCCTGTCTGTCCCCACCATCAGGTGACACTGAGCAGAGCTCAGACCCTTTCTGGGAGGACAGGATTTCACAGCCCTGAGATGGAAACCTCACCCAGCAGAGGCTCCTGCTCAGACCCTCCGTGCCACTGAAGAGCAGCAGGCTCCGATTGAATTAGTGTGTGGATTTAATTTAATCCCCAAATGTCTCTCATTTTAAAGGAGCCTGTTCATTTCCTTCTAGGGCCTTATCTGATGCAGGCAACCAGCAATATTAAGCAGAAGGACTGGACAGATAGGGAGCTGCTGGGGTGTGGGGAGGGGGGGTGCAGGGAATGGTCTGAGGGCTGTGTGGGTTTTTCCTCTAATTATTTCATGAAATAATGATGACAGTGATTGCAATACAAATAAACAGCATCATTACAACACACACTGGTGCAAACAGCATCCCTGCACAGCAAGGCTGGAAACCTTCCCCTTTTGCAAGAGCTTGCCATGGGGGGAGAGAAACAGCCCCAAGGATGGGGTAAAGTGAGACTTTGCTTTGTGCTTCTCCCCGTTCCAGCTGTTTGGGGGCTGAGGCAGATGTTGCTGATGGGGCTGAGGACAGAGATTTTAGTCTTCAGGCTGTCTGGGCAGTTCAGGTGATGGTGCCGAGTTGCTGCCAGCGCCGTGTCAGGCTGGCAGGGGGGAGGGGGGGGTGTTCCCCTTCCCCCCGG
>NW_009952709.1:530001-532509 GCF_000747805.2 Chaetura pelagica | reverse complement strand
GGTGATGGTGCCGATTTGCTGCCGGCGCCGTGTCAGGCTGGCAGGGGACAGGGTGGGTTCTCCCTGTCCCCACAGGTGTAAGGGGGTCCTTTGCAGATGGTAAACAAGGACTGGGCACTGGCAGAGCTGGATGAGCTGCTCTGCCTGCTGCCCTGGGGGCAGGTGGCCACAGTGCTGAGCCCAACCATGTGTTTGGAGATCTGGCTGGCTCGTTGGAGCTGTTGGCTCCTGCAGGTGCCACATGGTCTCTGTGCTGTCCCCTCTGTGCAGAGCAGGTTGTGCTGTAGGAGGGGCTTGGGCACCTCTGGGGGGCTTCCTGGGGATGGCAGCAGCTTTTGCAGCCTGACTTCTGTGTCCAGCTCCTGGTGGTATCTGGTGGTGGTTTATAATCCACGTCCACTGGCTCTGCAGGGGGAGGAGGTGTGTACCAGCAGGTTGGCTGTCCCAGGAGGTTGGGGTCTGCTCTCACAAGCTGGGACCACCACAGGGATACAGCCCCTGTCTGCTCCATGGGTACCTCTTCCCAATGGGATGCAAGGCTGGATGGGTGGATTCCTGGGGCTGCTGCTCTTTTTTGAAGCTGAACTCAACCCATTTTATACAGAGCTGGTGGCTTTGTTAACTCCAGCTTTCTGGTTGCCATTGGGCTTGTGAAAATGCTTGGATCTTATCCGGGGACACGGTGGCAAGTGGGTGACTTGTTCCCTGGGGCTGGTTCAGAATCATAATCCCTGCCCCAGCCCTGCAGGGTCTGCTTAGGTGGGAATTGCTTCCTGGAGGGAGGATTTTTCTCTGCTTTGGTCTTTCTCCCCTGATGAGCTGGTTTTGCCCCGTTGGCTTTGACAGGCTTTGGGCAATGGAGAGTTTTTCCCTTGGGCTACTGCTGGCTTTTCTCTTTGGAAGGGCAGAGCTTACTCAGGCCTCTCCCAGCTGCAGAAGAAAGCTGGCAAAAAAACAAGCCCCATCCCACTCCTGCCCTGTAGCCACCAGCTCACTGCTGATGGGGAACACAGTGCTCCAGGGCTCAGCACCAGGACTGGGTGCTGTGGGAGTGCTGGGCAATGTGGGGACGATGCTGTCCCACCCAGCAGGGCACCATTAGGGCTGTACAAATTGATGCCAGCCTTGTGGCTGGGGTGTTAGGAGTTGAGAAACCTGCTCAGGAAAATGGCCAGAGAGAGATCTGGGTTGTTTCTGCCTTCATCTTCTGTATCTTCTCTTATGGGCAGATGCTGGAGACAGACACTGAGAAGCCGGGGCAGATGCACTCGGAGGACGGGAAGGCACCAGCGAGTGATGCTCCTCTGGCTGCAGAGGCACCAGCTCTGGCCGAGCCCTGGGAGGCTCTGGGAGCCACCCAGGGTCCTCTCCTGCTGGAAAAGCAGCCAGTAGCCACCATGAAGGGAGAGGAGCAGCCCAACTCCCTGCCAGCCTTTGTCATCCCCGAGCTGCGGCTCGACAGCACCTTCAGCCAGAGCGCGGCAGGCACGGCCGGCAGCACCACGGATGGCGAGGAGGAGGAAGAGGAGGAGGAAGAGGAAGATGAGGAGGATGAGGAGGAGGACAGCGATGAGCACTACTTGGAGAGGAGCGAGGCCAAGCGCAGCAGCATGATCGAGACGTCAGGCTGCCAGCCCGCCCGGACGCTGAGCGTGCAGAGCTCCCTGCGGCGCCGCACGCACAGCGAGGGCAGCCTCCTGCAGGAGCCCAGGAGCCCCTGCTTCACCTCCGACACCACCCTCAACTGCTCCGACAGCCAGGGCACCAAGGGACACTGGGCCCTGCCCTCCCCCAGGACCCTCAAGAAGGAGCTTGTCAAGAACGGTGGCTCCATCCACCAGCTCACCCTGCTGTTCTCTGGCCACAGGAAGGTACGGGGCTCTTGCTTGGCCGTGGGGTTGGGGGAGCTCTGTGGTGGAGGTGTCCTGGCACGGGGCCTCCCTCTCAATGGGCACAGCAAAGCTGGCATCTGAGGGGCTGTGAACATCCCTGCCACTGGCAGTCAGGTCTGGGAGATGTTTAGCACCCAGGGGATGTCACCCAGAGCCAGCACTGGTGGCTGGGCATCTCCCACCAGTGTGTCCAGATCCTGCAGGATCCCATGTTATAGAATCCCAGACTGGTTTGGGTTGGAAGGAACCTTAGAGATCATCCAGTTCCAACCCCATACCATGGTCAGGAACATCTCCCATTAGACCAGGTTGCTCCAAGCCCCATCCAGTCTGTCCTTGAACACTTCCAGGGATGGGGCAGCCACAGCTTCCCTGGGCAACCAGTTCCAGTGTCTCACCACCCTCACACTAAGGAATTTTTTCCAAGTGTGTCCTGGAGAGCAGCTTCTGCTGAGACAGGAGGGAGAGGTGCACCCGTGTGTCTGCACTTGCAGAGAGCTGCTCTCAGTGGGGGGCACTGGGAGAGGCTGGGCCCCAGTGACTGTGTCCCTGCTGTGCTGGGGGATGCCAGGGGTAGGGGGGATGGCAGGAGCAGGGGGATGGCAGGAGCAGGGGG
>NW_009952709.1:526338-529523 GCF_000747805.2 Chaetura pelagica | reverse complement strand
TCCCCCGCGCACTTCTCCGCCCAGCCGGGCTCCTGCCACGCTCCAGCCGTGGCTGTGGGTGCTGCTCTGCTTGGCTCAGGACCACGGGACGTGGCTCAGGACCATGGGACGTGGCTCAGGACCATGTCAGGTGGCTCAGGACCATGTCACACTGCCAGGCACCACCTCGCAGAGCACAGGACCAGCCTTCGTGCTGCTCCCCAGTGGCTGGTACAGAGCCCTGCGTGTCACCAGGCTGGGCAGCTGCTGTGAAACCCGTGATGGGCTTAACCCACTCCCTGCCAGGCTCTTGCTGCTTCAAAAGCTACCTCTGGTGGTGTCTTCTGGAGCACTTTTTGTGCTCAGGGCCCCTGCCAGCTGGTGGGAGTTCTTAAAAATCTGACAGGCCGGTCAGATGGGGTGGCTGTGCAAAAGGGTAGCCCAGAATCTCTTGGGGGCTGATGCCAGCAGCTGTGGGCTGGGGAGGTTCAGAGCCTTCCCAGATCCTATCAAGAAGGGGCATCTTTTGGCAGGGACACCCAGACTGCCCAGTGGGGGTGCAGGGGAGATGGTGGCAGTGTCAGTGTCTGGTGACAGTGTCTCGTTAGGGCTGTCAGTGAGGAGGCTCCTGGGAGGATGTTTCCCAGTTCCAGAGACAGGGAGAGAATCTTTCTGCTGCTGGGGAGAAACTAGGCCCTGCTTCTGCCCCCAGGACCCCCCACCTGTGCTCTCTGGGCTGATCTGGGAGGATGTTTTTCAGTGGGGGCAAAACAAGCTCCTGGATTAAACTGCTCTGGTGGAGATGAGGCAGATTTTACTGGAGCAGGACCCAGTGCAGCCCGTGCTGGTGGTGAGGGCAGGGTGGCTGCGGGACCTCCTGGTGCTCCTGCTGCCAGCCCTACAGCAGTTCTGTCTGGCCTTAACCCCCTGGGGCACCCCATCCCTGCTCCCATGGCACCCTGTGCTGCTTCCATGGCACCCCATACTGCTTCCATGGCACCCTATACTGCTTCCATGGCACCCCATCCCTGCTCCCATGGCACCCTGTGCTGCTTTCATAGCACCTCATACTGCTTTCATAGCACCTCATACTGCTTCCATAGCACCCCATCCCTGCTCCCATGGCTCTGCCTCTCCAGCTGCCCATGGAGGTTGGTCCAAAGCTGCTGGGGACCCTCAGGGGAGCTGGGCATGGGGCTGGCCTACAGCACGTGCAGGTTTTTTGGGCCGTTGCCATCCCCTGCCCACCTTCTGGAAGGACTTTAGTTGGGCTGTGCTTTTCACCTAGTCTGATGAAACCCTCCAGGGTTTCTGGAGCAGGACACTGACGTACAATTCCCCTGTGGATCCCACCAAACTGCCAAGAACTGGAGATACCTGCACCCAGTGGCCTCTGCAGCAGGGCCACAGTGTCCATCACAGACACACAGAACCAGACTGGTTTGGGTCCTCCCACTAGACCAGGTTGCTCCAAGCTCCATCCAGCTGGGCCTTGGACCCTTCCAGGGCTGGGGCAGCCACAGCTTCTCTGGGCAACCTGAGTCAGTGTCAAGGTACTTGTGTTTTTTTCTCTCCTCCAGGAGCCTCCCAGAGGGGCTCATTTTATTGGTCCCTTTTAACCCTGTGGTGCTCAGTGTCCCTCCCTGCTCCCTCCTTTCCCTGCTGGGAACTGCAAGGTGGTTGTTTTAAGACCACTTGGTGGCCAGGAGCACTGGGACTGCCTTTTGTCCCCGAGCTCGTGGAGCCTCCCTGGACAATGGCAGGAAACAGGTCGGGCTGCGCGTCGCCCTGGCCAGCCCACCCGGCGGGGAGGCTGCTCTGCAGGGCCTGCATTGTTTGGGGGCCATAAACTCCGGAAACCCGGGCGCAGAATGGAAGGAAGTGTCCAAAGCCCAGAGCCTGGGGCCGCGGGGCTGCCGGGCGGGTTCCCACGGCACAGCCACATGGCAGCCCCAGCTGGGCCTGGCGGGGGGTCCAGCTGGATCGTGGAATCCCAGACTGGTTTGGGTTGGAAGGACCTTAAAGATCACCCAGTCCCAACCCCCCTGCATGGGCAGGGACACCTCCCACCAGCCCAGGCTGCTCCAAGCCCCATCCAACCTGCCCTTCAACACTGCCAGGGATGGGGCAGCCACAGCTTCCCTGGGCCCCTGGATGCTGGGCCAGCTGTGAGCAGCTTCCAGTCCCATTCAGGAATGGATGAATTACTACAGCTCTCTGAGATATGGGGGTCCCAGGGGTCCCCATGCCTGGCCCTAGGCTGCATGGCTCTGGGCTGGCCCCAGGTCTCAGTGCCTTCAAGGTCCACTTCATTTGTCCATGTTGCTCCAGGGTGATGGTCACCCTCTGGGTGCTCCTCAGACTTGAAAGCTGCTGTGATATGATTCCATTATGGCTGAACTGCTCTGATTTTTCCTGCTTGGGGACTCCTATGAGACCTCTGATTGATTTTGGGTGCCCAGCCGGGTTCTGGGGGTGCAAGGTTCTCTGCAGGTGTGGAATGGGTCCTTGTGCCCACCTGAGACTGCAGGAATAGAAGCATCAGGGATGGGGATGTGAGTGTCCTCTCCATGGGAGGTCCCACTGTCAGTGTCTTGAACCTGGAGGGGTAGCTGAGCCACCAGCCATGGTGTCCTTAGCTGCTCCAGGGATACCATGGGCTGGAGGTGGCACGGGACGGGTGGCAGGAGGCCAGAGCTTGTCCTGCTTCACTGCCACAGGGACTGTGGGGAGGGAGCCCTGTGGAGCTCATGGCTCTGGGCTGTGTGGGCGCAGGGGCTGCGGGGGGTGCGCGCTGGTTGGTGACACTTGGAGTCATGATGGTACAATGACAGTGTTTCTCTGCCCCCCAGCTGAGCGGAGCCGACGCCGAATGCAGCTGTGACGAAGGGGACGAGACCTCCCTCAAGAAGCGGAGCAGGAGCCTGTAAGTGTCACATCCTGGTGGCATCGGAGTGTGCCAGGGCTGTTTGCCATGGCCAGACACCTCAGCTGAGCCCCACTGCTCCAGGCAGCACTTGGGGCTCCGTGTCATGTTCCCCCAAGCTTTGCTGGGCAGGAAGCAGCACAGACAGATGTGAAGCCGAGGTCCCAGTTCTGGTGGGGGGGTTATGGTTTTTGGGGAAGGGGGGGGGACATGGCTTGGAGCAGCCCCTGGGTTCCTTGCTCTGACAGGGGCGGGGGAGGAGCGGGTGCGGTGGGGGGAG
>NW_009952709.1:523197-524296 GCF_000747805.2 Chaetura pelagica | reverse complement strand
TGCCCCATGGCCAGAGGCTCTGTGTGCCCACAGCTGCCCCAGTCTGGTTTTGTGCTCCTTCCTGTTCATTCCCAAGTGTGAGCAAGAGGAGCACACAGCTTAAGCTGGGGAGCATCCTTAGGTGCTGCTTGCTGCTGTATTGCAGCCCGTGAGCCTGTCACCTGCCCCAGAGCCTGGTGTGCAGCAGAGCTGCTCCCTGCAGCTGGCTGGCGTTGTGCACGTGTGCTGGGGACACACACGGGGCTGGCAGGGCTGCAGGGCTGCCTGGCTGAGCTGGGAACACGGCTGGGGCTGTGGCTGGGGCTGCGTGGGGGGGCCCGTCCTTGGCTGCCAGCGCTGCGGGGATGGGAGGCAGGTGGTGTTTGGGGCCTGAGGCTCCGTGGTTGGATCCTCTTTTCCCACGTTAGTGCAGAGCCAGTACCTGGCAGCACAGGGACATGTGTCCTGCTGGCACCACAGCCCAGATGATGCAAAGGCAGCAAAACTGCCTGAGCCCCCCATGAGGGTGCAGACAGCACGGGGGGCCGGGGGGCAGTTGCTCTCTGAAACCCATCCATAGCTCAGGGTGCTCATCACCTTGCAGGACTGAGCCCCAGCACTGCTGCAGCTATTTTGTATTTCCAGTGGATTGCTGCGGGCTGCCCGGGCAGGGGTGGAGTCCCCATCCCTGCAGGGCTCTCTGAGTCGTGTGCATGTGGTGCTGAGGGACAGTTTAGTGGTGGCCTTGGCAGTGCTGAGTTAACCGTTGGATTTTACGATCTCAAAGGTGTTTTCCAACCAAAATGATTCTGTGATTCTATGATTTTACCCTCCTGGGACTGGGGACAGCTGTGGGTCCAGACAGCATCACTCAGGGTGGGGACATCCTTGCCTGGCATCCCTCTAATGTCCTGGGCATGGCTCGGTCAGGCAGAGGTGGCTCCTCCAGGCGTCCTCATGTAGACCCACAGGTGTGGGACCATGTGAGGTAGCAGGGGGTGGTTTTGCCGTGTCACCCTGGTGGCACCTCCAGCCGGGATGCGGGACGAGCATCCCGTGCCGTGCTGCGTTGTCACGCGGGGGCCACGAGGGGGCAGCATCGTCCGCGCGGCGCGGGGCC
>NW_009952709.1:521678-521962 GCF_000747805.2 Chaetura pelagica | reverse complement strand
GGGGGGCACAGCCGCGGTCCTGGCTGGAAATTTCCCCCAGTGCTGCTTTCTCCCAGTGCCTGGATGGGAAACTTGAACTGCCTGGAGGATGTTTTGAAAAACCACTCGGCTCTGGAGATGCTCCAGCAGCCAGAGACCAGCCCTCCCAGCTCTCATGCCCAGCGGCTTACCCAGCTGCTTGAGCCAGGCAGCTGAAATCCCCCCATCCCAGAGCTCCCAGGCACCTCCCAGAGCTCTTCCAGTTCTTGCTCAGACTCCCCGAGTGGCAGCACTGCCCGCACAGC
>NW_009952709.1:499814-519630 GCF_000747805.2 Chaetura pelagica | reverse complement strand
GGTCACCGCCGCGGTCCTGGCTGGAAATTTCCCCCCGTGCTGCTTTCTCCCAGTGCCTGGATGGGAAACTTGAACTGCCTGGAGGATGTTTTGAAAAACCACTCGGCTCTGGAGATGCTCCAGCAGCCAGAGACCAGCCCTCCCAGCTCTCATGCCCAGCGGCTTACCCAGCTGCTTGAGCCAGGCAGCTGAAATCCCCCCATCCCAGAGCTCCCAGGCACCTCCCAGAGCTCTTCCAGTTCTTGCTCAGACTCCCCGAGTGGCAGCACTGCCCGCACAGCCCCTTTTATGTTGGAATTTCTTCCTGCCTGCCTAAAGGCAGGAGCTTCCTTCCAGCAGAGCCCCCGTGGTGCTGCCTGGCTCTGCCCATGGGTGCTCTGGTGATGCTGGTGCTGATGCGGGAGCTGCCCCCCCCCGGGCACACGGAATTCCTTTCCCATCTGGAAATGTTCTGCTCCTGCTGCATCCTGGCAGGCAGCGAGTGCGGGTTTGGCAGCTGGGCTCTGCCAACACACTGTCCTTCTCCTGCAGGCCCACTCCTGAGGAAGCTCTCAAGTGGGGGGACTCCCTGGAGAAGCTGCTGCTGCACAAATGTAAGTGTTTTCCTGCCGGGGGAACGTCCTGACACGTGCATGGATAAAGCTGGGATTTCCTATCTTAATCCTTTCCTGTGTTTGGGGGTAGACAATGAGAAATGTGGCTGCCCCTTGTCTGTAGCCTGTCTGCTCCTGCCTGGCCCAGGGGGGGATTTTGGGATAGGGACCAGGGAGGAAACGGCAGGGATTCGTGCCTGAGCGGGGCAGTGGATCCTGCTTTAGCCCATTGCTCTTCTTGTGTGTCACAGCTGGGGTGCCCCATGTTGTGATCATGTCCCCACAGGGGAGTCCTCCCCCCGTTGCTGCCCCTGCTCCAATCCCAGCCTCCCCCTCCCAGCTCTTCATGCATGCAGCTGGGCTGAGAACTGTGGATTCAGCACACGAGTGGCTCACGTTGCGGTGCCTCTGCTGGCAACGGTCACTGCCTGCTCGGCACAGGGGCTCTTGGGGGTTGTTTAGGGGACAGGGCTGGGAAGTAGCTTAGGTGCCATCTTTGCAAGGTGGCTGGGCTGAGGGTCTCACGGGGCTGTTCCCCACTGGTGAGCTGAGAGTGGAGACGTGTGTCTGTCCCTGCAGATGGACTCGCTGCCTTCAGGGCCTTCCTGCGCACCGAGTTCAGCGAGGAGAACCTGGAGTTCTGGCTGGCCTGTGAGGAGTTCAAGAAGATCAAATCCCAGTCCAAGATGGTCTCCAAAGCCAAGAAGATCTTTGCTGAGTACATTGCTATCCAGTCCTGCAAGGAGGTGAGGGCTGTTTCCCCTGCAGGTGTGGGGCTCTGGGGCATGGCAGCTGCCCGTGGGGCCTCTCACTGGGCTGGTCTCTCTGCCCACAGGTCAACCTGGACTCCTACACGCGGGAACACACCAAGGAGAACCTGCAGAACATCACCCGCAGCTGCTTCGACCTGGCGCAGAAGAGGATCTATGGGCTGATGGAGAAGGACTCCTACCCCCGCTTCCTGCGCTCCGACTTGTACTTGGACATAATCAACCAGAAGAAGGGCAGCTCCCCGCTGTAGGCCCACGGGCTCTCTGGGGCAGGCTGGGAACTGCGTGTTTACATGAAATGGGGCGGCGGAGGGGCCGGGGGGAGCGCGCCTTCCTGCTGCCCCCCGCGCCCCCGGGCCGGGTTCTGGCAGCCCAAGGGTTTGGGGCAGCTGGTGGCACCGAGCATGAGGCTGAAGGGACCAACAAGCCAAGCAGTCTGGAACTGCTCCATCGCCCCGTCTCGCTGGTACGACGCCTCCGGGGTGACTCTGGCGTGGGTTTGAGCCAGGAGGGAAGCGCCCACGAGACTACTGTGAAGCACGAGCTGTGAGTGGTGCTGGGAAGGCAACGAGGGATCCCGACTTGGCCAGGACTTTTGTGCGGGGCTCCTGCGAGGGGACGACATCAACATCTTCCCTGGAATAAAAGACTTGGGTACCGGACCCGCCCCGCGATGCTGCTGTGCTGCCCCGTGCCGGCGATGCCTCCCGGCTCCCCCGAGCAGCTTTCCCGCGGGATCCCGGCTCGTGGCGAGCGCCGGCTCCTTCCCCAGAGGCCTGCAAAGCCTCCTGCTCCCACCCCTGGTTTATTTATTGACCTCCTGTAGCTGGACGCCTTGCCATGTAATAGGAAATCCTCGTGTCCTTTCCCGAAACTACAAGTGCAATATTTTGCGTGTGTCGCGGCGGAGCTCGCAGCGAGTGGATGCCTTTTGGGTTTTTTTTTTTTTGATTGCTGAGTGCGTTGGACGTTTTCTAAGTTAGCAGGTTTTCTCTGATGCAAACCCATCCCCTGGCAGCGGGGCCGCCGGGGGAGCCGGGGGGTGTGTCATGCCCTGACGACGGAGAGTTTGGTGATGGAGAAGAGCAGCTCCGCGAACCAGACGCTCTCCTTACTCTGGAGGACCATGGTGTGTTTTGAGAGGTGGGGGTTGTTGCTGACCCTGGCTGAGCTGGGTGGACGTGCTGCCTCCAGCTGACAGTGCCAAGCATCTCTGCAGCTAGCAAAAATACATTGTCATGGTCGTAGGTAAATAAAAGGAGAATATCATTCCTTGTAGCTGCCTTTCCTTCCTGGCGTGTTTCTCGGCGCTGGTGGAACTGAGCTGAGCTTCACCCAGGGGCCTGAAACCCTGTGACTGTACAACTAGAGATGGGAAAACCTGGTTGTGTGAATTTCTGAGCTGTGTTTTGTGAGGGAGCAGCCGCCAGGTGCTCCTGAGGTCAGCCCTGGGTGTAGCCCTGCAGGAACACAGAGTTTTGCCCCAAATGAGGCTGTTCCCAGGGAGAGTGTTCACTGCTTGAACACACTGGGGCCTCTGAGCATGGAGATGCGCAGAAACGAGTGACCTCGTGTGGCTCTGGGTGCCTGTGGGAACACACCAAAAGAAGCCACTGAAAGCCCAGTGGTGGGTGATGTTTCAGGTCCTGGCTGTGTGCCTTGGTGGGGTGGCTACTCCCCCAGCAGCTCCTGGGGCTGGTGAAAACCTTTGGTAAAGGCCCTTCATGGTGTGGTTGGGAGCTGAAATATCTTGTGCCTGTCACGTGCTTGTGGTCAGCCTTGGGTGGCTCAGATGTGCAGTGCTGGGGGCTGTGGGCTGGCCTGGACAGAGGTGCTGTTGCTGATGCCCAGGGGTGGAGGTGGTGGGTCTGTTCCCTCCAGGCACAGCTCCCCCTGGCAGATGCCATCCCTGCTGGGGAACTGCCCTCCTTAAGCAACCAGCAGGTGATTGCCAGGTGGGGAAACTGAGGCAGAGCTGAGAGCTCCTTCATGGGGTTGGCTAGAGGCAGCAGGGTTGATGGGATGCCTCTGTGGCTCTCCTGGGGGTGCTTTTGGTACCGCAGGGTTGAGGCCTATGGGCTGGTGTCCCAGCTGTGACCCTGTCACTGTCCCTGGGACCCAGTGAGTGGGTGCAGCCTCCCTGTGAGCACTGGTTTCCAGCTGGCTCCTCCAGGGCAGGGCCTTCTCTTTCTCCCAGCACTGCAGAGAGTCTTCATCTGGAGTCACCATCCCTGGAGGTGTTCAAAAGACATGTAGACGTAGTGCTTTGGGTGATGGCTTGGTGGGCATGGTGGTGTTGGGTTGACAGTTGCACTTGATGATCTTGGAGATCTTTTCCAGCCTTAGTGATTTGACGATTCTGTGATCTCCTCCCCTTCCCAGTCTGGAGAGTTTCCCTTCACAGATTTTCTTGCCCTTCCTCCCCTCTCTCCATCACCCTTGCCCTCTTGACCTCCCCTCAGTCTCAGCCATCACTGCTGGGAAACTCATTGCAGGGTCCCTTGGTTGTGCTCCCGCTCCTCCCAGGGCAGCACGATGGGGAGAGGCAGGTCAGGGGCTTCCTCAACACCTTCTCTGTGCCCTGAATGTCAGCCCAGTGAGTCCTCCTGTAGCCACTGGTGCTGCCCAGGAGCATCCAAACCCTTGAACTTTCTGTGAACAATCTGAGCCTGTTTGGCTCGTCTGGCAGCAAAGGCTGGAGCTTCTGGGGACAAACAGTGCAGGAACCTGGTGCACAACTTGGAATAACCACCACTGACCTGCCTGGGGATGGTCCCTGCAGGGGACAGAGGCACTGTTGGGTGTGAGAGGCAGAGAAATGGGGACCTGGGGGGACTCCCTGGAGAAAACAGGAATAGCCCTGTGGGAGAGGCAGAAATCTGGTTATGGCTGTAAGAGAATTTATTGCCACAGGCCGGGTTAGTGTGAGTCACTCTGCAAACACCATCCCCATGTTTCTGGGAGGAGCTGGACTGCTGGGACAGGCAGAGCTGGGGTGGGAGCTGGAAATGCCAGGTGCTTGTCCCATGTTTTGCCAGGATGTCCCTCTACAACAGGACAGGTCTCATCATGGACCCTGCAGTGGACACCACAGCTTTGTTCCCTCTGTACCATCTTCTCCAAGACTTTGTGCTGCAGAGTGAAGGGTGTGAGAAACTTGGGAGCATCTGGTTGGGAACTGGACAGGGGATGCCAGCTCATGGAGGGGGTTTAGTGTGTGAGGACACTGGTCAGAATGGAGATACAGTCCCATTGTGCTGAGCAGCTCCTTTTCCAGGGGGGGGGGGGGGGGTAGCTGCTGGGGCTGTTCTGGGGGCACTGAGCTTACAGCACGAGCAGAAGGGGGACAGAAGTGTCATTTAGCACAAGATCAGATGCTAAGGTGAAACCAAATCAGGCTGCAAGGGACACAAAGACATCAAGTTGTTGATGCCACTGTGATGAGCACTGAAGCTGGGAACTGGGTGTTCCTAATTCCTGACTTGAGGCACAGCCTCAAACCAACCTGCATTGCTGGCAGCTGGAGGGATGTTCCCAGATAGCCCTGGGGAGGGAGAAGTGGCCTTTTGCAGAGGATAAAGTCATGACCTGCACCCAAGCCATGGAGGTGATGGGTGGCACAGGGTGGCAGGAGCCACCACCTGTGTCAGGCTCACCCTGAGGCCCATTTCCCACTGTGACCAGAGGCAATTTCCCAGTGCTGGAACTGGTGCCTTCCAAAGAGGGGAGGACACAGCAGCAGCCCTTATCTGGGCAGATAACAAGGACTGATCCCAAAGCTAAAAATTCGTGGTTGCTGAGTTGCAAGTGGTCACAACTCAGGTGTGTTTGCTATGAGCAAACAGGGTAAAGTCCAGCCAGACACGGGTGCTCTCAGGTCAGTCGTGGGATGAAGCTCACCATGCTGAGGGCAGCCACGAGGCAAAGTTCCCTAGGGAAAGGGTTGAAACTTGGGAATAATCACCAGAAAGTGCTGAGTGCTTTGTTAGGTTCCAAAAAATGCCATGACCCCACAGGTGAAAAAGGTTGCTGGGAAAAATGTCTTGAGGTCCTGAGTTTTGCCACTCCCTCAGGGCTGAGGAGGTTGGGATGAATCAGAAGGTCTTGGGGAGGCTGGTAAGTCACTTACCTGTCCCAGGTGATGAGCCTTGACCCTGCAAGTGCCATCAGCTCAGGGTTTCACCAGCTTCTGAACGTGGCAGCCAGAGCATTGGGGTCATCTGTGACTGCCAACAGCAAAGAGAAGTTCTGAAAACAGCAGCTACAGGAAAATACTGCCCAAGTTGCCAAGCAGCTCTTGGCTGGAGATGTCCTGGGAGAAGCTGATGAGCAGTGTGGGTGTCCCTCACTTTGTCCCTGGGCCAGCACTGCTCCTCACCCACAGCATCCAGGGAAGTGCTGTGGATGTTCCAGCAATGCACAGCCTGTGCTGGGCTGCTCCACAGCACCCACCCCGCAGCATGAACTTATCCAAATAAACATAACTTTCTACTGAGAAAAAGAATTCCTTGGACCCCTGATTAGACAGATGCTCTCAGAATAGCAACAAGGCTACTTTATAGCCACAGACTAAACATGGCTCAACAGTGAGATACTGAAACTGCAGCCACAGGAATTCCCCGGCCCTGGTGGAACAGCTGATCTGCTGTTTGGGTTGCTCAACCCTGCTCTGAAAGTTATTAAGACTCCTCTGGAGGACACTGACCTCCTCAGGGGGTGGCCAAGATGCACAGAAGCCACCACCCAATCCAGGGCCCTGCCATGGGAACACCAGCCTGCACAGTGGGGCTGGAGATTGGGGGTTGGTTTGAGCTTGTTTGGGGGCTTCTTCCATTGGGCTTGATGAGGACCAGGAGGGTGCAGAGATATCTTCAAGGGCTCCTCTCCTCCCAGATGGTGACCCTGGGGCTGAGCTCCCTAAAGCCCTTTGGGGAAGCCAAGGGGAGGCTCCACGGCACGACAGGGGGTACCAGGCCCAGTTCTGCCCAGTGCAAGGGGTCATCCTGCCTGGGGAGCTACAGCCAGTCATGTCCTCAGGTGTGTCCTGGAACTGAACCATAGAGCCACAGCATCCCAGACTGGTTTGGGTTGGAAGGACCTTAAAGATCATCCAGTCCCACCCCTGCATGGGCAGGGACACCTCCCACCAGCCCAGGTTGCTCCAAGCCCCATCCAACCTGCCCTTCAACACTGCCAGGGATGGGGCAGCCACAGCTTCCCTGGGCAGCCTGGGCCAGGCTCTCACCACCCTCGGAGTGAAGAATTTCTTCCTGGTGTCTCATCTAAGTCTCCCCTCTTCCAGTTTTCATCCATTCCCCCTCTCCCTCCCTGCCCTTGTCCCAAGTCCCTCCCCAGCTTTCCTGGAGCCCCTTCAGGCACTGGAAGCTGCTCTAAGGTCTCCCTGGAGCCTTCCCTTCTCCAGGCTGAACACCCCAACTCTCCCAGCCTGGCTCCAGAGCTGCTCCAGCCCTCCCAGCATCTCCGGGGCCTCCTCTGGCCTCTCTCCAACAGCTCTGTGTCCTTCCTGTGTTGGGGACCCCAGAGCTGGACCCAGCCCTGCAGGGGGGTCTCACCAGAGCAAAGTTGAGGTTCTAAGGACAAGTGACACCAACCTCCATGGCTAGTGTTAGCAATACTGCTCCTACAAAATCCCAGGGGAGCAAAGAAGTAGAAAATAAAACATTTCCAGAGTAAAAATAACCCCAGTCAGACTCAGATGCTCGTCTGTCAAGGAAATAAACTAAGCTTGCCTGGGCTGCTGCCAGGACAGGAAATCCAGCAGTGTGAGAGTCCCCTGGGTGCTGCTAACTCATTCAGGAAGCCTTGTCATGACCCTCTTTTTCTGATTCTTCTCTGCATTGAGTCATTTTCACTTGCCTCTCCCCACTCACACATTGCCCAGTGCTGCGGGTAACGCTGCCCCTTGGGCAGCCTGGAGGGAGGGCTGGAGAAAAGGATGGGGAGAAATGCTTCCCTTTGCTGCTGGGCAGGCCTGCAGGGTGGTGACATGGGGAGGACAAGGAGGAGCTTTGGGGAACCCCCAGGATGAACTGGATTCTCACCTTGGACAGATCTGTGACTCTTCCCTCCATCCATCCTTGGCAGAGAGCAAGGAAATGGGAGGCTGGGGAAGAGGGAGAAGAGCCAAGTGGGAGCAGGTGGGGACCAAGGACAGGGTGTTTGCACAGGAGCCCTTCACCAGTAATTTCTTCTCCCTTCCTGAACTAATAGGGCAATTATTTCAGGACACACGTGTTCCTCATGGAAAGTTCCATCCAGCCCGTGCGTCAGCTCAGCCCCGGGCTCCTCAGCTGTGCTTCTAGACAAAGACAAGTGGGTGAAACCTCCTGCTCCTGGGACTGGGGATAGTAGTGACCGGTCACAGAGCACCAGACAAACCTGGTCCAGGGCAAATGAGCAGCTGGGCAGCAAACGGGCTCACGTGCTGGAAGCTGATCCCCAAAGCTGAGCAAACACTGCTCTGCTCTTTGCTGTAGCTCCCGTGCTCCGCGCGAGATGTTTGGATGAGTGCATCTGATTTTTGTACCCAGTTCCCTCCAACCAGCTCAAGAGGGATGTAAAGAAACCAGAGGGGGTCCCACAGAGGCTACTGAGGTGGTCATGGACCCATGGAGAAGGGTGGGGGGGGATGGGATCTCACAGCACCCAACAGCTGTGGGAAGGAGAGCTGCAAAGGTGATGGAGCCAAATTCTTCTTGGCAGAACCAGGTGGCAAAATAAGGGGCAACAGCCACAAGGTGTGACAACTTTCAGACCTTCAGCTTGGACAGCAGGAAAAATATTTTCACTGTAAGGCTGATACAGTGAACAACAGACCCTGAGGGAAGGAGGGAGGGGGTCTGCACCATTAGAGTGGTCAAGGCTTGGCTGAGCTGATTGGGTGCTGGTGACATTCCTGGTCCAAGGGAGGGTTGGACCAGACACCCCTGGCCATGCACTCCCAGCACAAAGTGGATTCTGCCCCTTGCTTTGCTGGTGGACATGGGCAGTGTCTCCCAGCCCATGCACTGAGCCCACAGGAGGTGTGGGACAGGGGGGCCCCAAGGCCAGGTCTTCATGGGAGCTGTGCAGATAAATCCTGTGCTTTTCTGCAAGAAAATAATTAATTTCTGTGGCTTGGGGACAAGCCCATCATGTGAATGTGTGAGCTGAGGGAAAAGAGCTCCTTCCTTCAGCCCTCTGCCCAGCTCTGAGCCTGTTTGGTTCTGGGTAAAAGATGCCCAAAATCTGGCTGGGCTGCAGGCTGGTGGCCCTGCTGCCTCCAGGTGCCCTGCCCCCTGCTCAGGCAAACATCTCCCTAAATGACATGACTATAAAATGTTGATCTCCAGATGACCCTGTTTCCCAGAACTAATTTTAAAAATCTCTTTTTGGCCCAACAAACACACCCAAGGCCTGAGCAGCACCTTGATACCTGTTGGGAAGCAGCCATGGGGCAGGGACCTGGGATGGCTCTGGCAGCTGCTGCTCAGCACGTGTCACTGCCACCTCGTGCAAACCACTGGCTGAAGGAGCTGGTGTCTCAGGGAGCCAAGGTGGTGCTGCAGGTAGCAGGACTGATAAGTTAATACAGCCAATTTTCTAAAATAAATAGAGAGGAAGGAAGCAGGGTGGGAGTCCTTGCAAATCACATTTTAACACAGTGTCAACTTTTATGGCTAAGCCATAAAACAGCAGTTCCTGAAGGCCTGGTACAGTGTTAATGAGATGAGAACTGTGGACATGCTGATCACTGCAACTTCATGACAGCCCTGGAATTGGCCCTGCAATGAGCACAGCAGGTCCTGCTGAGCCCAGGCTCCTGTGCTGCCCCCGTGCCCAGGGCATTATTTCCTGGGAGGACTCACCACTGCTCCTCAGGACTTCCCACCAGCTCAGGGTCCACCCAGGCTGGTCACCATAGACTGGGCAATGTTCTGGGTCTGTGTGGATGGTTCTGGGATGCACAGCTCTGCAGATCCAGCACTTGGGCTTTGAGCAGTGTTGCAGAGTGATCTCACAGGGGGGATCCCTCTTCCCATCTTCTTGCTCTCCTACACAGTGAGAAGTCTGAGGAGCAGCTTAGGGCCACCACTTGTCAATCCAGAAGGGTCCCATCCATCACATTGGCCCCCAGGGTCTGAGCCTCCAGAACAACTGATGGACCAGTGCTGGTGCCCAGACCATGCTGGGAGGCAGAAGGGGGATGTTGCCCCTGCATCAGTGGCCTGTGCCAAAGAGATGCTCTGCTGATGAGTTATTCACATGTAGAGGTGGGCCCAAAACACACAGTGGTGGAGCAGACTTGGCCTGGAGCCTTTGGGACAGCCTTGGTCTCCTTTCCCAGCTCCTCTTCTTGTCCTTTCCTACCCCTCTTTCCTCCAGCTGCCTTTGGTCTGCTCCTGGTTCCTCCTCTCCATCCATCCTCATCTCCGTGGTTCCTCCTCACTGCTGTCCCTGCAGGGTCCTCATCCATGTTTCTCTCTGCTGTGCACAGAGGGTCTGGTTGCCATATGGTCCTTGGCATATCTCCTCTTCTTCCTCCTCCCTGCTCCTGCTCACCCTGCCCAGGACACTCTGCTGCCCGTGCCAACCTTCTCCTCCTCCTCCTCTGCTCACCCACGGGCACTCGGAGCCTCTTCCAACCCACCTGTGATAAATGCAAGAGCTGGCGAGTCCAGGTCTCACCACACAAGATGTGGGAACTCCCCATGCTGGCAGGGCTGGGAGGCCCTCCCAACGTGGCTTCACATCTGGCAGACACATCTGGGCTGGCCAGGGACACTGCTGGGGCTGTGCCATAAGCTCTGTGCCTGCATGACCTTGTCTGCAGGGCATCCTGGTCACGTTGCAGGAGATGCTCAGGGAAAACACCCAGGGCCTGGCCTGATGCCACCCCCAGCCTTCCTCCAGACACCCCAAATTTGAAACTCTCTGCTGTTGGGTGCCCTGTTTGCTCTGCTCCAAGCCTGTCCTCCTCCTGTTCCCACCTTCCCGTGGCTGCACAGAGGCAGTCAGAGATGTGAGAGTCCTCCAAGGTGAGGAGCCAGTGATGGAAACCCTGGGCAGGGACTGCACGGAGCCCTCTTGGCTTCCCTGGTCTCTCTCCTGTGGCTCTTCGTTGTTTCCAGCTGTGGCTTTTGGAAACCTTTGGTGCCTTCGCCACTTTTAGCTCTGGCAGCTGCTCCTGGCAGGGCTGACACTCTGTGTTTTCTGGAAAAACTGAAAATGTCCCAGCCTGTCAGAAGGAGGAACAGCAGAAGAAAAACACAAACCAGAAGAGCAACCCCCAGTCTTTTCCCAGTCAAGCTGCAGCCTTGTTGTTTCTTTTTAAGAAAAACATAACTCCTTTTTTTCCTGGATGAGACTGGCCCCTGCAAATGCTCTCTGAATTGTGCTGAGCTCCTAAAATAACTGCAGCTGCTGATGGAAATAAAGCCCTGGGAGAATCACTCATTCCTGTCTGCCTGTCCAGCCAGCCCCAGCTCTGCTGGAGTCACTGAGCTGTGCCCTGGCAGTTCCCCTGCACTTCAGAACCCAGTGCTGCTCTGCAAGGGCCATCCTGAGGCTCTGAGCTCCAAATGCAGCTCAGGGAGAGGCAGCCTTGGCTGGGTGGCTTTGTTGGTGGGTCCCAACAGCCTTGAACCTCTTCATCTGCAGGGCTGGCAGCATAGACATAGACCCACAGACTGGTTTGGGTTGGAAAAGACCCTAAAGACCATCCAGTTCTAAGCCCCTGCATGGGCAGGGACACCTCCCACCAGCCCAGGCTGCTCCAAGCCCCATCCAACCTGCCCTTCAACACTGCCAGGGATGGGGCAGCCACAGCTTCCCTGGGCAACCTGGGCCAGGCTCTCACCACCCTCACAGGGAAAGAATTTATTCCTACCATCCAATCTAGATCTCCCCTCATTCAGCTTAAAACCCTTCCCCCTGCTCCCATCCCTCCCTGCCCTTGTCCCAAGCCCCTCCCCAGCTTTCCAGGAGCCCCTTCAGGCACTGGAAGCTGCTCTAAGGTGTCCCTGGAGCCTTCTCTTCTCCAGGCTGAACACCCCAACTCTCCCAGCCTGGCTCCAGAGCTGCTCCAGCCCTCCCAGCATCTCCGTGGCTCCTCTGGACTCTCTCCAGGAGCTCCATGTCCTTCCTGTGCTGGGGACCCCAAGCCTTGGCCATGGCTTTACACATCTCAGGGGCTGCACTTGGATATGGGGTGTTTACTGGACTCAAGCCCATCCCATCATGTCCAGCACAGGGAAATTAAGCCCTTGGTTACACCAGCAGTGCCTGGAGTGATTTGTTTGGACACGGGAGTGCTGAAGATCTGCATGTTCCAGGTCAGGGAAATGAACAGTCATAGAACTCATTCATCTATTTAAAATGAATAGTATTTAGTTGTTTTGGTTTTTTTTTAAATCACTTTTTCATTCCCTAACCTCCTGCTGTCTCCCCAGAGGAGTGACCTGCAAGCCCAGGGCTGCCAGGCTGGGAGGGGCCCATCCCCACCTCGGGGTGCTGGAGCAGGGGCAGCTCCTGGGGGCAGAGCCAAGGGTCTGGAGCTCTGCTCTGAAGTGGAGGTACCAGGATTTGTGCTGAGATTCCTCCCTGAGAGAGGAGGGAAGGAGAAAGGGAAGGTCACCCCACTGATGGGTGTTGAAAGCAGCCTCCTGCCTTGCACTGACCTTCCTGGGAAATGCCCTTTTCTGGTGGCACCATCAGTTTCCAGGGGATGTGCCCCAGGAGCAGAGCTTTGCTGCTCCACCTGAGCACGGCTCCATGTGAGGACCCACCTGAGGGGCTGGAACCCCTGCCAGGAGCTGCCTGGGGCTCTGCAGGGCTGGCTCTGTGTCCTCGTCCCTCAGGGACAGTGCCCGTGTCCAGGCTCTGCCTCTCCCCAGCTCCTGCCCTGCCCAGGTGGGACCCCAGCACTGAGCAGGGGGCTCAGGCCTGGTGACCCCTCCTCCAGCCCTGGCCCTGCTGCCTGCACAGACACCCCTGTGCTCCTGGGGGGCATTTTAGTCTCCTTTTTTCAATCATCACGTGCAGAAATCCCCTGAAAACACAAGGACTGGTCCCTGCTGACCTCCCCGGGAAGGTGTCCTGGTGTGGGGCTTCAGGGGCTCTGGGCAGGGCTCTGGGTCCCCAGGAGAGCAGGGAGCTCTGCCAGGGCTGCTCCGGGCACAGGAGCTGCTGCCAGAGCCCTGGGAGTGGGGCCAGTGGGGCTGACACCGACCCCAGGGACCTGCCTCCTGCTCCCGTGGCCTCACTGGGAGTGCCCTCCATCCCTCAGCCTCCCTGCCCCACCAGACAGGAGGGCAGCTCAGCAGGGCAGAAGCTTTGGGGGCAGCAGGGCCCGTGGGTGGAGGGGCTGGGGTCACTGTGTGTGCCCAGGTCTGCAGAGGGCAGGGCAGCAGGTCCCCAGGGCCACTGAGATCCATAGGACCACACATCATTTGGGTTGGAAAACATCTTTAAGATCCTCAAGTCCAACTGTTCCCCCAGCTCCATGTGAGGACCCACCTGAGGGGCTGGAACCCCTGCCAGGAGCTGCCTGGGGCTCTGCAGGGCTGGCTCTGTGTCCTCATCCCTCAGGGACAGTGCCCGTGTCCAGGCTCTGCCTCTCCCCAGCTCCTGCCCTGCCCAGGTGGGACCCCAGCACTGAGCAGGGGGCTCAGGCCTGGTGACCCCTCCTCCAGCCCTGGCCCTGCTGCCTGCACAGACACCCCTGTGCTCCTGGGGGGCATTTTAGTCTCCTTTTTTCAATCATCACGTGCAGAAATCCCCTGAAAACACAAGGACTGGTCCCTGCTGACCTCCCCGGGAAGGTGTCCTGGTGTGGGGCTGCAGGGGCTCTGGGCAGGGCTCTGGGTCCCCAGGAGAGCAGGGAGCTCTGCCAGGGCTGCTCCGGGCACAGGAGCTGCTGCCAGAGCCCTGGGAGTGGGGCCAGTGGGGCTGACACCAACCCCAGGGACCTGCCTCCTGCTCCCGTGGCCTCACTGGGAGTGCCCTCCATCCCTCAGCCTCCCTGCCCCACCAGACAGGAGGGCAGCTCAGCAGGGCAGAAGCTTTGGGGGCAGCAGGGCCCGTGGGTGGAGGGGCTGGGGTCACTGTGTGTGCCCAGGTCTGCAGAGGGCAGGGCAGCAGGTCCCCAGGGCCACTGAGATCCATAGGACCACACATCATTTGGGTTGGAAAACATCTTTAAGATCCTCAAGTCCAACTGTTCCCCCAGCCCTGCCCAGGCCACCACTGCCCCATGTCCTTCAACACCATCTCCAGGGCTTTGAGACCCCTCCAGGGATGGGGACTCCTGACAAACCTTTTGGGGAAGAAATGTTCTGAAAACCCCATCTAAGCCTCCCCTGGCACAATTTTCTTCAGGGGCTGGTTTAATTTTAATTTTGAGGGTTTATGGGTCACCTTTTCCACCCCTTTCTGCAAACAGAGGTGACTGGGGACCCAGACATGGGCAGGAATGGACACACCTGCTCTGAACGGTGGGAGGACTCACGGAGGTGCTGGGAGAGATGCAGCTTTGTCCCAGGCTGCAAGGCAGTGTCGTGGTGGGTTTTGACTCCTGAGTGAGGTGACAGCCAAGGGCAGACCTGCCCACAGGCTGTGCTGAGGTATCTGCCACCATCCAGCTCCAATGATCCTCAAACCTTGCCCTGGAGTGGTGGGGCTGGTCCTTTCCTGGTGAACCAGTGTGGTGAGTTTGGAAGGTCTCAGGCCTGAGCCACTCAACCCCTGAGGTCTTGTCACAGCCAGTGCTGAGGCCTTGGACACATCCTCCATGAGCAGGTTTTGTGCAGGTTTTTGTGTCTCTTTTGTCCTCCAGCCAAGGTCTGGGAGAACAAGGCATGTGGGCAAGGGCTGCAGACCTGTGGGAGAAGCTGCTGCTGACTTCACTCCTCCCACAGCTGTATTTCCCAATGCAAGTGGCAGAAAACCCAGCTGTGGAGGGAGCAGGGGTGGCAGTTCCCAGCTCAGCCCTCCCCTGCCCAGGGTGGCCGGGCTGAGGAGGGGACCTGGGGGGCTCTGCAGCCACACAAGCCCAGCAGCACCAGGATGTGGCTCCTCTACCCCTCCATTCCTGCCCTGACCCTTCTGAAGCTGCCATGGTCCTGCTGGGAGCAGCTTCTGGATGGGGTCTGGATCCAGTTTGTTGCAGCAGGTTTCCTGGGAGTCACCCCAGCTCATTTCTTAGCTGGTTCCCCAATGGCCTCGTTCCCACCTTCCAGCTCCTCTCCCACCTTCATCCCACACGCTCCTGGTTCTGGGGTCTCTAGCAGAGGCTGGTGTGTCTGGGCCACCAGCAGCCACGGGCAGAGGATGAGCCCTCTGGGTCACCCCCAGTGCTCCTGTCCCCATGAGGCTCCTCTGGGCTGAGGTGGGTGATGTCCCCGAACACCCAAACCTCCCCATCCTCTGGCCAAGCCCTTGGGGTGGCCAACCTGCAGCAGAATTCCTCCAGAGGTGGAAAACAGGGTTGATCCTGGTGTGGGGTGCAGCTGCTGTCACCCAGGGCTGGGCAGGGAGGGCAGTGTCAGGTCTGTCAGGTCCCACACGGTGACACCGTGGGGTGAGACACAAGTGACAGGGCAGGTTGATGGGGAGCTGGTGATTCAGCTCCAGGAGCTCCTGTTACCCTCTCCTGCCACGTGGCCTGGTGCTGGGACAGGACATGGTGCCTCCACCTGCAGAAAGCCTGCAGAAAGCCTGCAGAAAACCACAACCAGAGCAGCCTGGTGGTGCCTGCAGGGTGGGCACCAGCCAGGGCTGTGGGCAAGGACCTGGACCAGGCTCCTCTGAGGCTGCTGGTGACCCCCAGGTGAATCCTGTTAGAGGTAATTTCCTGACCACCCTTCAATGGGAAGCACCAATTGGGTGCTGTTTCCCCTTAAAATGGGGTGGTGCCTGCCCAGTTAGTGCAGGGGTTGGGGTCAAGGTTGGTGGTCTTGAGTGTGTATTATCTCCTGAGCTTGCTGGTAGCCCCACATGAGCATAGTGTCCTGCTGGGTCTGTCCTGGATGAGGGTTTTGGTACCAGCATCTCATGGAGGGGGCGTAGCTGAGGGAACCTTGTTTTGATCAGTATGCAGGGACACTTGGTGGAATTGGGAAGACCAAGATCTCAGCTGACTGAGGAGCCTTGTGGACCACGCATGGCACAGCATGGCTGGGAGGTTGGAAGAAAAGGGGATGGGGCAGCCTCGTGGTTAGAGGTGACTGCTGGTCCCTGCTCCAGGGACTTCCAGCAGCTCTCCCTGGGAAATGTTCTGCAGCGTGGTGGCCCAGCTCACCACGTGTCCTCCTCCAGGGGCACAGCTGGCAGGGCCACCCCAAGCATGGGTGGCTCTCAGCCCTCTGACCCAGCATCATGGGCAGGAGACAGTGCTGGGATGGCCCCTCCTGTTGGACCTACACTGGGAAGTCTGCAGCTACTCTGGGATCCACCTGTGGGTCAATCCCAAGCACCTGGGAAGCAGCAGGACATGGCCAAGCTGTGCTGAGGTGCAGACGTGGCTCCAGAGCAATCCCCACTGAGACCCATCAGCCTGAGTGAGACCTGAGCCCACCTCAACCTGCTCCAACACTGCCCTGGTGAGACCTCACCTGGGTACAGCACCCAGCTCTGCAGCCCCCCCAGAGTCAGGAGGGTGGGGACCTGTTGGAGTGAGTCCAGAGGAGGGCAATGAAAATGATCAAAGGGCTGGAGCACCTCTCTGATGGAGACAGGCTGAGGGAGTTGGGGTTGTTCAGCCTGGAGAAGAGAAGACCTTGGGAGACCTTTTAGTGACCTTCCAATACCTGAAAGGGGCCTCTAAGAAGCCTGGGGAGGAGCTGCTCACAAGGGCATGGAACAACAGGACAAGGGGTGGTGGTTTTAAGCTAGAGAAAGGTAGAGTTAGGTAGGACATTAGGAAGGAGTTCTTTGATGTGAGGGTGGTGGGTCAGTGGAACAGGTTGCCTGGAGAGGTGGTGGGGGCCCCATCCCTGGAGACATTCCAGGTCAGGCTGGATCGGGCTGTGGGCAACCTGATCTAGTGTGAGGTGTCCCTGCTTAATGCAGGGGGGTTGGACTAGATGACCTTCAGAGGTCCCTTCCAACCCAAGACATTCTATGATTCTATCACCATCCCCGCACCTCTTCCTCTTGCTGCAGGGGGTCCTGCTGCCCCTGTCCTCTCTAATACCTGTACTGAGGTCCATGGTCTTCTTGTCCCAGGGCTGTTCCTGCAGCCTGCTCCTCACCTGCTCAGTTCCTGGACATGTGAGCCAGGCTGGTGGCTTCTAGGGGGATTCTGCAGGGTGGAGTCTTCATCACATCATTTCTTCCTGTCCTGCTGATGGCAAACTCCAAAGCCTTGGAGCTGAGGTTTGTGTTTGAATGTTGCCATCACAAGCCCTGGCTGAGGAGCCTTGGCTGCCTGTGGCCACCTTTGTCTGCAGGGACCTGAGGGCCCCATGTCTGCTGCAGGGTCCTCTGCCCTGGGCTGGTACCTGGGTCAGGTTGGTCCCCTGGGCTCTGGTCACCTTTCATGGTGGCTTTGAGAAAGCAACATTTCTGCTGGTGAGCAGGTCTTCAGCAATGCCAGCATGACCTGGGCTGAAAATGGGATTTACTGGGAGGGGTGTGGAGGAAAGGGCTGCTCTGATGGGCCATGGAGGGGGGACAACCATGTTATTCACAGTCACTTTCAGAGGAGGATTCCTCAGATACTTCACAAGGGTGGAATTTTTCTAATAGCTGAGTTTCCAAGAGGTGCTTATGCAGGACCTGAGCCTGTATTTGAACTGGAGCAGGAGAACCACAAGGAACATTTCTCCATTTTTGACACCAGAAACTCAAGGGATGGAAAAAAAAAATTGCCCTTGATTTCTTTGGACTCCATCCCAGCTCATGCAGATGTACTGGGACCAGTCAGGACAATTAATTCTGCATTTCTCCTGAACACACTGGATGTTCCCTCTACAGGGACTGCAGAAGATAAGAGCCATGACCTGGCACCAGCTCTGGGAGCTGAGGAATTTCTAACTTCATTTTCTGATAAGAGCTCTGACAAAGCCTTCCTGGGGATGGTTTGAAACAGTCTGTTTTCCTGGGTGCTGTGCAAGGACCACCCTGTTCTTCTGCTGAGCAGGCTGAAATAACAATGGGAAACAGGGCTCTGGCCCTGCAGACCCTACAGGGAACTGGTTCCTTCCTTGCAGGTGAAGTGATGGGCAGGTCCTGCTCAGCCAGGAGGAGCAGAGGGAGGGGGGGGAGGGTGTTGAAAAATGTAAAACTGCCCAACAAAACACACAGTTGTTCCCTCTGCAAAGGGCAGGGGCTGCTACCCCATGGGTTGGTGTCACCCACCCTGGCTGGCAGGTGGGGACAAGCTTTTCAGCAGGGCCTGCAGTGGTAGGACAAGGGGTGGTGGCTGCAAACTGACAGAAGGGAGGTTTAGACTAGATATCAGGAAGAATTGTTTTATGCTGAGGGTGGCAAAACACTGGCACAGGCTGCCCAGGGAGCTGGTGCTCCATCCCAGGGAGCACCCAGGGTCAGGTGAGATAGGGCTGTGAGCAGCCTGATCTAGTTGGAGATGCCCCTGCTCACTGCAGGGGGGATGGCACTAGATGACCTTTAAAGGTCCCTTTCCAACCCAAACCATTCTGTGGTTCTGTGTTGGCTCCTGTGTGTCTGGGGCAGGGAAACGTTTGCTGGGTGAAGGGTTTGATTAGAGCCTGGTCACTGCAGGGCAGTCCCTGCCCCAGCACGGGGGGAACCAGCCCAACCTTGACACCTTCCCAAGGGGAAGAAGGTTGCTCCCCCAGCAGGGTGAGGAGCAGGGAGGTGTCTGGCTGAGCAGAGCTGGCCACGTGCCATCACTAACCTGATTTCCATCTCCCCTCAGTGCTGGGGAGATTTGGCTCAGACCTGCCTTGACTGTTTGTTCCTCCCAGCAGCATCTTCAGAGACCCCCTCTCCACACCCAGCAGCTCCGTGCTCTCTGCTGGGTTCTGTGGGGCAGACACCTCCTGGGGACCAGTGCCATGACCCCCGTGCTGGGAGGAGCCCTGTGCTGCAGGGGTAGGGGTGGGAAGGGGAGATTGTGCTGCGTGTCAGGGGAACATCCTTCCCGCTGTGAGATGCAGGAGGGAGAGGCCGGAGCAAGGAGGAGCAGCAAGGACATGCCAAGCATCTCCTCTGCTGTGGTACCTGAAAACTGTGCAGCACTTGGGTCTGTTTCACTCTGGAGAGGGTGTTTTCCACCCATTTGTACCTGCCTATCCAGCATCTCCAGAGGACTGGCTGTTTGGTGGGAGCTCAAGAAGAAGAGGAGAGGGAGTCAGGCCCCTCCCAAAGCCCTTGGTGTGTTTGATAAAGGGTCAAAACAAGCTATTTAAGAGCAATTTTGGGCTTAAAATAGGCTGTTATGCTGCCATTTAGGGCTCAAGAGGAGAACCTGTGTGCCCTGGCTTGCTGAACCAGGAGGGACCCACATGGGAGGCTGCAGCCCGGGGTCCCACCCTGCTGGGTGCTGCTGGTGGGCACTGCAGGGAGCAAAGTGCAGCAGCACAGCTGAGTCCCCAGGAGAGCTGTGAGGGAAGGGGCTCAGGCCCTGGCAGCACTTGGTGCTGCACACAGGCTGCTTGTTCAGGGGCTGGTCCCATCACATGCTGGAGCACAGGGGTGTCATTGAGCTCAGAGGGACCTGGCACCTCCTTAAAGGAGGCACTTGTGTGTTTGAGGGACCTGTGTGAGCTCAGGCCTTGCAGGGCTGCAGGAGGCTGGGATGCTTCAGGGCTGAGATCACTCTTGGCCCCACCAAACGGCCCCAGAAGATTTATTGACATTTATCTTCATTGCTGCAGGGAAACCAGTGCTGTGGTGGGGCCAGGAAGCAGAAATCAGGCTCTTGGCAAAGGGACACAAAGTGTTTCCAAAGCTGCTTTGCTGAAGAGTTTCCCTCCTCCCTCCAACCCTTGCAGAGCCTCTGCTGTAGAGTCAGTGCTGGGCCATGGGAGGTGTCTGCAGGCAGGGCTGCCCAGAGGGGCCAAGGTGGGCTCTGATGTGATGTTTCCATGGGACATGGTGGTCACTGAGACCCTTCCTTGGCAGAGGAGGGGCCAGGAGACCCCACTGGTGGCTGCCCTGGGAAGGGGGTGTCACACTTAGCTTCCCAGATTGCTATGAAGAGCTCATGTCTTGCACTTCTGGGGGATGGACCTGGGCAGAGCATCACCTGCACCATGTCTTGGGCAACCTCTGCCATCCCAGTGCCAGGTTCAGAGCAGCCCAGAGGGTTTTGGCCACGTGAAACAATGGCCTTAAATTATAGGTAGTTAAACAGAGTAAAGAAATGGCTGGGAAAATTCAGGAGGGCAGGAGGAGCTGGAGTGCAGGGTAGTCTACAGGGCTGTAGTTGGTGGAGCCTACAACTGCTGTGTGCACTACTTTTAGGAT